>NC_136420.1:59520080-60128413 GCF_052625555.1 Lactuca saligna | reverse complement strand
TGTGCGAACTCCAAATCGAACCGTCTAACAAACTCAGCCTATGTTATCTCGGCAACACCGACTGCTCCCACCTGTCTAGTAACCTCTCCCCACCAGTCTCATGCTCTGTTTCTCAACATGCATGAAGCGAAACCCACATTTGCTGCATCCGGGCAAGAACTCATGCGCTGGGCATTCTCGATATCCGCCACCCAGCGGCGGCTAACAATGGGGTCCCTGACCCCGAAGAACTTCGGCCCCCTACATGCCTTGAACTCTTGGAACGAGGGAGTTTGGGCGCTAACTTGTCCCGTAACAATCTCGGCTCTGAATGACCTAAGCCTCTCCTCCATAATCTCCATCACACCCTCCTTGACCGTCCCAAATATCACTAGGGTCGCGTCAAGGATGCCCTTGGTAACCTATGCTACAATGAACTCACGCATTCTCTCGTCAATGGCCTCGGTCGTGTCACCGGACCCCCTACTCCAAATCGTGTCACCACCATGTTGAATTGAAATGTTATAAATCATAACGATCAGGATATCCATATAGGGGATCTTCCCACACCGGTCCTTCTTGGAGATATCAGATCTAACATTGGTTCGGGTACAGATCATGTTCTTTAAGTAGTACGGACCCAATACTACCTTCTACACCTACCTGTACCTTCCCCAAGGCTCTACCTGATGACTCCAGTTCGTCCCAACCAAATCATGTCCCACAGACTACCACATATCTCAAATACTAGGTTTTCCTAAGATTTGGTGTACTCATATCAATCAGACCAATCATAACAGGTTGCCTTTATGCATGCAAATTATACACATAAAAGGATTAAATAGACTTTCGAATAAGAGATTCTACCCTATGACGACAACCAAACGAGGAACATAAAATAAGACCAAATCAATCATTCTTAGGCTATAAGCTCCTAACCGTATACAATTTAAAAGCATACACATAGTGAGATCCATATAACTATCGTAGCTCGAATATCAGTATAGTATGGCGAATATACATTGGGGAACTACTTACTGGGCTCGGTCGATCACGCGCATTGCACTCTCATCTTTTCCATTCTGTAAAAGCTTTAACTTTTATTTTGAAAACAATGTTACCACTTCCTTAGTTTGAGTCATGACACAACCGATAGTGTGCCCGAATCCCTCAAACCAAGGCTCTGATACCAACTTGTAACGACCCAATTTTCAAAAGAATTTTTTTTCATTTTTGAATTATTCAAGTCACATTTCCATAAATCATAAAATCGCAAAACCATTGTTTCCAATTTCATACCCAATACAATTTTATTCAAAATCATCAGAGTGTCTCATAAAATGCCAGTGAGAGAGTGCACGCCACGCCATCTGTGACAACCCGAAATTTTTTATTTTATAAGCCCAGTCAGTCAACTCAATTGAGTGTCAAAATCATTTGTACAGAGTTCTAGCCTGGTTACAGGTCGTTCTAAGGAGCTTTGAGCCTACTACATTTAAGGAATAAGTGTTGGAAAGTACCCGCTAGGACCATCGTGTAGCAAAACGAATCCTAACCCCATCTAAGTGAGTTCACGGCCACAAGACCATAAGTTTACGGCCGTAAACTCATGTGGTCGTAAACTCGTGAGTATATATAAGGCAAAGGGTCATTTTCTAGTCATTTCTTCCTTCCTTGGCCGATTTTCCTCCAAATCTTCTCAAGTATCATCAATACTTTCACCTTAGATCTTCAAAAGAGTGAGTATTCTATCCCTTGATTAGTTAATACATCTTATTAACTAGCTTCTTACATTGATTTCATTCATGAAAATCATGTTTGTTTAGATATTCAAGTTACACCGAGAACACCAAGAACACACACTAGTGTTCTTGGCCAATATCAACCATTTCAAGCTTCTAGATCGTAAGTGCTCTTCCCTATACTACATATTCAGTTAGGATTCATGTTTAGACACTTAAAAACATTAAGAATCAAAGGTTTGGAGAGAGTTTACATCGAAGCATGTTCGTGGGCCGTAAACTCCCTTTTATGGTGCAAAGATGCCCTAAATTTGTTCCTTATGCCTAGAAACTAGCCTAGCACCTTACCTTGATGTGTTTAGGACTCAAATCAATCAAAATACCATCACCCATTGGTGATTACGGCCGCAAACACATGTCAAAGTGGTCCATGGGCCGAAAACTCAATTTAAGAGTGTATTGATGCCACAAACACTCCCTAAGGCTTAAACATGAAGTGTGGATGCATAGTATGACTTGGAAGGCTTCAAAACTCAAAATAGTCAAAGTGTAATGACTTTACGGCCGTAAACTCATGGGTTTATGACCGTAAAATCAATGAGTGATGGTCATTCCACTTCCCTTTGATGAATCACATGTGATTCCAACACTTAACCAAGGTGTTTCCTAGTCCTGGAAGGTATTTTCTTTCATATAGCTATTGATAAACACTATATTCATGTCATTATGTGTCCCTATATGTCATTTAGGACTTGTTGTGTCTTGGTACTTCATTCGTGGAACTCCTCATCCGTACGCGCATACCCGTTTGAGTCACCCACATCAGGTGAGTTCATACCCTGTAATGAATCTTTTAACTATTTTAACTATTTTAAGGGGGGAATACAAGTTGAACACAATGATAATTGTGTAAATGTTTGTTATAAACATCTTTCAATATACTACTTATGTTATTTATAAGTTGTCAAAACATTTCAAAACTCTTTTAAAGGTTATGTTACTTTATAGTTATACAAAACTCCGTTTTTGAAGTACAAGCATAACTTAGTAGATAAACGAGTCTTTTCAGTAACATTCCAAGTAGAACATTAGTAGAATTTTATAGGTATAGTTTAGGAGAATGCTATTCATTACTTCTAGTATAATGAAGCACACAAAGAGTCAGTCCAGTTCATAGTCTATACTAACGCAATACGTTTACATAAATACGTTTGCATAGATACGCTTACATGAATACATTTACATAAATACGATATCAATATACGATAATAGAACATAAAATAATAAGGTGCTATAGTATGGAACAAGTTCAGGATCTAACTATACCAATGAGTCACATCGCATTGTGATAGTTATATTGGGTATACATGATCATAGTAATGTGGATGTTCGCGGCTTGCACTCATGTAGGGGTCGCGTGTAGTTCTTAGAATCTCTTGACAAGGGAGCGTTTAGCATTGGATCTAGCCATCACATTATGCCTTAACCGTCAATTAAGGCAAAATAGTACTAAAAGTAGTCACTTATTACAAATACTATAGTACTTACACTGTCAATACGACCATTACAGAAGGATATAAAATTCCAGTTTCAATATTATTAATACCTTTACCATGTGTCATATTCACATAATCGATGAGGTAGGTTAGATGTAATTAATAATAGTCGTACAGTCGGGTCTTGGTAGAAGGCTACTTTCAAAACAGTCAGGTCTTGGTAGAAGGCTACTTTTAAAAGTTAGGACCATAATGCTAGTCTTATGATTCCTTAATGTATACACCATAGGATACATATATACCAATAGGTTCCGACAGCTAATAGGATGTGTGCTCTCTGCTTCATTTCCTGTCCTCATTTGGTTGTGGGCTTGGAACGGATTCACCCAATCTATTATCTACACGATTCTATATATATTTATGCTTAGTAGACATTAAGTCATCATAAGGGTACTAGGTATGGATCATGTTATAGGACACAGATTCAAAGCACAACTTTTCTAGTACAAAACATACTTTTCAAAGTCATTACTTTTGGTATACAAAACTAGAAATTTCCCAGTTAAGGGCTTAATCCATTTTATTAAGCCAGTACAATTTTAAAGACTTTAGGTGAGTAACTCTATAACACCTTAGTTTATACACCATGTTTATATATAAAACTAATACCCAATAGATAGTTAAATGTGTGTTTTCTGCCTTACTTCCTGTCCTCTTTGGGTTGTGGACTTAGGGCAGATTCATCCACTTAACTTTCTACCCGATATCAGATTATATATAGCAGTATAAACAAAGCTATTATAAAAGTAGTCACCATGGTCAATATTTTACTATAAGAAATATAGGTTTTCTTAAAAGAACTTTTCATTAAATATAAAGGAACCATTACAAATAACTCCATGAGTAACAAGTGAATACACCAGGGTTATATATGACAACGATCTAACAACCAATTGAATGTGTGCTATTCACCTTACTTTCTATTCCCCGTTGGGTTGTGACCTTAGAGTAGATGCGCACAATCGATTGTTTGTTTACTCTGAGTATATATAGCGTGTACTCACTTAGTACCCATAGAAAGGCTTGTAGTGTCATTTTACTTAACTTTCATTCAATTAGGAAATATATGATTTTCTAGAGGAACAGGTGAACTTTTTGAAATAAAACTTACAACTTACATCACTTTTACATAAACATTTTCCACAACGCGTTACAGTTTACTCACATCACTAAAATCTTATGAACTCACCAACTTAATTGTTGATCAACTCTTTCAAATAACTTGTATTCTCAGAAGGCTACTAGACAGGTCCTCGTGCTGGGATTTAGAAGATGAAGCATTACAGCTTCAAGTCTTGTTTTGTTATTTATGTATGAATTCTACGTTTTGCGAAAACACATTGTAAACACTTTCTTTTGAAATGAAATGTTTATTTATTACTTTCTTACCATTTACATATCTCGTGATACTTGACTTGACATCCTCCACCCCTGAACGTTTCCGTCGTTCTGGTTTTGGGGTGTGACACCATCAAGCCTTGCCCTTGACCTTGGGCTCAGATGTACCTGAAACAAATCCACAAACTGTAAGCTAATGCTTAGTGAGACCCCTAGAGCATACCTCACACACAATCCACATAACACATATCATATTAGCCTTAAAATCTATATATATCAAATAAGCCATGCATATAACCATATAGGGATGTCATGGAAACCTTCCAAGGCCTTACACCAAGTGCCACGAGAAACCCCCACATGGTCTTTATTAACCGCCACTGGAACCCCCACATGGTCTTGGCTAATTGTTGTGGGAACCCCCACGCGGTCTACACAGGTCATGCAAATATCATACGAGCTAAACAAGTAAACATACTAAGAATCCAAGGAAACCCTCCAAGGACTTATACAAGATGCCATGGGAACCTCCTCATGGTCTTAATATACTACCACGGGAACCTCCCAGGGTCTTTCATACAAATGTCCTAGCGACATATCACATAGCCAACTATCAATCTGTATAGCAATAAATGGGTCGGCCTTGGTGCCTTGCACCCATTGGAATGGTGAGAAGACCCACCTCTGTCCGACGAATTTGAAAGTTGCTCTTCTAACTGTCTCTAACCTCTCGTGCTGAATAATGATAACTTTACCTAAGGTTAGGGCTAAACATAATCCAATTGAGAAACCAAACTCAAAGTCCTTTCACAATGGCCCAAAAGGTCTTCCTTAGTTAATGGGCCCAAGTCCATGTCCAAAATCATTAATGGGCTTCATGGTCCAATAAACCCCAACCATAGAAACCTTGGCCCAAAACAGATAAGTTGGTCTACCAATCCAAAACATGATCAGGCCCAATGACTAATCAAGGCCCAAAAGCATACAAGTCCAAGTCCATCTGTTGTGCGTACACCATCCATACCACCCTGGTACGCGCAGCGTACTGGTTCCATTGGCCGTAGATGCTGCGTACGCTAAGTTACGCCTAGCGTACTAATAGATTAAGCACTTTCTTCCATTACGTGCTTAATACTCAATTTTCTAACGTCTAATAATCAGATATGAGCTCATTAAAGCGTCCTAGGGTATAAAGTTGGCAACTTTATGCCTTTGCATGTCCCATATGTTCCCAATAACCCATTCAGACCTTTCCAATGGTCTTAATCCATGCATGATGTCAAAACACGCATCAAGACTTCATTTTTATGCTATTAATGGACCAAAGGACTTCAGATCTAACCATTTCAGCCTCTGGAGTTGCTCAACTCTCAAGTGGAGGTCCAAAACCAACCAAAGGGACAAAATAGAAAACCCTAGCTAGATCTAATGAATAAGATGGCAAGATCAAATCTTTATACCTCCAGAAGCTCCTCAAGGTGAACTAGATACAGATTCTTGAAGCCCAAAGCCACCCTAAGCTTTCTTAGGAACTCCTCCTTCTTGAATGGACACTAAAATGGCCACAAATGCACTCCTTAAGCTCAAAACACACTCTCAAATGATTCTAGGGTTTTTAGGGACGTTTGAAGGTGAATGAGGCTGGTTAGGGTGGACCTCAAATGAGATAAGGATGCTTATATAGGTCTCAAGTCCAGAAATTAGGGTTTGCACACCCGTCACGTACATCCCGCGTACTCTTGATACACCTAGCATACGTGCTGACCCTCCGCAATCATCTATTCGTGGTACGCTAAGCGTACTCATGAAGTACACCCAACGTACTTAAGGGCTTAATATGCAATAGTTAATAACTTCAAGGGCTTTTGTGGTAATACTTGAATTAGAGTGTTACAAGAATAATGCAAAGCACCAACGTAATCAACTTCCACATCATATCATTTAAAAATATATTTAATGAACCTAGAACCAAGAATATAAATGTAATACGAATGGATAAAAAATAGTACATGCTACAGGCGACACATGTCATAATAAGCGATTACTCACACCTACATGTACATAAATTTCAAACAAAATACAAGATTAAAGACCTAAATTGCATAGGCTTTTCAATACCAAACTTGAAACTCCTTGCATGTCCAAGTCATGGATACCAGAATTAACATGCTCAACTTGGTGAACCAACTGCAGAAAAAAAAAACTATACAAAATATTTTAAAAAAGTTAGATAGTAGGATCTTTTAAATTTTCAAAAACGGAAGATCTCATTAGAATCTTGTGTCACCTTGACTCGTCTCTATGTAATTGATGAACTTCATTGATCATAAACAATTTTTCATGAGTTCATTGATCATAAACACTTTTCAAGTTACGTAAACAATAAAGTCCACATTCTTAACCTTTTTTGACACTAAAAACAATCATATGAAACAAAACTAAAAGCAATTGCGTAACCATGGCCTTAGTTCCTTTCCCCCCTTTGTCTTAGACCTCATTTGTTAACCAGTTAATCAAAGAAATTCATGAAAGGGTAAATTGGATATATGCTCTTACTTAGCGTTTCAGGGGTTGCTCATGGGATTACAATTACACTATGAAGTCTGAAGGAGAAGTGTGTCTTTGCATTGCATGTCAGAAGGGGCATGTTTCTCAGCTTGCATTGTTAGTGTAGCAAAACACAAATTTAAAAAAAAATAATGAAAATATAAAATCTTAACTTCTTTGGTTGTAATTATTTTCAAGATTAATTACACTTATTATATAAAATTTACTCCATGAAGAAGTACAAATATGAAAAATTTCAAGCATATATATGTAATTTAGATTCCAACAATATGGGTTCAAAATACTAAGCAAAAGAAGAAATTTAGAAAGTTTTTTGCTACTTACAGCAGGTCACAAAAGAAAAAAAGAAGTTTATTTTGTTAAAAGCAACTCACAAAAAGAAAGTTCATTTCTTTTTACTGTGGGTCACAGATTGAATAAAATGGATTTATTTTTTATTATTACATTTTTGTTAACTGGACAAACCTTGAATTTTGAGATTTTGGCCATCATTTCTTCTTCGAGCTCTGCTGAACTATTGGGTTACTGCACAGACAAACAATAGGACAAAAGAGTCATTTTATAGAAATCCTAGACATATAAATAAGACATTAAATAAAAAACGACCATGAAAAATATTAAAACTTGTTGTTTTATAGTCTTGAAACATGTTGTTTTAAAAAATGGACGTGAAAAATAGTAAAACTTGTTGTTTTACAGCCTTGTGGTAATGTAACTCTTGATCTCAAAAAATCCAAAGAGGTTAGTTCTTGGTGAAAATAGAAGGTAGAATTATCTATAAGAATAAATGAATAAATTTACATAATATTTTTTGAATATAGCTTGTTTGACCATCAAAGTAAAATATGAATGTTTATAAATAAAGGTTCTACCTTTTGAATTTTTGTATATTGTTTCTTTAGCAGCAACTGTGCTCGCTGTAGCCATGGTATGATCTTGATGTTCTGTCGAAAGCAAAAAAAAAAAGATATATATCATTATCAAATTAAGTATTGGAAGTAACATACATTTATAGTTAGTTCATATTGTCAGGTTCTTTGCTGACTTGTCATCATAGTAATACATACAACTAATCAAATTGCTAAACAAACCAACTTCTGACATATCAATTTAATAAGGGTAATCTGCAGGAAAAAACAAAATACAATACTCTTTTTACCAATTTAATAAGACTAAATTACGCCAGTTGAGAGTAAGAAATCAAATATCATGATTGGTATAAATTGAGAGACCGAAAACACATATCTGAATAGGGAAAGGGTACAAAAAGTTTTACATGGTTAAATTTTTCTGAATAATACATGTCCCTAGGAAAAAAATCACCTTCTACACATGTATGTAATAAAATATAAAAAAATAATAAAAATAATGGAAACCCGAAGACACTTGTAGATAAATAATTAAGAAAAAAAAAATCTGAAGTGGAACCTTCGTTGCAGATAAGAAAACCCTAAAATCGAACCAGAGAAATTACTCCTAAAAAAACCCAGCAAATCAAATATCAACTTAAATTGATTCCAAAATAAAAATCAAACAAATGGATATAAGAAAGTATGAAACATAAACCTTTTTTACAGGGGGGGGGGGGGGGGGGGGGGGGGGGAGGAGAATCTAAAAGAGAAGGGAAGTGGTAGGGGTACAAAGGCTTTTGATCAAAGGGCGGTGAGTGATGGTGGTGGTGTAGCGGAGAAGGGGATACAGATGCGATGATTGTGACCGGAGAGGGAGGCGATGGTGGAAATGGCATATACGATCTAGGGTTTTGGATTGGTTGCGAAGTGCGATCAAGTTTGTGGAATTGGAGGACCATATCAGTAAAATATAGAAGGAAATGGTAGAGATACGGGCCGAGAATAAGGGGAGCTTGGTATTTAACTATCAATCCACTAAATCACGGTTGGATAAGAACTCGAACTAATACCTATACTTTTTCAACCCCAACTAAGATTCATGTAATCGTAATGGAGTAATGCATAAATTGATTGTATATATTGCATAGGGTGTTGTACCTCTTAAAATTAGCATTTGAGGCTAAATGCTTATCAAGGTATAAAGATATATACCCAATGTTTATAAAAGGCTATCATTTATGTAATTGATTTATAACACACACACACACACACATATATATATATATATACATACATATATATATATATATATATATATATATATATATATCACTTTTATATAAACCCCCTTTTATATATAAATAAACTCTAACTAGTTCAATGAGATATAAATATAACTTATAAATAATCATACTCTGTGATATATTTCAAAAGTTGTTATTTCTCAATTAAAAATTATTTTCACAAATAATACATTTCCAATTAGTAAAATATTATTTTCGTAAAATCATAATTTTCCAATTAAATATAAGTATTGATTATTAGGGGTCAAGATCCTAAAATACGTCCAGGATCCTGGATCTTAAACTGGAATACAAGGATCTTGAAATATATGTTGTAACGAGTCAGGACCCTAAATATTACCAATGTTATTTCCTAACAAGATTAACTAATATATTTCTTGTTTGTTATTCACATATCAGCACAAATCACATCTATACTGAAGAATTGCTCCAGTCAAAACCTAAAATTCGGAGTCACCAAGTCAAGGCAACGTGTAAGGGCTAGATCAAAAAGATCCCGAGAATATCGAACATCTAGTTAGTCAAGTTAGGCTATAAGTACATATGTGTAAATAACACAACGGACACATAGAGCAACTGAATCACTTGTACTTATACTCTCAAACACATTTATGTAATTTGCATTTTGATTAATAAGATTAAAGAAGGTAGGTCATCATTATCACCTTCCAAGGTTTTGTGTTGGAGATTCTAGCGATGATCAAGGGCGTTCCCCCTAAAGATCACCAATTTCACTTTCATTCAATCTCTTACATTCATATTGATTGCAACATCACAACCTCTCATACAATTTGGTTGATACTTCCTTGATTATTTTTTGACCAAAGATTATATTTATTAATAATAAATTTATACAAATAAATAATCAAATGTTAGTAACTTGCTATAAGGTGTGAGCCTATATGATTATATGTCATTAGCAACATCATTCTATGACTATTGGGCCTATAAGATCTTTCAATCTCCCACATGCACAAGACTCATCTTTGATTGATATAGACAATGGTGAATGTATAACAACATTTCATTGCCCGAACAACACATGACGAAGAATGCCATTTATCAACATTTAATTCCCAAAAGTTCAAAGTTACAATTGATGTATAAGGTAAGTTTATTAGTTATCCCTTTGTTATAAACATCATGTTTAACATTAGACTTGGATCTTAATCAATCTCATTTGGTGTTTAACTGCAGGTACCATGGTAGATGCCTAACTCTCAGCACATAAGAGGAACAAATACCATCTTGACTACATAAGTCTCTTGCACAGTTCATACCATACATGAAAAAATGGATTTTATAACTTTCCGGTTAAGAATTGAAATTTGACCATATTAAAGCACAACACTCCCTATACTTAAGTCCCACTATGTATCTTAGGTGTTAAGGATACAAAGTTAGCACCTTTTAATCAAGTATCACTACTAAAAGCAATCAATGATGTGATCTTGATGCGGGCCCGTTTAATACTAGTTCTCTGGCAAGTGCATATGAAACTTGGTTATAACCATTTGCTTACTTTCATCTAGTGAGAGTCAACTAATTCAAATCATATTAGTCTTAATTCATAATTTCTCCTACAATTATAACTGACTATAAACTTTTAGAATAACGAAATTATTCATGGATTAAACATGTTAATATAGAACAAAAAAAGTATTAATGTGATGATCATATCCCAATATATTAAGACAATATATAATAGTTGTTGTATTAATGTTCCCATATTCAAATACCAAATCTAAATGAAATCTTATTTCTAGAATAACAAAGTCTTATAGTTGAAGTGTGACTATTCATACTTAGCTTAAAGGAAAGACTTTATTAATAGGTCTAAATAAATTTAATTTGTGTGACATCTAAGAATATTATCATCTCCATATTTAACTTTATTCTAAGTATAGTTAAATATCTTGGAGAATATGATTGGTGTTCTTATGTGATATAGATTCTCCTAGCTAAGTTAAGTATATTCTTAAAATCACAAAAAAAAAAAAAAAAAAAAAAAAAAAAAAAAAAAAAAAATCTATATGGTCCTTAAATGGTAGGACTCAACATAGTTTATCAATGATCTCATTCATTTAATTATATTTGATTTTAGCTGCTAAAGTAGTTTATTTTGATTTATAATAGACTATGCTCTTATGCTTTGTTTTGACCTCATTCCAACAAAACTTATTCTTCATTCCATAATGAAGTCATAATCCAATTATAATTCAGAATTATATCTATTTATGTTGAAGTTAGTATCTTTTGTAGCTTTTTACATATAGATTTTTTTCTAAAATGACTATCTCATATAGATTATTCTAAGTTTTCTAAGTACTCTTAGAATGTCCTTACACTCATCCAATAACATATCCATGTGTCCAAATGGTATCTTATGATATGTTTGTAGCATGATCATATACCAAGTCTTATCCTTAATATATATATATATATATATATATATATATATATATATATATATATATATATATATATATATATTCATGATTTTTGGTTCTTATTTACTTTTTCATTTGACATTACAATAATACATGAAACATACGGTTATAATTAATACATATTTATACATAACATTATGGTTTGAATGTAAAAACCTTATGTTTATACAAATTGAGGTTTCTAAATGAAAAAATATATTTATACAGTTTCAAATGTAAAAAAAATATATTATAGGATTTTAAATGGAACGGAAAAAAATGATGTTTGATTTGTAGCAAAAATATGGAGTGTCACATTATCAAAACTGAACAAAATTGAAAAAAAATAAATAATGTTCAATTTGGAACAAAATAATTAAATGTTAAAATTGAAAAAAAAATAGTATCAAAATTGAAAAAAAAAAAAAAAAAAAAAAAAGTAAAATTTACTGTCTTTTGTTACATTTTTTTTAAATTTTGACACATCAGTATGTCACGTCATCAAAATTAAAACGACATCATGTCACGTCAGCAAACAAACCGGTTTGACCATTTTAAATGTTAGAATTGTAAAAACTAGAAAATACAGTGTCAACTTTGTGACAGAAAATAAAATGTCGAATTAAAATTTAGATGTAAACTTATTGATATTGATGATTTTTTCCAAAAGAATTAAACTAAATTTTACGAAAGTAATTGCATTGGGAAATAGCAGTCCACCATGTTGACAAATTGTATAAGTGGTAAGCCAAGTAAATTTCCTTTAGACAAAACTGCAAGATTGGTCCATGTGGTATTTAAAAAACTTTGGATAGGGTCCAAAAAGTTTCCAACTTGCATGGAATGTCCAAAATTAATGTTTTTCTGAGTTTTTTTTGTCTCCAATACACTTGAAAAGTCGATTTTACCTTTTCATTTCTTTTTCTATTTTCTTTCTTTATTTTGGTATTTAAAAAATTACAAATAAAAAATAAAAATAAAATCTCGCCCAACTCCCCCCCTCCCCTCCCTC
The DNA here is from genome assembly GCF_052625555.1 of Lactuca saligna. Classification (NCBI taxonomy): domain Eukaryota; kingdom Viridiplantae; phylum Streptophyta; class Magnoliopsida; order Asterales; family Asteraceae; genus Lactuca; species Lactuca saligna. The sequence continues at coordinate 60,115,634 of NC_136420.1, read as the reverse complement.
TCTCTCTCTCTCTCTCTCTCTCTCTCTCTCTCTCTCTCTCTCTCTCTCTCTCTCTCTCTCTCTCTCTCTCTCTCCTCTCTCGACACATCAGAGAAAAACACCCCCACCACCACCCCCATTTTTCTTCTTCTTCCCATGTGGTCATCTACCCAATCTCTTTAGCTTTCATAGACATATCTAAAGCCCCATCTTTTCTTTGTGTAATCCCAACAAGCAAGAGAAAGAAGGTACATCATATACTTATCATATTCTCTTCATTCCCTTATCTTTGAATCGCTTGAGACCTGTTATGTGTGAGTTTGTATGGATTCTTGAAGAACAAACGACCTGATCTTGAAATCTAATTCACAAAAGGTATGGTGGAGGTGGGTGTTGATGTTGAAGAAGACGATCGTCAGCAACTTTAATTCTATCAAGTAATATATTACAGATATGGAGAACCTCACACCATTATCGTTGTCGTGAAATCTCAATCTTGAGACCACCATTGTCGAGTACATGTTTATCCCACCTGCAAATCATTATTCCTAAAATGGGAGTTTGAGACACACTCACCCACCTGCAATTCTTTCTCGTCAGACATCAAATTCGAAACCCATTTGTAAATTTTTTCTCACCGAATATTCATATCCAACACCTATTTCGTAATGTTCAGACGTTGGAGGCATCTAGTTATTTTCAAGCTAGTATTTTAGAGCCACACCCCTAACAACTACCTTTACCACCTCTTTAATGAGGGATGATAATGAGGAAGGAAATCTGGTGGTGGATGTGGAAGCTGGAGTGGCAGGATGGTGAGAATGGTTATAATTTGTGGTGAAACGGTGATGAACAGGAAAAGGGGTCGGAGATGAAGAGATTGGGTCTCAACGATTTCACTTCTTTCTAAACTCGCCAAAACCAAAATTTATATAATCTGATGATATAGATCTAATTCGTTTATTTAATGTTTTGATTCTTGTTTGGATTTACAAATCTTGAAAATCCAACTTAGTTTGCTCCTGAGTATAAATCTGGGTTCCTTTGCTGGAGAGAGAGAGAGAGAGAGAGAGAGAGAGAGAGAGAGAGAGAGAGAGAGATTTTAGTTTTTATTTTTAATTAGAGTAAATTACGCGAATGGTCCCTGTGGTTTAGTGTAAATTACACACTTGGTCCCTAACTTATTTTTCTAACTCGGACTGTCCTCAACTTTTAATTATGTAACCCGCCACGTCCCTATTCTCACAGTCGGTCAATTGTTTCCGTTAGACACCCCACGTGCCTTGCACGTTAGGGGTATAAAAGTCTTTTCACATATCCAATGTTATACCGCCAAGAAAAAAAAGGACGTATTGTTGATCAACGTGATCAGACACAAGCTTCACAGACAAAACCTTTGAAAACCCTTTGAAAACCCTTGAAAACCCTTGATCGAAAGAACCCTACATTTGAAAACGACGATGGCGCCTTGGAGGATACGTGCTACCATGGACGAGATTGACGTTGCTCGTAGATATGGTAAGTGTTTACTCCCTCAATCAGTTAATAACTTAAAAAGAAAAATGTGACTAACCAATCTTTCCGTGAATATACAGCCGGACATCCGACGATATTCTCTGTCCGATTACACCATGGTGGACAGTTTACAAAGTTCCCTGGAAGAAAGTACATCAAAGGCAAGCAAAATTATGTTGATTTACTAGACATTGACACCTTTTCCATTCACGACATTGACGAGATGATGGAGGAACTTGGGCATATTGATTCAGACGAAACACTACTCTATTATCATTTCCTGAGACCATTTGGCGATTTGGATTTTGGGTTATTTGCTTTGGGTTCAGATCAGGATGTTCATCATCTGGGTACGTATGTTGCTAACCATAAGGTAATAGATGTATATATTGAGCATGGGAAAACAAATTTACATACTTATTCTATGTCCCCCAACCCTAGTAAGGTTAAAATTGTTGAAATTAAAGAGCCACCAGCTTGCTCCAAACAGTTGTTCTTGGAGTGGAATGACTCTCCAATTGAGCATGAGAGTGTTCCAGACCTAACAGAAGTTGAGAATGATAGTCATTTGGACAAAGAACCATCTTTGGTCGACCATATTGAATTTGAAATGAATGTAGAGAATGAGGATGATTATGATGGTAGTGGACACAACAATGGCAGTGGAAATGATGAGTTTGATGATGATAGTGAGAGTGAAGATAGTGATTTTTTTATTGATGAGGACAATCTCATACACGATGTTGATGTGGATATGAAAGATTTCCATATGAACATTGACAAGGATGTAGAATGGGTTGGAGGTTCTTCTGAAAGTAATGTACCTGAAGGTACACAACAAGGTGAGTTAGAAGTGATCAACACAGAGGTTTTGTTGTCTGGGTCTTCATCAGATGAGGCAAATGATGGTAAGCGAAGGAAAACTATTAGGGCCATACATAGGGCTTATGAAAATGATGCAGCTTTGGTTAGTGAGCCCTTCTACATTTTTCAAACTTTCAGTTCATCTAAGGACTTTAAGACACAAGTGAAACTACATTCCATAAGGACAAGAAGGGAAATACAATTAGAGAAAAATGATAAGAATAGGGTTAGGTTTGTGTGTAAGGGCACTATACCAAATCTTGCTACTAATGAAGAAGAGAAATGCCCATGGGTTATATATTGTAGTAAGTGGAAGCGTGACATAGATTGGATGGTTAAGACATACACGAAGGAGCATCGATGTCTACAAACAAGGAAAGTCAAAGCATGTGACTATAAGTTCCTTTCAGAGCATATAGTACAAGTTATTGAGACAAACCCAAAGATTCCTATTAGGGCTTTACGAGAGCAACTCCAACGTGAGTACCAGATGGACATTTCGCATATGAAAACTTTTAGGGCAAAGCAGCAAGCTTTAAAGCATGTTCAAGGAGATTATGCCAGCCAGTACAGGTTGTTAAGGGATTATGTTTTAGAGGTACAAGCACGTAACCCAGATACTACGGTTAAAATTGATGTTGAAAGTGAAGCGAATCCAACTGTTGAGACAAGAACATTCAGGCGTATCTATGTTTGCATTGGAGCTTTGAAGCGAGGTTTTGCAGCGGGAAGAAGGGACTTTCTTGGACTTGATGGAGCCTTCGTGAAAGGTCCATATCCAGGCCAAGTTTTGTCTGCTGTGGTAAGATCTTCTTATTTCTTTTTGTATTGTATGTTCTTTATTTTAATTAGTGTTAACTGACCAATGTTTTCTGGTAATTTATGTTTCTTATCAAAGGCATTGGATGGTAATAATGGGATATATCCTTTAGCCTATGCTGTGGTTGAATCAGAAACATTGAATTCTTGGACTTGGTTTTTAAGTAATTTGGGTGATGACTTAGGTTTGGGAACAAATTCCAATTTCACGTTTATGAGTGACAGGCAAAAGGTATTGGAACCTATCCAAACTAGGTTTTATAGTTTTATACTATTGATGCAGTTATACTAACATACAAACATGTTACTATTGCTAGGGTTTGTTGCCTGCGATTGCAACACTATTTCCATGTGCAGAGCATCGCTATTGTCTTCGTCACATACACGACAACATGAAAAAGAACTGGAGGGGAAAGGTGTTCAAGGATCTTCTTTGGGAATGTGCCACGACCTCTAATGTACAACACTTTCATCAAGCAATGGAAAAACTAAAGAAGCTTAACAATGATGCTTATGAGTGGCTGAAACAAATACCTCCTCAAAGTTGGGCTCGCTCCCACTTTACTGGTATAATGACTTTCGATCTCTACTTAATAATTTTAAAAGAAGGTAAATTGAATACTGACATAGAATTTGTTGATGTTCAGGGAGAGCACATTGTGATGCTCTAACTAATAACATGTGTGAAGCATTCAACAGCAAGATAGAAGATGGTCGTGATGCACCAATTATTAACTGCATTGAGTTCATCAGAGAGTACATTATGAAGAAGATAGTCAAAGTTGACAAGGAAATTCAGAAAGTTGTAGGTCCTTTGACTCCTACAGCTACAACAATATTGGATAACATAAAGAGTAAGGCAGAACAGTATGTTGCAACATTTTGTGGTGCTGGAAAATATCAAGTTGCTGGACCATGGCAAGATCAGTGTATTGTGGATGTAGGTCAACAAAGTTGTACGTGCAAAAGGTGGGAATTAATAGGAATTCCGTGCAAACATGGTGTGGCTGCTATTTGGGATATGGGGAGGAATGACAAAGATGTGGGAATCCCGGAATCATTTGTGCATCCATGTTACTGGTTATCAAGCTGGAAAGAGATGTATTCTTTTAAGGTTAGTCCAATCAATGGAAGGTCCATGTGGGAGAAGTCAGCTATACCAACAACTCTGTTGCCTCCAAAACATCGTGTTCCTATAGGAAGACCAAAGAAGAAGAGAACAATATCAATTGTTGAAAAGGAGGACTTTGTTAGAGGAAACACAGCCTCAAGGGCCCATAGATCAGTAACATGTACGAAGTGTAACAATGTTGGTCACAATGCAAGAACCTGCAAAGGGCAAAGACCAATTGTTGGTGGGGGTGGTGGACAATCACAAGTAAAAGGAAAAGGGAAAGGGAAGGCAACCACTTGATGGTTTGTAATAGGGCTAGTCTTTTGTTACTTTAAATATGAATGGATTGTGTTATGTTGCTGCTTGTAATAGGGCTAATATTTTGGTACATTATTTACTCTAGTTTGTAATAGGGGCAGTATTTTGATACTTGTTTTAGCCAATATGTTGGCACTTTTGGATGAACTAGTTTGTCACCCTCATTGCCCAGTAATAGTTTGGTACTAATTAATGGAATGTTTTCTTCTTATGATACACCATTGGGTAGATAATAATTTGGTTTATATTGATTTTTACATTTATATTTTCCATAATAGTTTGGTACAAAATTAGATTGTTATATTCTTCTTATGATGTCACCCTTATTGCCCTGTTATAGTTTGGTACTAATTAATGGTCAATATGTTGCTTATACATCACTTTAAAACATAATCAATACAACACTGCTACAACCATTACAGTACATTTGCATTACAATACATAGACAACCTAACCAATACATAACACCATTTTCATTGATCTTTAAAATCTTAACCATTTGCATTACAATACATAGACAACTTAACCATTACAGAAAAGGATACCTTCACATTCACTGCTACAACCTAACCATTATAGATAATGATACCATCACATACATTGCTACAACCTAACCATTACAGAAGACTTTACCATTACAATAACAACTCATCCCCACCTTACAACTTGTAAACAAGTATCACCAAGAACAATACCCAACTATTAAATAAACATATTTTCAAGAAAAGATTTTCATTTTTCAGCTTCTTGTTCAACCTCACAAGCCAGGAGATTGTCAATCTGTCACCATGATCCTTTTCATCATCATCTACCCAAGCAATAAATCCTTTACGTGGTTCCTGTCAATTTCAAAAGCCACAGTTACAATACCTATAATCGCATACAGTGATATCCCCATCTAGGGTTACGATTACAAAATTCTCAACTACAACATACCTTAATTGGACATGCGTAAAAGGGTCTTCCTGGATTATTGTTAGTAGTTGAAGTTCGAATTACAGCAGCACGCCCACAATCGCATTGAACCATCCTTGATTTGAAGGAGATTAGGTGTAACCGCTTCAAACGATGGAGGATTGAAAGAAACTACTCTAAATTAGGTTCGATCCTGATGAAAATTTAGTATTTGAAGATCGTTGGAAATGTGAAAAGACTTTTATACCCCTAACGTGCAAGGCACGTGGGGTGTCTAACGGAAACAATTGACGGACTGTGAGAATAGGGACGTGGCGGGTTACATAATTAAAAGTTGAGGACAGTCCGAGTTAGAAAAATAAGTTAGGGACCAAGTGTGTAATTTACACTAAACCACAGGGACCATTCGCGTAATTTACTCTTTTAATTATTTAAATACCAAAATAAATAAATAAAAATAGAAAAAAAACAAAAGGGGTAAAATCGACTTATTAAGTTTATCAGGGACCAAAAACTCAAAAAAAAAAAAAAAAAAAAAAAAAAAAAAAAAAAAAAAAACTTTGATTTTGGACCTTGAATGCAAGTTTGGAAACTTTTTGGATCCTATCCAAAGTTTTTTTTTAATTCTATAGGGACCAACCTTGCAGTTTTGTCTTTCCTTTACAAGAATTCAATTAGTTATGAAATAAATTCAGTAAATTTCATCATTTTTATCATGTAACTAATACTTGATGAAGATAATAATATATGGTTTGTTATATAACTTAAAACATTGTTGGATTATATAACACATACCAAAATAAATTTAGTGAACTCTATCGCTTTTATCATATAACTAAGATTATGTTTGGCGTACTAGATGAATAGCGAGTTGTTAGCTGAAAAGCTAGTTGTTAAAGCAAAAGTTAGCTAATAGCTGAAAAGTTAGCTGATAAAAAATGACGTTTGGTAAAACTAACTGAAAAACTAGCTAAAAAATATGAAAGGACATAAAATAACATTTAAAATAATTTGTTTTTATAATAATTTAAGGAGTATATTTGAAAACTTTTAAAAAAGTTTGTAAAAAAACTAGTTTAAATAGTTTTTTAAAAAGCTAGCTTTTAAGCTACTTTTTAGCTTGCCAAACTCAACAATTTAAAAAAGTTCGAAAAATAAATTAGTTTTTCAATTAGTTGTGGCGCGTCAAAACAGTCTAATACTTGATGAAGATAATAATATATGGTTTGTTATATAACTTAAAACATTGTTGGATTATATAACAAATACCAAAATTATCATTCAACGGAAACAATAGTTATAGCAATAACAAGATATGTGACATTAAATTAAGCCCTAACTTTATATTATGCAACTGAAGCCTTTGATTTTGATTATTGATGTGTGGATGAACGAGTAAAAAAAAAAGAACTAAATTTATCTTTTACAAATATTATATTTTTATATATGACTTCGATCATACTTTATTCTTTGGTTGACCTAAAACAATGATATATTACAATAAAAGTTTGTGCCCACTCAAATGGGATTACATCATTGGTTGCCATTCAATAATTTGAATTATTTAATTACATGACTAGGTTTTTGTATGATGTTTGGGGCCACCATGATCGATAACAAGTCTTTTAACAAACATGATAATACATGCTTATCCTTTGAAGACAAATCATCATCAATGAATCTTATATACTAACCCACAGTAAGGGTCATAACCCACACACACATACACACACATAACAACTTTTTTAGCATGTTGTCTATGAGTTGAGAGTCAATTCTCATTACATCATTCATGTTATACTTTGGTCGTCTAAGGCTCATACCATCTTTCTTTTGTCTACGAAACCTTAAAACTTTATCATAAAACCGTTACTTTACACTTATTCACTTTAGGTGGCAATATATAGTACAACAGAAAATATATGACATTAAAATTCGAATCGTGTTGTCATGACCATAAATCTTTTGTGTGTAATGTCTGGAAAAGAAATGATGATCATAGTTTCTAAAGCTATAAACATCCAATAAGAAACTTGAGCATATATGCATCAACTTTAATATGAACTCGTGGAACAAAACTGTCAAAACAATAAGAGCATTCAAAGAGATATCATCTTAATACCCGAAAAAAATTCAAATATCATAAACCATAAAAAATAAATTTCTAATATTGGTACTAGTAATTAAACATAAAAAATATGGACCATATCACCCCAATGTAATTATGCTTAATTGTGTGTTTCAAAAGTTGTTATATATATATATATATATATATATATATATATATATATATATATATATATATATATATATATATATATATATATATATATATATATATATATATATATATATATATATATATATATATACTAAACATGTAATTTTAATAAAATCATATGGACCATTTGTGTACTTTGATATAGAATTAGGTATGCCCTAATTATTGATCATTTTCTATATAACCTTTCTCTCTCTCTCTCTCTCTATATATATATATATATATATATATACACACACACACACACACACACACACACACACACACATATACAGCTAAAGGTTCAAATGAGAACCATAAAAAGCTAATAACCATAAGAACCACTCTTTATACCTTATAACTTAAATCATCAGACATATTTGATCAATCTTATCTCACAAGACAACTTTTCTCTCATCTCTCTCTCTCTCTTTCTCTCTTACCTCCTACCGCTACCAACCACCACAACCACAGTCGTCGTCGCCGGAATACAACGATCTTCAGATCTGGAGCCGTCGCCTTCATATCTGAAGCATTCACTTTCAGATCTGGTGCATTCGCCTTCAAATCTAGAACCCCCGACTTTAGATCTACCATCACCACCGAGCGTCGCCTCCTTCCACCGCCATCTATCTCATTAGCACCGACTATCGCCTTCCATCATCCGCTTTGCTTTGCTAAAACACCTAGAAAACACTACACTCTATTTTGAAGTCTGAATATGCTTCTTCTCCAGATCTCCAACGTTTCAGATCTGATGAAGCATGAGAAAAACTCTTCGATCCGCTTCACCGGAATAATATATGTGACGGAGTATGAAGCTCTTTGTTGCCTCCAGATGTTCGACCACCTCCAGATCTACTTCTTTATTCAAACAACCACTGGAGACTGCATTTATCTTCATTTACACCAAATTAATTCAGATCTGATGTAGATCTAAGAATTTGGTGTTATTATACAAAGGTTTTTCTTTCTATTTCATCATTCCCTCGTTAAATCTACATCAGATCTGTTCCCCCACCGTTGGTGTCATTGTTGGAGCATCAAACTACATGTGCTAATATTGATCTTGTTTTGTTCCAGAACTGTTGAACTTATTTTTTTCTTTGATTTGTTCCATCACCGGCAAAATGTTTGTCGGATTTTTACCATATATGTTATGTGTCGCCTCATTCTCATCTATAATGTGTTTTCGTCTCTGTCTCTCTTATCTCTGGTCAAAACACCACATCGACATCAAATCTGATGTGTTTATCCATTTTCAGGTTAGATCTGATGTGTGTTTGGTGTTTACATTGATGGTGTTTACAAAATGAAGTTTTGGAAGAAAAAAAAAAAAAAAAAAAAAAAAAAAAGATGTACACAAGGTATTTGATGAAATACCGCAATGAAATTTGGTAAGTTATTAAGCTATGAATTTAGTTGTGAATACATATTTTTTGTATATTAAACTATGAAGGTTGTGTATTTAGTTTGTGATATTTGTGTTTAAAATTGTGAATTGAATGCATTAAGTTGTGAATTTGTTGTTTAAACTATAAATTGACAATATTAAGCTGTAAGTTTTGTATATTTAACTATGAATTAATTGTATTAAAGTGTGAATTGATTGTACTAAAAATTTTAAGTTGATAATATGATTTTGAATGCATATTATTTTTGTATTAAACAGTGAATTTTCTATATTTAACTATGAATTAAAAGTTTTAAGTTGATACTATGTTTTTCTACTTGCATCTGTTGTTGATCTCTATGATATAGTTTTTTTTTTTTTGGCTTCTTTTCTGTTAAAGTGTGAATTTGATGTTTTTATGTTTCATTTGTTATATAATTTTGTTAATCTTAGTTTTAACTGCTATTAAATTGTGAATGTATATTTTTTTTTTTGAATTAAACTTTGAATTTATTATACTAGTTTGTGAATTTTTTATATTGAATTGTGTATTAATTGTAATAAGTGTTTTAAGTTGATAATATGGATGTGAATACTACTTTTTGAGTATTAAAACATGAATTTAGTGTACTAAGCTATCATTTTTGTGTTTTAAATTGTGAATTGATTGCATTAAGCTTTGAATTTTTTTTAACTACGAATTTAGTGTATTAAACTGTGAATTTTCTGTTTGAACTGTAAATTGACTAGATTAAAGTATGAATTATATGTATGAAACTATGAAGTTACTTGTATTGTCACAACCGGAAAACTTCAGACCCAACAAAGTCTAAACCCTAACCTAGTACAAGTGAAACCTCATTGCAATCCTTGTTGCATTGAATCATCTATAGCCTGGAGAGCATGTTTGTAAGCTAGTAACTAAGTATGGATTGAAACCTAAGCTAATTTAGATTAGTATAAATCGACATTGGCAAAAGATTAAGCCTAAAACATAAATATATACATTATACATAGGGCTGACAAATGTGTACCACAGAGAACCAACCAACATGTTACCAACTAAAGCAATTAAATCGGTAGCCAAGTTGTTTGGTAGCCAATATGTTTGACTGGTAATACCATGCCAACTAAGTAGTCTTGGTACGGTAACGGTATGAAATTTTGAATACCACGGTTGTACCATACCAACCAATATATATATATATATATATATATATATATATATATATATATATATATATATATATATCAATTCATAAATACAAATAAATATGAGTTCTCATATCTTCATGTTTTAATTAGAATAACAACTAACAAGTCTTAGAATTACTAAACTAACACATTGACCGACAAATTTCTTGATACTTATTGTTTGATGTGCATGAGATCGGTGATACATACACTAAAACTTAAAAAGGAATATGTCACACCCCCAAACCAGAACGGCGGAAACGTTCGGGGGCGGAGGACGTCATATTCAGTATCATAACAGTTCATAGAAAGGAAAGTTCACACCACCATATATATTAAAGTTTCCAAGATGTTTACATAATTGTATTCATTACACGTTCAAAAGATAAATACATAAACATCATTCAAAAGAAGTAATTAACGCCAGCGCGTTAATCCCAAAAGTTGATTCCCAAACCTGCTTAGCGGTTCCCTGAGAATACAAGTTAATTCAAAGAAAAAGTGTCAACAATTAAGTTGGTGAGTTCGTAAGTAGTTTAGAAAAATTGGATGTCATTCCAAAATGGGTGTATGTTTTCCAGAAAACTCAGTATTTCAAGTGCGAAGAGTTATGACTTGTTGTGTTGAAAATGAATGTATTAGATCCAGAAAATCTCATATTTTCCCTAATGGTTGAGATATGATTTGTTGTGTCTTCCAAGAAAAACCCTTATTTTCTTATAAAAGTATGAAATGCATATGAATGTTCGTGTCATAAGTTGTAAATAATTGCACCAGGAAAATCCCTTATCTTCCTATTAGTTGTTTGGTTTGTATACAGGAAAAACCCTTATTTTCCTAACATGACTGGCAGTCTCTAAGACCGAAAATCGCAAGAAAACGACGTTCTTAAAAGTTGTGTCATAGTTTTATATAATAAAGTTATACGAAGATCGCATTTGTTAGATGAAGAATAGTTTTAACAGTTACTCGTTCATAAAAGCATAATACCATAATAATTGTATATCCGATGAGTTTTATAACCATACTAAACATAATATGCCCGTAACGACGTTCTTCAGGCGTCGCAGCGTTATGACAACTGTCACCCCAAAGGACGGACTGTAGCTAACAGTCAGGGTGCGGGATCATGACTTCCCGTATAGATCTATACACATTTGACACGTTCTCCGAACGGGAGACTCTGGTTATAGACAGGACTTGCAGCATTACTTTCTAATAAAGAAAAGTAACGTTTGAAGATATACAAGTCTCATGGATTCTCAACTAAGCCTGTATTAAAGTGATAGTTTTTGTACGCGAAGTTTATCCTTTTTCACAATGTTTAACAAAGCATAAATCATATGTCTTTAGAATGTATAAAACGACTTAACCATGAAAAGTACTTTGAAATCATTATATACTTTGCATAAGTCTAATGCACACAAAGTATGACAAGAGTTTTCCATAATAGTAATGAGTTCCAAGTGATTTGTTCGGTAAAACAAGCGAAGTGAAACTTTATAAAATACACGATAATAATCGTATGTTTACTTGTATTCCCCCCCCCCCCCCTAAAAGAGTATAAAAGCATTTAAAATGTATTTAAAGTGTGTTTGAAAGGGGTATGAACTCACTTGAAAGTTTGAAGATAGCAAGATGGAAAACCGGGCAGAGTTTCGTCTCGGAAAATGGATTTTCCTCGGGATTCTTGGGATTTCTCGGGAGTAAAATCGACCTTCGGGACTTGCACAAAATGACCAGGGCTTCGGGGTAGTGCGAGCACGGAAAACGAGGCAAAACGCAAGAAAAAGGAGAGTGAATGAGCAATTTTTCCGGGAACCCTCGCATCCCTTTTATAGGGGGCTGGAAGGCACACGTACGCGGCGCGTACGGGACGTCATCGCTGACCGCATCCTCGGCTGCACCGCGCTTCGGACGGGGGGGAGGGGGGGTAGGCTCGCATAGGGGCGACGTCAACAATCCGAGGCCGTGGCCTCGAGTACGCTGGGCGTACGTGCGTGACTCAGGCTTTGGATAATACCGAATTTTTGAATAAAAATATATATTAATTATTTATCAAAGTTCAAAAATTAATATCTCCTTCATACGAACTCCGTTTTCGATGTTCTTTATATCCACGCGTAGGTGAGAGTAAGATCTACAACTTTCGTTTAGATTCCGTCGGCAAATTCCGAAATTATTTTTATTATTTATTTATTAAAATGAAGTGATTAAGGAATTTCTTTAAAAATTCATAACTTTTTCATACGATGTCCGATTTGAGCGTTCTTTTTATGCATGTTTGTAGTTTAACGATATCTATGACTTTCATTTAGACACCTAGGGTCAGAAAGTGTTTTATTGAAACTTTGCGTTTTTACGTAACTTCGTATTGCCGGTTTTTGTCGGAAAATTTAGAATGGTCATAACTTCTTCGTTATAACTTGGATTTTTGTGTTATTTATATGATTGGAAACCTTAAGACGATACCTACCACATAGCGTACTCCAAATAGAGTTTTTGAATACTTCATTTTTCGATGATATTCTAATTCCTTTCTCAAAGAGGTTACAGGACTCGATTTTTACTGACTTGAAATGACGGGATGTACATCATCCCCCCAATAGAGGGAATTTCGTCCCGAAATTTTAATACAAAAGAAGATTCTTAGGGGCTGAGGAAGAGGTGTGGATACTTCTGTTGCATTTGATCTTCTCGTTCCCACGTGAACTCAGGTCCCCTCTTAGCATTCCATCGGACCTTTACTATTGGAATGCGACTCTGTTTAGTTCGTTTAACTTCCCTATCCATGATCTCGACGGGTTCTTCCAACTCTTGATACGTGGAATACTGGATGTACTTTGTTAAGCTCGATTGGAAGTCAGAGTTTGTAGGCCACTGGACCAACTCTTGAAATGATTTCGAAGGGTCCAATGTACCTAGGATTTAGCATCCCACGTTTTCCAAAGCATATCAAGTCCTTCCAGGGTGAGACCTTCAGTAGTACACGATCGCCAATCTGAAATTCCAAGTGTTTACGTCTTTTGTCGGCATAGCTCTTTTGCATATCCCTTGAGGATTTCAGTCGTTCTCGTATTTGTACAATCTTTTCAGTAGTTTCTCTGATGATCTCCGGACCAGTGAGGGTGCTATCAGGGACTAGACCTTTTGCTAATTGTGTGTCGCCCACTTCCGTCCAGCACAGAGGTGATCTGCACTTACGGTCGTAAAGGGCTTCAAATGGAGCAGTATTGATACTAGTATGATAATTATTGTTATAAGAGAACTCGACCAAAGGTAAGTGAACATCCCATGCTTTACCAAAGTCGATTACACATGCTCGCAACATGTCTTCCAAGGTTTGGATCGTCCTTTCACTCTGTCCGTCAGTTTGGGGGTGATAGGTTGTACTCATGTCCAATCTTGTTCCCATGGATTTTTGCAATGATTGCCAGAATCTAGACGTGAATCTGTTGTCTCTGTCCGAGATGATAGACATTGGCACTCCATGGAGTCATACGATCTCTCAGATGTAGATTCTCGCTAGCCTTTCCATTTTATCAGTTTCCTTGATCGGTAAGAAATGAGCGGACTTGGTTAATCTATCGATGATTACCCAAATAGTATCTTGGCCACCCTGAGTTTTGGGCAGTTTCATTATGAAGTCCATGGAAATCTGCTCCCATTTCCACTCAGGAATTTCAGGTTGTTGGAGTAGTCCTGAGGGTTTCTGGTGTTCTATTTTGATCTTGGCGCAAGTCAAACACTTGTTCACATATGTAGCGATCTCTGCTTTCATGTTTGGCCACCAGTAGAGTTGCTTGAGATCTTGATACATCTTGTCTGACCCAGGGTGTACGAAGTATGGAGTCTTGTGTGCCTCGCTCATAAGTACCTCTCTAAGTCCACCAAACTTGGGTGTCCATATTCGATTCATGAGGTAGCGTGCTCCGTCACTCTTGATTTCTAAATTCTTGTCCATTCCCCTAAGGGTCTCACCTATCACGTTTTCGGGTTTCAAGGCCTCTATTTGAGCTTCCTTGACTTGTGTTGACAGGTGCGAATGGATCGACATGGATAATGACTTCACTCTTCGGCCAGAGTACTCCTTACGACTAAGGGCATCTGCCACGACGTTTGCCTTTCCTAGATGATAGCGAATCTCACATTCGTAGTCGTTGAGCAATTCGACCCAATGTCGCTGTCTCATATTCAACTCCTTCTGGTCGAAGATGTGTTGTAGGCTCTTGTGGTCTGTAAAGATAGTGAATTTGGTACCATATAGGTAGTGTCTCCAGATTTTAAGAGCGAAGACCACCGCCCCAAGTTCTAAATCATGAGTGGTGTAGTTGACCTCATGGGTTTTCAGTTGTCGTGAGGCATATGCAATAACTTTTCCCCTATGCATTAGTACACAGCCCAGTCCTTGCTTCGAAGCGTCGCAATACACCACAAAATCTTCGGTCCCTTCTGGAAGAGAAAGGATGGGCGCACTGCAAAGGGCCTGTTTCAAGGTCTGAAATGCAGCATCTTGCTTTTCTCCCCAATTGTAGGCCACACCTTTCTGGGTTAGGGCGGTAAGAGGCTTTGAGATGCTGGAAAAATTCTGAATGAACCTTCGATAATAACCAGCAAGACCTAGAAATTGGCAAATTTCTGTTGGTGTAGTTGGTGCAGACCAGTTTTTGATAGCCTTGATTTTTCATGGATGCACGTGGATTCCTTCCTTACTGACCACGTGACCGAGGAAGTCCACCTTTCTAATCAAAACTCACTTTTTGAGAATTTTGCATACAGTCTCTCAGTCCGTAACGTCTCTAAAACTTACCTCAGATGTTGACTATGCTCTTCTTTATTCTTTGAATAAATGAGTATGTCGTCTATGAATACTATCACAAATTTATCCAAGAATGGACGACATACCCGATTCATTAGATCCATGAATATGGCCGGGGCATTGGTTAGTCCGAACGGCATCACTACGAACTCGTAATGTCCGTATCGCGTTCGGAAGGCCGTCTTGGGAACATCACTCTCCAGGACTCGCAGCTGGTGATATCTCGACCTCAGATCGATCTTGGAGAAGTAGTTGGCTTCTTGGAGTTGGTCAAATCAGTCATCGATTCGGGGTAGGGGTATCGGTTCTTGATGGTAAGTTTGTTGAGTTCTCGGTAGTCGATGCACATTCTGAATGATCCATCCTTCTTTTTCACGAACAGCACGGGTGCTCCCCATGGTGAGAAGCTCGGCCTGATGAATCCTTTTCCAAGTAGTTCATTCAGTTGGCTGGATAGCTCTTGCATCTCTGCCGGGGCTAATCGATAGGGTGATTTGGCTACTGGGGTAGCTCCGGGAACCAGATCGATTCTGAACTCAACTTGTCTCGTGGGAGGTATTCCCGGAAGGTCCTTGGGAAAAACGTCGGGAAAATCGCATACGTCGGGCACATTCTTGATGTCCTGGACTTTGCGTTTCACATCTACAACATGTGCCAAAAACGCGTGACACTCCTTGCGTAGGCATTTCCGAGCTTGGATACTTGAGATGATACGAAGAGTGGTACTGGGTTTGTCGCCCAAGACAATGAAAGTTTCGCCGGTTGGCAGATTAAGGCGAACGGCCTTATCGTAACATAGAATGTCCGCATGATGAGAACTCAGCCAATCCATGCCAACGATGACATCGAAACTCTTAATCGAGACTGGCATGAGGTTGATTGAAAAGCGATTATCGTTTAAAGTTAAGGTGCAGTTTAAGTATATCTCCTTAGTGTCTTCGGTTTTCCCGTTGGCCATTTCTACTATGAATGGTTCACTTAATGATTGTGGTATTGATTTTAGCAGGCCTTTAAAGTCGTGACTCACAAAACTCCTTTCCGCTCCACTATCAAAGAAAATGCATGCATACGAGTTATCGAGAAGAAACTTACCCGTAACAACAGTAGGGTCCGCAATGGCTTCATCTTGTCCCATTGCGAAAACTCGGCCCCTTCCGCCGGTATTCTGGTTGTTTGCCTTTGGGCAGTCCCTGCGGTAGTACCCCGTGTCTCCGCACTCAAAGCAGGCGCGGCTTACCCCGGTATTAGTAGTGGGGACGGATGGTTGGGTTGGCTCTTTGCAATAGCGGGGTGTATGTCCCTTCTTATTGCACTTGGTGCATTGAAGATCATGACAAGGACCGTGGTGGTGGGAGTTGCATCGGTTGCACTTAGGAAGTTTCCCATTATATGAGCTTGTAGGGGCAGGGTTGGCAGGTACAGTCATAGCGTGGGTCGCTATTACTTGTTGTTTCTTGGGGTTTTCCTGTAGGGTTTGTCCCCTCCTTTTGTTCCAAGGCCTACTCTGGCCCTGAGCCTCCCTAGATGGATTTGCGGTTGTTGAAATGGTACTGTGTTTTACTCCGTGGTCGATGAGTCGCTGAGCCAGGCGTTTAGCGCTGTTGTAGGTAACAGGGCTGGAAGCTAGGACATGCCCTTGAATCTGGGGTGACAACCCCCAAATGTACCTTTCAACCTTCTTTGATTTTGGTTTGACTATGGTAGGGCACAGTGCAGCGAGGTCGTTGAACCTAGCTGTGTAGGCGACTAGGTCAGACCCAGTCATTTTCAGATTCCAGAGCTCCTACTCAAGCTTTTGCACTTCGCCCCTTGGGCAGTATTCTTCCAGTAGTAGAACCTTCAGATCGTCCCAACTCATGGTGTTGGCGACAGTGAGCGTCACCGAATTCACATGGCTTTTCCGCCAAGTGAGGGCTCGATCTATGAAAGTGCAAGCAGGGAACATGACTTTGCTTGCTTCTAGGCATGAGCAGATCTCGAAGACCGTTTCGGTCTTCTCGAACCATTTCATTAGCGCAATGACTCCCCCAATTCCATTAAAAGTTTTTGGCTTAGCGTTAGAGAACTCCTTGTAAGTGCATTCTCTTACTTGGCCATGACCAGTTCCATGATTTGGATGATTCGTGCTGCTTCCCGCCCCTCCATTTCCGTGGGAGTTTATTTGCGAGAGGACTGCAGTTACTGCTGCTGTGATAGCAGCCTGGACCATGGCTGGATCATAAGTTGGTGGTGGAGGTGGAGGTGGTGGTGGTGCCGTGCCTGGCCTGGGCCTTAGATTTGGACGAGGAGGCATCGCGCTGTCAAAGTAAAATGAAAGATTATAAGTTTTGGTAGTTCAGAGTTGAATGATATTGAGTTAACTTCTAATAGTTCTAAGAAATTGGGTTTGACTGACACAATGTTTTGAGCTTGAAAGTAAAGTTTGAATAGATGTACCTATGAATTGAACGAATTGCGCATGATTAACAACAAGAAAAGGGATATACCCTTATATATATTAAACATATAGTTGTGTTACAGCGGGGTCTAGACAAAAGTTCTTGACCTTTCTAAAGGCCTCCGATTACAGAACAATTTAAAGAAAATAATACTTTTATCCGAAGTCCTAATTTATAACAAAATTTGAGAGTCGGGCAAGTACTACTTGCGGCGCGCTTTGCGTTTGGAGCTCGACTCCGTGTCGGACTGCTTCGACTCCATGAGGCGCCTATCAAACGCAGCTTGTTGTTCCCTCAATTCTGCGAAGGTCGCATTTGCTTGTGCTTGAAATGCTTCGGCGCGAATGTGGATGTCATTCTGCAACATCTCTAGGCGGTTGATATCGGCCGTGTGGATTTGTACTTCCACATTGACCTCTCGGATTCAGTTGGCTTGCACTCCAGATTGATAGCACTGGTTGGCGAGTTTGCCAACCATGACCGGAAGTGCTCGGTCGGCTGATCCCCCGCCTCTAACATCATACAGTCTCGGCACATACCGTAGGGAGGGCGTAAGCTTTGTTGTTGGCTCCAATGATGGAGGTGACTTTCCCACACAGGAGTGGGTCCTTGGAAGTTCCTCACGTGAACGGGAGGTTGTGGGATTTGTGGATTGATGATTTCTGGCTCTGAATCCGTGCCAGAGTCATCCTCTTCCTCCAACTCTATAGGCTCTTCGTCTTCTTCAGGATCTTCTTCGATCCATCCTCCATTACCTTGGTTGGGGTAGTAGGGGTCATTGGGGTGATGGAATCCCGCCATTTAGACTGTACGAGAATAGGGTTAAAATTTTACTATAAGCTAGAGAAAATGAAACTTACCCTTAAGTTTAATGGTTGACGGCAACACAACAACTCCCTTAGTATTATGTAATGATGTGTTTTTGGTAAGTTTTAAAATCGTTGTCCATTGCAAACACTCCTTGGAATACGTTAGTCGACTCTTGGACAAATATAGTTGATCAGGCTATATTCTTCCCAGTTCCGATTACACGTCCCAAGGCGTACCTATACTACACAACTTATTTATAATACTTCTAAAGTTATTTACTATGAAACTGTTATTAGTATAAAATGAGTGCATGCTTACCTTAAAACTAAATAAATTTAATTTCAAAAGTATGACTTTTCTCAGAGTGTTTTTGCCCAATTGAGTTTATAGTTGTATACCAAAAAGAAATGGTTTTCATATACTTAATTCCCTATAAACAAAGCTCTGATACCAATCTGACACACCCCCAAACCAGAACGGCGGAAACGTTCGGGGGCGGAGGATGTCATATTCAGTATCATAACAGTTCATAGAAAGGAAAGTACACACCACCATATATATTAAAGTTTCCAAGATGTTTACATAATTGTATTCATTACACGTTCAAAAGATAAATACATAAACATCATTCAAAAGAAGTAATTAACGCCAGCGCGTTAATCCCAAAAGTTGATTCCCAAACCTGCTTAGCGGTTCCCTGAGAATACAAGTTAATTCAAAGAAAAAGTGTCAACAATTAAGTTGGTGAGTTCGTAAGTAGTTTAGAAAAATTGGATGCCATTCCAAAATGGGTGTATGTTTTCCAGAAAACTCAGTATTTCAAGTGTGAAGAGTTATGACTTGTTGTGTTGAAAATGAATGTACTAGATCCAGAAAATCCCATATTTTCCCTAATGGTTGAGATATGATTTGTTGTGTCTTCCAAGAAAAACCCTTATTTTCTTATAAAAGTATGAAAGGCATATGAATGTTCGTGTCATAAGTTGTAAATAATTGCACCAGGAAAATCCCTTATCTTCCTATTAGTTGTTTGGTTTGTATACAGGAAAAACCCTTATTTTCCTAACATGACTGGCAGTCTCTAAGACCGAAAATCGCAAGAAAACGACGTTCTTAAAAGTTGTGTCATAGTTTTATATAATAAAGCTATACAAAGATCGCATTTGTTAGATGAAGAATAGTTTTAACAGTTACTCGTTCATAAAAGCATAATACCATAATAATTGTATATCCGATGAGTTTTATAACCATACTAAACATAATATGCCTGTAACGACGTTCTTCAGGCGTCGCAGCGTTATGACAACTGTCACCCCAAAGGACGGACTGTAGCTAACAGTCAGGGCGCGGGATCATGACTTCCCGTATAGATCTATACACATTTGACACGTTCTCCGAACGGGAGACTCTGGTTATAGACAGGACTTGCAACATTACTTTCTAATAAAGAAAAGTAACGTTTGAAGATATACACGTCTCATGGATTCTCAACTAAGCCTGTATTAAAGTGATAGTTTTTGTACGCGAAGTTTATCCTTTTTCACAATGTTTAACAAAGCATAAATCATAAGTCTTTAGAATGTATAAAACGACTTAACCATGAAAAGTACTTTGAAATCATTATATACTTTGCATAAGTCTAATGCACACAAAGTATGACAAGAGTGTTCCATAATAGTAATGAGTTCCAAGTGATTTGTTCGGTAAAACAAGCGAAGTGAAACTTTATAAAATACACGATAATAACCGTATGTTTACTTGTATTCCCCCCCTAAAAGAGTATAAAAGCATTTAAAATGTATTTAAAGTGTGTTTGAAAGGGGAATGAACTCACTTGAAAGTTTGAAGATAGCAAGATGGAAAACCGGTGTAACAGCCGGATTTTATCAGGTATCTTGTATATTGTATTTTTTTGTTGATTTGTGGGGGGACTCGGCGAGTTGGAGCTCAGACTCGCCGAGTAGGGACGCGGATCTGGACGCGGGATCACGCCTGAACTCGACGAGTCCAGGATATGGACTCGGTGAGTCAGCGCTGTGTAATGAAACCCTAATTTCTCGGGTTTGAGACTTATTTAAAGGGCCTAATGGCCGTCATTTGTGCTCACCAGCCCCTTGAGTGAAACCCTAATCGAGTGAGAGCATTTGGAGCTAAGTAGGAGGCCATTATTGACCTTGGAGCTGCCATTGTTGCAAGGAAGGAGAAGAGCTAGCCAAGGGAAAGCAAGAAGAGCCACTTCTTTGGGTTTGGAGTCCAGAGCATCACTTTTGCGATAATAAATCCGAGTTACCTTCTTCCTTGTTGTTGTTTATCTAGATTTAGGGTTTGTTGAACCCTTTTATGGCAAGATCTAGTGTCCTCTTGGTCCCTTATGAGGTTTGAACCATAGATCTGGACCCTTAGAGGTCCAGAGTGTCCTTTTACCCAAGCTTTTTAGGAATCAATGGAGGCTTTGGATTGGAATCCTCATCCCTTAGGTCAAAAACTCCATTTATGAGCTATGGGGTGTGTTATGGGCACCAAGATAGGAGCTTTACGTGATGAATCAGTCGAGGGAGGCCAGATCTATAGTTTATGGAAGCAGATCTGACCTTAGAAGCAAGTTGGAGTGGTTGCATGGCATGGACTCGCCGAGTCTGTTCATCCGACTCGGCGAGTAGCTTGAAGATTGCCTTGGGACTGCTTAGCGAGTGGTCCAATCGAGTCATGGGTAGACTCAGTGAGTCAGGGTGAGTTGGAGAGGGATGACGAGTGGACTGAGTCAAACTTGGACTCGCCGAGTTGTCCTTGAGACTCGGCGAGTTGAGTCGAGGTGGCCCCGCGATTCATTCAGGTGAAACTCGTCGAGTAAAAGGGGGGGAATACTCGACGTGTAGTAAGGGGATTCAGAGGGTTGGTGAAAACGTCTAGACTCGCCGAGTTGCCATGGTACTCGCCGAGTCCGATCAGAGTTGACCGTTGACCGTTGACCGTTGACCAGAGTTGACCTATGTTGACTTCTTATGGATAGTCAACCTTAGAGATATAATGTGTTAATTAGAAACATATAATGTTATAGGAGGATTAGAGCTCGGAGGATCGAGCACGAGGGATTTCCAGGATTCGTGAGATACCGAGATACGCGAGGTGAGTCTTCTCATTATACTATATTACCTTGAGTAGGTAACCAGAGTTATGTGATAGAGTATTTGTATGTTATGTATGTTATGTGTTGTACTGCATTATTTCTATGTGATTTATGTAGTGCATGTTTATCAGAGCTAGAACCTGAGGGTTCACAGAGTTTGGGTGCACGGACCCACAGAGTTATAGCTTCAAGTGGCTAATATGTGTTATATGTGGTATTTTGGGGAACTCACTAAGCCTTGTGCTTACAGTGTTTGATGTTATTGTTTCAGGTACTAGTGACGACCGCGGGAAGGCGCCGGCTTGATCCGTACACACACACTCGGAGTTTTTACATTGTGATCTTGGGATTTTGTATTGACCTATATTGGATAATTAATATGGTTGTTGATGAATACTAATCGAATTTTGTTTTATAAGAAAATCGAAAAAAATTGTTTTGAAATTTACAGTGTTACAATATGGTATCAGAGCCTTGGTGTGAGGGATTCGGGTACACCTTCGGGAGTATTTGAACTCAAACTGAGGAATTGGAAAGATATTTTCAAAAGAAAACCTAACTTTTCTAAGAGTAAAAGATTTTCTTGAAAAAGAAACAAATTCCAGGAAGAAACGTGTGTACGATCAGTCAGCGCCCGAACGGTGAATTCCCAAAATACCTTTATATTACGTGATATTAATATTGATATGATGTATCTGCATGCTAGAGTAGGCTAGGTATTGCTAATAGGACTAGAGTGGCCTGATTTGTGATGCCTTAGCCTAGCGAGGGGTGAGCTGCTATGAGATGCTGAGAGTGAGTAGGTAGCAGCAAGGGGCTTATGAGAGATCTATTAGAGAGTGGTCTACGCATGATAGAGTACTTGGGAATTGGGATCCGAAGAGGAAGGTTTGGGGTGTGTACTGAGACGGTGTGGACGGTAGTATTGGGCCCGTACTACTGAAAGCATCGGGGCAGTACACAGTCCAAATAAGAATCTTTGGATACCAAGAATCAAGGAGGGGTGGATTGTCGAGTGTAAGAATGTTCGAGTGAATTCTAATTTATCGCATGTTGTATTTCAGAGGTTGATCATGGTGACGACACGTCATATGCCGGAGGGTGCCGGAGCTAGTGATGAGGAGATTCGACAGATCATTCATGAGGAGGTGGCTGCGGTCATCAGAGTTGAGATACCAGAGATGTTCGGGTCTATTAAGACCGCGCTGATTGAGACATTTGACGAGCATTACGCCGCTCTTTCTGAGGCTGCTGTTGCAGCGGCTACCGCAACGATCGCTGCGGCGAGACCCCAGGGAGGTGATGCGTCACTGTTTCGGGAGTTCAGCAACACCAAACCACCAGAGTTTGATGGTACACAGGATCTGGTGGCAGCTATGAGGTGGATATCTGATATGGAGGGGTAATTCTTCACTTGCTCATCTCCTGAGCATCTGAAGGTTCGGTTCGCGCTGAACCAGCTTCGCTTGGGAGCGAAGGACTGGTGGAAGTTTGTGACGGCGCATTTCACGCCTGCTGAGCTTTCGGCAGTGACTTGGGAGAGGTTCACTACAATGTTCCGAGATGAGTACGTTCCCCGGGTGGAGAGGGAGCGTTTGGCACAGGAGTTTCTGACCCTCAAGCAGGGTACTGAGTCAGTTACAGCGATCACGAGGATGTTTCATGAGAGGGCGATGTTCTGCCCTGAGCATGTGTCCACTGAGCAGGCACGTATGAGCCGCTACCTGAGCATTTTGAGACGGGATATTCGGGAGTTCGCCGCGAACTCCTCGTATCGGACATTTGTTGAGCTTCAGGCAAATGCCCGGAAGGGGGAGATTGAGCTTGAGACTCAGGCCAGGGAGGAGGCGGAGTCTCCGGGGAGGGATCGGCGGCCGGCATAGCTCGAGCCGGCAGCCAAGCGGGCCAAGCCCGCTGATCCCAAACCCGGGAGCTAGAAGGGCCGCACTTGCGGGAAGTGCGGCAAGGGTCACGATGGAGTCTGTCGAGCAGGATCTTGCTACAAATGTGGCAAGGAGGGGCATATGGCCAAGGACTGCCCCCAAGGGGTTTGCAGTGTGTTTTCACTGCAACCAGACCGGACACCGGAAGGCGGAGTGTCCGCTGCTGCGCGGAGCATCTCAGGGATCTGCTCCCGCTGCCATCAGAGCTACAAAGAGTCGGCCCGTGAAGGCCGAGGCACCGAGAGCTCGAGGGAGAGCCTTTCAGCTGACTGCAGAAGAGGTCTGCGCTGCGCCCGACGTTGTGGCTGGTACGTTTCCTTCTATATATTTATTTTTGGTGTTGCAATATTATGCTTATATTATGTTATGCATAGGTACCTTCCTTGTGAACTCTGTGCCTGCTTTAGTGTTATTTGACTCGGGTGCGAGTCGGTCTTTTGTATCTTTGGCCTTTAGTCAGCATATCAGTGTTAGTCGTGAGGCATTGAGTCGGCCTCTGCGGGTTTCCATAGCTGCCGACAGAGTGATTTGTGCCACGGAGGTCCTCCGGGGATGTGTGTTAGAGATTTTTGGGGTTGAGTTTCTGATCGATCTGGTTCCTATTGCGATGGGTGATGTTTGTGTCATAGTGGGCATGGACTGGTTGAGCCGATTCGGCGCGGTTATCGACTGCGAGCGTCAGCTGGTGACCATACGAGATCCTAGTGGGGGAGTTCTTTCGATATACGACGAGGGTACACGTTCCGGATCAGCCTTTTGTTCGGCCGCTAGGGCGAGGCAGTGTTTACAGCAGGGCTGTAAGGGTTTTGTGGCGTATGTGATGGATACGCGAGTGATCTCCGAGAGACCGAGTTCAGTGGATGAAGTTCCGGTGGTGCGTGAGTTTCCAGATGTTTTTCCCGAAGAATTACCGGGTGTGCCTCCCGTGAGGCAAGTGGAGTTCAGTATCGATTTGGTTCCGGGAGCCGTGCCTATCGCTAAGCTGCCCTATCGTCTTGCACCTCCATAGATGCAAGAGTTATCCTCGCAGCTTCAGGAGCTGCTGGGGAAGGGGTTTATTCGGCCGAGTAGCTCGCTGTGAGGAGCACCCATTCTGTTTGTGAAGAAGAAGGACGGCTCGCATCGAATGTGTATTGATTACCGGGAATTGAATAAGCTGACGGTCAAGAACCGTTACCCGTTGCCGAGGATCGACGATTTATTCGATCAGTTACAGGGAGCATCTTGGTTCTCCAAGATCGATTTGAGGTCGGGCTATCATCAGGTGAGAGTGCGGGACGAGGACGTCCAGAAGACAGCATTCAGAACGCGTTATGGGCATTATGAGTTTGTGGTGATGCCTTTTAGGCTCACCAATGCCCCGGCTGTGTTCATGGACCTCATGAACAGGGTATGCAGGCCGATGTTGGATCGGTCGGTGATTGTATTTATCGATGATATTCTGGTATATTCGAGATCTAGAGAGCAGCATGAGGAGCATTTGAGGGAAGTTCTTGGAGTTTTAAGATCGGAGAAACTTTATGCAAAGTTTTCCAAGTGCGATTTCTGGTTGCGGGAGGTCCAATTTCTGGGGCACCTCGTTAATCAGAAAGGGATATTGGTCGATCCGGCCAAGGTTGACGCGATGATGAGTTGGGAGGTGCCAAAGTCACCCTCTGAGATCAGGAGCTTCCTTGGGTTGGCAGGGTACTATCGGAGGTTTATCAAGGATTTCTCCAAGATCGCAGTGCCACTCACCAGATTGACCCGGAAGGGTGTTACATTTTTATGGGGTCCCGAGCAGCAGACCTCCTTTGAGACGCTTCGCCAAAGGTTGTGCGAAGCTCCGGTATTAGCTCTTCCGGAAGGGATCGAAGATTTTGTGGTATTCTGTGATGCATCGATTTTAGGGCTGGGAGCGGTGCTGATGCAGAAGGGACATGTGATAGCATATGCATCGAGGCAGTTGTCAGTTGAAGCCTCATGAGACGAGATATCCCACACATGATTTAGAGTTGGGGGCAGTGGTGTTCGCTCTCAAGATTTGGCGACACTACTTGTATGGGGTTCGTTGTACGATATACACGGACCATAAGAGCTTGAAGTACTTGATGGATCAGCCTAACCTAAATATGCGGCAGAGGAGGTGGTTAGATGTGGTCAAGGATTATGATTGTGAGATCTTGTACCACCCGGGCAAGGCTAATGTGGTAGCCGACGCATTGAGTCGCAGGGCGAAGAGTACTCCACTACGAAATGTATGTTTGAGATTGACCGTAATTGCTCAGTTCTGGACACCATTCGTGGGGCACAGGCCGAGGCTGTGCATCCGGAGATGCAGAAGAGAGAACGGGTCGTTGGTTTGGTTTCTGAGTTTGTGTCGGATAGTCGAGGGCTTATGACTTTTCAGGGCCGGATTTGGGTACCGTTTGTGGGCGGTACGCGTACTACATTGATGGAGGAAGCTCATAGATCGAAATTTTCGATCCATCCCGGGGCTACAAAAATATATTTGGATTTGAGGAAAGAGTATTGGTGGCCTTGTATGAAGAGGGACGTAGCATGGTTTGTCGAGAGGTGTTTGACCTGTCGAAGGGTGAAGGCCGAGCACCAGAGACCGCATGGCAAGTTGCAGCCATTGGAGGTTCCCGAGTGGAAGTGGGAACAGATCACTATGGATTTCATCACAAAATTGCCGAGGACTGCTAGATGAGTTGATGCAATTTGGTTGATTGTTAATAGGTTGACGAAGAGCGCTCACTTTCTTGCCATCAGTGAGAGTTCTTCGGCGGAAAAGTTGGCGGAGGTTTATGTGAGAGAACTGGTATCTCGGCATGGGGTGCCGATCTCGATTGTTTCGGACCGTGGTGTGCGCTTCACTTCCCGGATCTGGAAGAAATTTCATGAGGAGTTGGGTACTAAGCTGCATTTTAGTACCGCATATCACCCCCAGATAGATGGCCAGAGTGAGCGGACGATTCAGATGCTTGAAGACATGCTTCGAGCATGTGTGTTGGATTTCAGGGGTAGCTGGGATGCGTATTTACCCTTGGCGGAGTTTTCCTACAATAACAGTCATCATGCGAGCATCGGTATGCCGCCCTTTGAGCTGTTGTATGGTAGGAGGTGTCAGACCCCCATTTGTTGGGGTGAGGTTGGGCAGAGAGTGATGGGCAGTACAGAGATCGTGATTCAGACGACCGAGCAGATACAACGGGTCAGACAGAGGTTATTGACCACCCAGAGCCGACAAAAGAGTTATGCGGACAGACGCCGGTCCGAGCTTGAATTTCAGGTCGGCGACTTCGTTCTCCTGAAGGTTTCTCCTTGGAAAGGAGTGATTCGGTTCAGGAAAAGGGGCAAGTTGGGGCCCCGATTTATAGGTCCATTTCGTGTGATTGCGAGGATAGGCCGGGTAGCCTATCGGTTGGAGTTGCCAGCAGAGTTGGGACAAATTCACGACACTTTTCATGTGTCGCAGTTGAGGAAGTGTATAGCCGATGAATCGGCAGTGGTTCCGTTGGATGATATTCAGGTGGATGCAAGCCTGAATTATGCCGAGAGACCAGTGGCCATCCGGGATCGGAAGATCAAGGTTTTGAGAAACAAGGAGGTACCTATGGTGTTGGTTCAGTGGCAACACCGGAGCGGATCAGAGATGACCTGGGAGCCAGAGCGTATGATGCAGGAGCAGCATTCGGAGCTGTTTTTAGAGCGAGACTTCGAGGGCGAAGTCTAGTCCTAGTGGGGGAGAGTTGTAACAGCCGGATTTTATCAGGTATCTTGTATATTGTATTTTTTGTTGATTTGTGGGGGGACTCGGCGAGTTGGAGCTCAGACTCGCCGAGTAGGGACGCGGATCTGGACGCGGGATCGCGCTTGGACTCGACGAGTCCAGGATATGGACTCGATGAGTCAGTGCTGTGTAATGAAACCCTAATTTCTCGGGTTTGAGACTTATTTAAAGGGCCTAATGGCCGTCATTTGTGCTCACCAGCCCCTTGAGTGAAACCCTAATCGAGTGAGAGCATTTGGAGCTAAGTAGGAGGCCATTATTGACCTTGGAGGTGCCATTGTTGCAAGGAAGGAGAAGAGCTAGCCAAGGGAAAGCAAAAGGAGCCACTTATGTGGGTTTGGAGTCCAGAGCATCACTTTTGCGGTAATAAATCCGAGTTACCTTCTTCCTTGTTGTTGTTTATCTAGATTTAGGGTTTGTTGAACCCTTTTATGACAAGATCTAGTGTCCTCTTGGTCCCTTATGAGGTTTGAACCATATATCTGGACCCTTAGAGGTCCAGAGTGTCCCTTTACCCAAGCTTTTTGGGAATCAATGGAGGATTTGGATTGGAATCCTCATGCCTTATGTCAAAAACTCCATTTATGAGCTATGGGTGTGTTATGGGCACCAAGATAGGAGCTTTACGTGATGAATCAGTCGAGGGAGGCCAGATCTATAGTTTATGGAAGCAGATCTGACCTTAGAAGCAAGTTGGAGTGGTTGCATGGCATGGACTCGCCGAGTCTGTTCATCCGACTCGGCGAGTAGCTTGAAGATTGCCTTGGGACTGCTCAGCGAGTGGTCCAATCGAGTCATGGGTAGACTCAGTGAGTCAGGGTGAGTTGGAGAGAGATGACGAGTGGACTGAGTCAAACTTGGACTCGCCGAGTTGTCCTTGAGACTCGGCGAGTTGAGTCGAGGTGGCCCCACGATTCATTCAGGTGAAACTCGTCGAGTAAAAGGGGGGGAATACTCAACGTGTAGTAAGGGGATTTCAGAGGGTTGGTGAAAACGTCTAGACTCGCCGAGTCACCATGGTACTCGCCGAGTCTGGTCAGAGTTGACCGTTGACCGTTGACCGTTGACCAAAGTTGACCTGTGTTGACTTCTTATGGATAGTCAACCTTAGAGATATAAAGTGTTAATTAGAAACATATAATGTTATAGGAGGATTAGAGCTCGGAGGATCGAGCACGAGGGATTTCCAGGATTCGTGAGATACCGAGATACGCGAGGTGAGTCTTCTCACTATACTATATTACCTTGAGTAAGTAACCAGAGTTATGTGATAGAGTATTTGTATGCTATGTATGTTATGTGTTGTATTGCATTATTTCTATGTGATTTATGTAGTGCATGTTTATCAGAGCTAGAACCTGAGGGTTCACAGAGTTTGGGTGCACGGACCCACAGAGTTATAGCCTCGAGTGGCTAATATGTGTTATATGTGGTATTTTGGGGAACTCACTAAGCCTTGTGCTTACAGTGTTTGATGTTATTGTTTCAGGTACTAGTGACGACTGCGGGAAGGCGCCGGCTTGATCCGTACACACACACTCGGAGTTTTTACTTTGTGATCTTGGGATTTTGTATTGACCTATATTGGATAGTTAATATGGTTGTTGATGAATACTAATCGAATTTTGTTTTATAAGAAAATTGAAAAAATTTGTTTTGAAATTTACAGTGTTACAACCGGGCAGAGTTTCGTCTCGGGAAATGGATTTTCCTTGGGATTCTCGGGATTTCTCGGGAGTAAAATCGACCTTCGGGACTTGCACAAAATGACCAGGGCTTCGGGGTAGTGCGAGCACGGAAAACGAGGCAAAACGCAAGAAAAAGGAGAGTGAATGAGCAATTTTTCCGAGAACCCTCGCATCCCTTTTATAGGGGGGCTGGAAGGCACACGTACGCGGGGCGTACTCCCATACACGGCGCGTACGGGACGTCATCGCTGACCGCATCCTCGGCTGCACCGCGCTTCGGACGGGGGGGGAGGGGGGGTAGGCTCGCATAGGGGCGACGTCGACAATCCGAGGCCGTGGCCTCGAGTACGCTGGGCGTACGCGCGTGACTCAGGCTTTGGATAATACCGAATTTTTGAATAAAAATATATATTAATTATTTATCAAAGTTCAAAAATTCATATCTCCTTCATACGAACTCCGTTTTCGACGTTCTTTATATCCACGCGTAGGTGAGACTAAGATCTACAACTTTCGTTTAGATTCCGTTGGCAAATTCCGAAATTATTTTTATTATTTATTTATTAAAATGACGTGATTAAGGAATTTCTTTAAAAATTCATAACTTTTTCATACGATGTCTGATTTGAGCGTTCTTTTTATGCATGTTTGTAGTTTATCGATATTTATGACTTTTATTTAGACACCTAGGGTCAGAAAGTGTTTTATTGAAACTTTGCGTTTTTACGTAACTTCGTATTGCCGGTTTTTGTCGAAAAACTTAGAATGGTCATAACTTCTTCGTTATAACTCGGATTTTTGAGTTATTTATATGTTTGGAAACCTTAAGACGATACCTACCACATAGCGTACTCCAAATAGAGTTTTTGAATACTTCATTTTTCGATGATATTCTAATTCCTTTCTCAAAGAGGTTACAGGACTCGATTTTTACTGACTTGAAATGACGGGCTGTTACAGAATACTAACTTCTCATTCCTTGTACTTGTACTATTACCATTTTTTTTCTATAGCAACTTGCTAGGGGTGGACCTCTTTTAATCCTTTTAGTGGTTTCCAAATAAAAAGAATACTACTAGAAGCGAGTGAAGCAACGCCCAAATGTCCACAAATTCAACTAATATTCATGTATAGTCAAGGTTGTAGAACTCACTACTCGGTACCTGCTCGGCCGACTGGGGAGTAGCGAGTACCCGGGAGTACTCGGGGAGTACTCAGATTCGGTAATTCATGTAGAAATATTTTTTAGAAACTTATATATGTCAAAATCATAAGTTAAAATCATAATTTGATTGAAATATATAACCAAAATTAGATACATGTGAATACATAAAAACTGAAATACACATAATTATCTCACTACGTGGATAATTACTGAAAATTTAAGATATACATGTAGTAATAATCACATGTATGTGTTAAATAATAAATCATTAAGTGCATTATACATATTAATCTTGAAATTCTTGATTTTTTTTCTCTTTTTATGATAATTTTGACCCTTTGACCGAGTTTGACCGAGTTGGCCGAGTTTGAACGAGTAGGCCCGAGTAAGACCGAGTAGGCCCGAGTTTGACCGAGTTTGTCCGATTTTTGACCGAGTTTGACCGATTTTTGGCCGATTTTGACTAAATCCGAGTTTTTTGGCCGAGTTGACATTACTCGCCTCGGTGGAGGGCCGATTCCGAGTAATCGGCCGAGTACTCGGCCGATTAGGCCGAGTTTTGCAACACTGTGTATAGTACATATTTGTTAAAAATTTTGGTATATACAAAATACCAATATATACCAACCAAATTTGTTGGTAGCCAAATTAATTGGTATCAAGTACACTTGGTACGGTACTGGTAGCTAAAATCTTATACCAACTATAGTTGGTACGGTACACGGTTTGGAGAAAATAATGTCGGTACAGTACCAATTCCACCCCTAATTATATATAGGGTTTTCGGCCCTAGGGTTCTAGAACAAATAGTTTTCGGTCCAAGTAATTAAATCATTTAGGTTTATGGTTATGGAGTGGGTTCAAAATGGTGATTTTGGTTTGCTAAGGACCGAAATCACCTACTATTTTGCTGAAATCACAAGCTCATGGCCCATTAAGACCGTAAACTCAATCCTATTTATACATATTCAACCGTAAACCCAATTCATTTCTCACTTTTTAGGCCGCAAACACCTCCTTTTTGCTCTCAAGTATCATCCATAAACCACATATCTTCAAGAGATTTCTTGCCTAGATCTTCTTATTTTCACCAAGAACACCAAGAACATTCATCAATATCTTCATATCTTCATATCTTCAAGTTTTTCACCAAAAACACCAAGAACACCCAAGAACACCTCAAACAATTTTAACAATTGTTTTTGTAAGTATTTCTTAAATAATTTAGTGTTGTCTAACACTTTAAATTATTATTACACTAATATAAATACGATATCGTGTATAAATATTATTATGATATCGTTATTTTCACGTATGCTAGCCCGAGGATCGTCTCTATCGTTTCACTACCTAAACAAACATACGCACAAGAGGTGAGTTCATACCCCTACACTTTCACTGTTTTTCAATGTTTTTAAGGGGGGAATACATGTAAAACACAAGAAAATCTTGTGTTAACATCCAAATGATTTCAAACTGTTTTTAACCGAATCAAACTATTTTAAACTATTTCAAACTACTTAAATTATTTTATACTTTTGTTTTTCCAAAATATATATATATATATATATATATATATATATGTGTGTGTGTGTGTGTGTGTGTGTGTGTGTGTGTGTGTATATATATATATATAATTAAGATTCAATAGGCTTAGGACTAGTGTTTCCGCTTTAACTCATGTTTCTTGTCTGGTTGTGGATTTAAGGAAGAATCACTTGTTCGACTGCCTTTTTAATCTAAATCATATATATATATATATATATATATATATATATATATATATATATATATATATATATATATATATATATATATATATATATATATATATATATATATATATGCACAAGCTTGATGGGAGGAATAAAGGATGAGATGTGGTTACATAGGCTTATTTAGACTCTTCGTCTGAAGGTGGAGAAGCATGTCTGGTATTGTGACAGTCAAAGTGCTTTGAGTCTTGATAAGAACCCATTGTATCATGATAAGACAATGAACATTAATGCCAGGCTGAATTTCATTCGGGATATTCTGGAAGAATTCAAGTTTTCAATACTGAAGATTGATACCAAGGTCATCCCAGCAGATATATTAACAAAGTCGTTGCATATGGAGAATTTCATGCTTTTCTTGGACTTGGTTGTATTCGTAAGAGATAAGCCCCTTCGGTGCTTGATGGTAGGATGGGAGAGAAAGTTCTTGTTTGAGGTGGATTTCAGAGGATGCTCAAGTCAAGGCGGAGATTGTTAAATGTCACTTGATCATTTGGAGCATTCTCATGGAGTAATTAGGTTCAGTGGAGCACTTAGAACTCAATGGAGAACTTGGGGTTCATGGAGTGTTTGTCAAAGGAATGGATTTTCTAAGAAAGGAATGGATCATCAGACAAAGGAACGGATTAAGTGATAAAGGAAAGGATCTTCCAAAAGGTGGTTTAAAGCAACTTGGAGTAACATGGAGAAACATGGAGCATCATGTTACGCCATGTAGAAGGAAGTCGCATCATCCTTATGGATGTTGCACCAAATGATAACATGACGTGTCATCATGTCCGGAGTTGTGCCAGAGCGATGCTGAGACAATGAGATGTTGAGCCGATTGAAGATTTTGAGCAAATGAGATATTAAGCCAAAGAGATGTTGAGCTATAAAGATGAATTTGCTCCATCAAGAAAGGAAGTTGCATCAAAGACAACAAGTTGCGCCTTGGAGGATATGTTACTCCATCATGGACCATCTTGGTACATGATGTGCTATCTTGATTCATTTGGTTGATCCACATATGCCTAGAAGATGATGATGCTCAAGAAATACAGCATGTTGTACCACCATGATAGATGTTGGACCATTAGTGTTCATGACACGCCATTTGTGGATCATGATGCTTCATTATGGCCACATGGAAGAATATTCTAGAAGATGTTGTATGGTAGATTGTGATTGGTTGTCACCATTCATGGGCCAATGGGTTTCGCCCACTATGGTTTTAGGTCCGATCCGTCAAATATAAATAGGGGTGATTGCTAAGTCATTTTGTAACTTGAATTCAAGAGTTTTAGGCAACACATGTGAAAAGTATAATTGTAACATCTGTTTGAGAGATGTGAAATAAAAAATACTCCCCTTCTGCTTATGGACGTAGGTCACCTTGACCGAACTACGTAAATATTGTGTCTTGTGTATTTTTAGTATTGCTTGTTATCCGTTTTACTTCCTAACAATGTTGTTTTTCATTAATATGTTTTTTTGATATCTATTTATATATATTTTCATACCTTGAAAATGTCTTCAAAGTTTTGTTTTCATTGAAACGTATTTATATACTTTTATACCTTAGAAAACATTTTTTAAATTCTCTTTAATTTAAACATTTTTATACATGTATTTAATAATATGTATAAATACGTTCAAATGAAAAGGAACGTTAAAAACGTTTTTAAAATACACACACACACACATATATATATATATATATATATATATATATATATATATATATATATATATATATATATATATATATATATATATATATATATATATATATATATATATATACTACTTTTACATATAAATATATTTTTATATATAAAAATGTATTTACATATGTATTAATTTAATAATATTAATAATAACGAATTTAAAAATAATATATTTATTTATATTTTTAATAATAATAACAATAATAATAATAATAATAATAATAAACTTTTTTATAAAAAAAATATTAATATTTTGGATTAATTTACAAAATAATCTAAAACTAATTTGTTACCGGTTCTATACGGAAGAAAATAGTTAGATTGAAATCTTTTATCGGCTTTTAAGACTTTTTAGTTAAAAATAATAATTTGAAACTAAAAGGTAAACTTGCTCAAAATTTTAGAACTTTGTTCATGACTTCCTTTATATGTATTCGTAAAATATAAAGAATGATCCTATTCTAATAAAATATTTTTTTCACTACAATTACATTAAATTAATGTTATTCTATTAGGTCTTTTAATTAATATCATGTTAGTTGTTAACTTATTAATTATTAATTTCAAATTTCAAATTTCTATTTTTTCACTATAATTACATTAAATTAAAATAAAATTACAATAAAAGTTAAAATAAAATTAATACAGATTATAAAGTGATATAATTTCACATATTTATTTAAATCAATGATTATAATTTTATATAACTAAAAAAATATCTCTTAATTAATAATTTATTAAAAATAATTGATTAATAATTTTGAGTTTTACTATGAAATTTTAATTTTATAACCATGGTTCGTATAAGTTATAAACTAGTATATTATATAGAAAAATTGAATACTACGACAATATATGGAACTTTTTTTTTAGAGTAATACGTAAACCAAAAACTATTCGAAATCCTCATATGAACTCAAAGCCCTTTGCTAGTACGTAGATATGCATACGTTCACATCTTACATTATTCGAAATCCTTATAAACCAAAAATCTGATAATTCACTGATTAATAGCATGTAATCGATGCTTTATATTACAGAGCAACCGTATGCGCCCAAATAAAAGAAACAAAATAAAGTGAAATTTCATTATTTATTTAAGAAACATTGTATGACAGGTGGGACCGTGGTTACATCAAACCTCAGTGTTTTCTTCTTTTGGTGCGCACGACGGTCTATTCGGTATATCCGTGGAGTGGCTACGATTCAAGACTTATCGAATATATATGACAATTGGTCCCTCCTGTCGTCGCTTTTTTTTGGTAAAGATAGTAGTTACAGACTTATAGTCTATTAGAAACAGTAACCTTGTCTTTTATTTGTAGAGTGTAAACCTCTGAATAATTGTTTTACTTAAGTCCCTTTTATGAGCTAATGTTAGAGAAAAAAATAAGAAAATGAAGTAAACTCATCTTTATAAACGACTTTGTTAATATATATATATATATATATATATATATATATATATATATATATATATATATATATATATATATATATATATATATATGGAAAATGGAATATAAATTACAGTCCCACCTAAGCTTAGGTACTAAACCTCTTGAAAATAAATTGTTTTATTATATAAAGATTACGGTTAATGGATTCACGATTAATATATATATATATATATATATATATATATATATATATATATATATATATATATATATATATATATATATATATATATATATAGATCTTGTGAAGACTCTTTTTCGGTTAGGACTCGTGAAGACATCTTAAAAAAAATAAAAAACTAAAAAAAATACAAATAATAAAATCGAACATAGTACGATATTTGAAAGAAAAAAAATTGGGAATTTTATTTTTTGATCATTAAAATTGAATCATGGATCAATTTTATAATTCATGATTCACTTTTTATGATCCATGATGCATGTCACTTTTGTAGCATCATTGCAATGTCTCCTGTATTCAGTTATTTCTTTAGGAGTAACTTTAGTTTCATTGATCTCATTCAACTCTTTTTCGAGAACATATTCCTTGTCCTCGAATCTCAAAGTCATCTTGATGTTGCGAATCCAATCATTATAATTAGATCCTTCAAAAGTGACTTTTGAGCAGGTGCTCAAGAGCGAGAAGTGGTTGGAGTTGTTGTTGGAGGAGCCAAAAGCGTTATTGAAAGTTAACCTCTACAAAAGAAGAAAGACAAGTTTTGATTAGATAAGAAAATCCTTAATATAACACACAAATGAAATATTAAGGCTAGGATTCAACTAAATAATTCACAATTCATAAGAGGAATGTCGTAATCTAATTGCAGATTATTTAAAGGTGGGTAAATGACGATTTATCAATTTCACCACAAAAAACGAAATTTAAACAAATTAGGTTTTAAATGAAATTCCTAGATCTTTTGAGATTCATTGAACTATTCAATGACATGTTTAATCTCGATTATGTTCTTTCCATTCGTGATTGAGATAACGAGGATCACAAACAAGGTGTGAATAACCATGCAAATTAGTTTGGTATTATCGATGTCATTTATCACCTAATTAATGTGTTGGCTAACCACACAAGCTCCATTAATCAATGATAATTTACGAGACACCCATTGTCACCCTTTATAAGTCCATATTAGTGTGTCGGTTAACCACACACACTCCATTAACGAATTTCATAAAGTGCAATGTGCAATTCCATGGACTAGCATCAAATTCACATTTTCCTTAAGTAACTAAGATTGAGAATTTTATAAAACATTTAGTTACTTTATTTATTCCGTGATACTTATTAATGAGAATTAAGTGTTCTATCAAACCTGTTCGGCTAACAACCCTCCACCAATCAAGGAAGCGGTGGGTGAGCGTGGACACTCATTCAACTACCATTTTATAAGCAAATTCCTTATACCCCCCTTATAGATCGACTTTGTGAATGAGGCGTACTATCAGTTCTACTGACTTGTCTTACATCTATAGTAAATATTTAAACCTTTAATATTGCATATAGTATAAGGGTGTATTTTAAACATTTCAAAATACTAGGGTTTTTAAATCTATTTAAAATTTTGAAAAATAATAGGCATTTTAATTTAAATTTTAAAAATTAAAAAAAACTTTGATTTAATAATTATCCTTAATTTAAACTTTTAATGAAATTATTAAACCAATTAAGGATTATCCATTAAATTAAACAAAATAATTTAACCTAATTCTTTACCTCTTAGATTTCGAAAATGGGGAAGGATAATTATAAGATTCTTTAATTATCTAGTAAACAATTAAAAGATAATTACCAAATATAACTACCCTATCCAAACCCTAATTTCGAAATCCTATTGCTTGGAGTGAAAGGCAAGACTTTTAACCTTACCTAAAAATCGAAAACCCTAGAGTCATGAAGCCCTAGATTTCGACTCCAAGGTGGCCAAAGGAAAAGGTTTGAAAAAACCCTTAGGGATTTTCGAAAAATAAGGTTCTTAAACCCTAGTTTGCGAAAATTAAAACCCTAGTTTGCGAAAATTAAAGGCCTTAGGGTTTAGTTGCCATAAACTCTAACTTTGTTAAGTTCAATCAATTGTACCAAATCTAATTGAATACAAAAATCATACGCGCTGATACCACTGATGGGTTTTCTACATAGAAAACAATCCTATGTGTGCTTGCAACCCTAACTGAAGGATATATGTTTTCACTATTAGACATACAAGCATTGAACACAAAAATTAGAAACCCTAATATGCTTCTAGTATTTTCAAAATCAACATAAAAAAGGATTAGAAACATACCTTTATTGTTATTTAATAATAACAACAATTTTCCTTTGAAGATCTTGACTTTGAGAACAAGCACCACAAGTGTAGTACCACTAATGACTCACAAACACACCAAAGCAAGAGGATGATTATGAGAGAGAGGAGAGAGGGGGAGCTTGCTCAAACTTTCGGCTCTTATATGGTTTCTTATGAGTGGCCGAAATCACAAGGGGTGATGCTCCTTTTATAGTTTGGTTGCTTAACCCCAAAGCTAGGATTTCTAGGTGGAAAGCCTAATTTCCAGCTAAGGCCCCAAGCAGCCCATGGATCCATCTCCTAGAAGCCTTGGAAGAAAATTCTTAGGGCCTCGCTAAGAGTTTCGGCCAATCCTCTTTAGGGTGATCTAAGAGCCCAAACCACAACTATTAATTAATTGTAAAAACAGCCCATGCACTTTTAATTAATTCCTTTCATCCCAAAATTAATTTCTGATTAAATATAAATTAAACAACATGATTTCTAATTAATATATTATTTCTATAACATATTAATAAATCATTTTATATATGAATTTACTATTCCAAATGATAAATTCAACCTCTTCGTCAATTAACCATTATATCTAGTTGCAAGTGTGAAGGCAACCCAAAAAGAGTGTGATAATATTAATTGAAGCATATACCAATTATAGTTATGGACATAGATACGTAATCCAACAGTACTCAGCTAGGTGGCTTTGCGATTTTGGGCTTTGAGTGTGGGTCATGTTTTGGGCTTAAAAGGTTGGGGTTTAGTTTGGCCATCTGAATTTGGGAGTTTTAGGCCAGGAACATTATTGGGCCTTAGGTTAAGTCCCATGATAGGGGATTGGGACCAAATGGAAATTGGGCCATAATTAGGCGTTGGTGGATTATTTGACTTTTTGTCCTTTTAGATTGTGAGATTGGGCCTTAGTCTTGGACCAATCTAGGTTATGGGTAAAATGATCTTTTTACCCCAAGTAGGGTTTATGGTTATGGATTGGAACCTAAATGTTAATTGGATTTTATTTGATATTCATAGCTCGGGGATTTTTCAGACCAGCAACCAAGGATTATTTGTTTGATTCGGCAGTACGAGGTGAGTTTCCTCACTGGGTTTAACAGGTCGAAGGCACCAATATCAGCCCATATTTATGCTATGTTTGTATGCTAGCTGTTTGCGTGAATTTTGCATGTGTTATGTGCTTACATGCTTACCGTGCAGGGCCCGATGACCATTTTATATGATATGTATCTTTGTGATTATTGCATATGTATGTGTTTACTTGATATATGTTATATGTATGTTGGGCGGGGCCCGACCTGTTTACCGAGCAGGGCTCGATGTCGGGTGGGGCCCGATAATGGTGGGGCTCATTATATGTTATTATGTATGGTATGTGGTATTTTGGGGAACTCATTAAGCTTTGTGCTTACGGGTTTCAATTTTTGTTTCAGGTACTT
This sequence comes from Lactuca saligna, assembly GCF_052625555.1. Classification (NCBI taxonomy): domain Eukaryota; kingdom Viridiplantae; phylum Streptophyta; class Magnoliopsida; order Asterales; family Asteraceae; genus Lactuca; species Lactuca saligna. The sequence goes on along the minus strand of NC_136420.1, from coordinate 60,076,806 downwards.
CTGGTTCTAAGGGGAAGAGCTCGGGTTGACTGCATCGCACACACCACATGGATTCTGCTTTTGAGATATCACTCCGATTGTTATGATGTTGAGATACTTATTTTCATTTGAGTTGTATGGTTAATGTTTTTGGAATACTATTTTATTTAAATTAAAAATGAAATTTTTGGATCATATTTTTATGATGTTACACCAGAAATAGTTAGAAATGATATTAGGGGAGAGAGAGAGAGAGAGAGAGAGAGAAATATTTTGTTAATATATATGATGTGATTAATATATTAATTATGAGTAGATAATGATATGTTAATTTGTTATATGATTGATAAATTAAGATGAGATCAATAGTTAAATAATTGATTTGTTAATTTATATGGTTAAAAAAATTAATAAGAAATCAATTAGAATTAACTAATTATTAATCAGAATTAATCTGGAATTACTTTGGGATTAATTAGAATTAACTAAAAGTGTAACGGGTGAATTATAATTGTTCAATAGTTGAAAAAATAAGCAATTCTAGAATCATCCAAGGACTAAACGAAATTGGGAGTCTTTCTAGGGTTTCTGGAAGCCTTTTGGCTGTATAAAAAGAAATGATCTAAATTTTGATTAAATCTATTATTTAATCAATTCAGATTCTACTTTGCTTGCAGGTTACCTAAACTATAAATAGGACCCCAAGGTCATCAATTTTCGTTCATTGCGTTCTTAAGAGTATTAGGAACGAAATTTCCTTCTCATCCCTCTCTCTCCTCTTCATTTTAGGGTTTCGGGTGTTAGTCATCAGAAGCACGAGATTTCTGCTACTTTCTTTCTAGAACTTATTCAAGAAGGATTTTATTGATTATTTACATCAATAATCAAAAGGTATGTAAACCCTAATCCCTTTGTGAATTTTGAAAATAGTAGAGTACTCCTAGGGTTCTTGATGTTCAATTGTTCATTGCAAATCAATAGAGAAAACTTAGATCTAACAGGTTTCATAGAACTTAGGGTTAAGGTTTTTCCACCACATATTTTTGTAACCTAAAAAATCTATCAAACATAATAATTCCTCCATGGATAAATTACTTTACGATTCCTCCATGGATCAACTACTTTATGTTCATAAAGTAAATGATTAATGGATGAACTGTTCACATATGCTTAAGATTTAAGGATAAAACTCATATTCTTCTATATAATTCGTACAACCTCACCTGATCTAATATTGTATTGATTAATTTTAATCGGTCAGTGGTTTCTGTAACGCTCATAAGTTAGAGCTAGATGATTTGATTAATTGTAATAAATGTTATTCATTTTATTGAATAATTTAATCCTCGAATAGGATAATCGTTAGTCGTGCGCTTTATTGACTACATAATATAAGCCTTTTTAGGAAATTTATCAATATGTGATAAATTAACGTTTCTGATAACAAATTATTTAGGATAAATAATCTTGATGAATTTGTAGTAGTCGCAATGATGATTTCGTACACATAATGAATGCCTAAATTTGACTTTGTATGAAAAAGTTATGATCATTTGAAATCCCGCATTCAACCCGATACGGTAAAACATGTCGTAAAAAGTGAATTTTAGATAGGTTCCTTATTAGCCTAAGTAATCTAAATGACATTCATAGTAATCATAAAAGCGAACACGTGGATATAAAGAACATCAAAAATGGAGCTCTTATGAGAGAGGTATGAATTTTTGAAAAAAAAATAATAAAATAAAGTTTTGTGTGCTCCGACAGTGTGCGCGGCACGCACTGACAAGCAGATTGGCCCACCTAGTTTATGACACGTGACAGCATTTTGGAAGAGCGACGTCGATGAGAGGGTGCGATGCGCCTACTGAAACCCACTATAAATAAGCTACGAAACAGCTCAATTCTCATATTTCTCTCTGAAATCTCTCTGGTCCTTAGTCCAACTTTTACGTGCTTCTGAGTATTTTTAGCTACACTCTGAAGTAGTCAGGAGCCCGACAAAAAGGAGCTTTCTGGTCGGAGTTCTGCCCGCGTAATTTCCAAGTTTTCGCTAAAATTTTTATAAGTAAAGCTTTTCTTACTTTGCTTTAAGTGTAACTTATGTTTAAGCTCATTATCATTATTATGAACCTATAAGCAAGATTTATCAGTGATTCCATGTCATTATAATGATTGATCTACTTACATAAATTATGTCTAGGCTAGATATAGTGAGGTTTTTAAAGTGGGACTTCCAAATAGTATACATTGTATACCAAACGGACCCAACCTCCGATATTATCTTACCTGGTTATTCCTTACTTGATAGATCTTGATGTAGACATTAGGAATGTTGAGGAATGTAGACTATCATTAGTCACCAACAATATAAGACTAAGACTTAGCGATGTATACACCTAGGTAATATCCAAGGAAACGTTAAGGCGTTAGGCGAAGCTCTGCCCAAATCACATGTCATACACTTTTGACAAGTGAGTGTAAAGTTACTTTCGTCTTACAGATAGATATGAAGTATTTAGATAATTAAATATTATGTGTGATTATTATCTGTGGTTAAGGCCTTCTGTATTAGATGAAGCTATATGATATGATTTTTATTTAACCATATATGTATTTTCATACTTATATAATATTGGTTGGTAAATGGTAATGACTGGGGAAAATAATGAGAGTTCATTGTACAATTGTACCAGCGATGTAGTCACCTAGTATGGTATTGATGAAAACCATTGACTATTCTAGACAAGTGTGGTGAAACATAGACATGATTGCAACCTGTACATGTTTATAAGCCACACACAGGAAGGTTTACAACATATAAGTGTTAATCAATCATACACTATATGTTTACAACCTGTAGGTGTTAATAAATTGTATGCGGATATGTTTACGACCTGTAGGCATTAATAAATTGTATGTGGATAGGTCTATGACATGTACGCATTAATGAATCGTACGCAGATAAGTCTACCACCTGTAAGTGTTACTAAATTGTACATAGGCAGGTCTCCGACTTGTATATTTTAAGGAACCACATACGGACAGGACTACAACATGTGGGTATGAATGAACTATTCATGAGGGTACTTTGTTCACCCCATGGTTGTCTTATTAACGCATATTGTGAAGGAATCCCTAAGGCAGTATTGTTTACTCGGAGATCCTTTAGGATAGATTCCTTGAGATCATCGGTTTAGGATCAAGGAGTGAGATTAACGTGAAATGGATAATCAGGTTATTAATTGATGCGAAATACATAATTAAACAAATTAATTATAATATTGTAGGTTGAAAACTCTATGTACTCATCAGGCTCCCAAGCCTAGCCCATTAAGTTTCTTTGTATCACATGTAGCAATACGAAGGTACATGGATAAGTGATGTTTGGATCTGATGAGAGATTTGAGGAGATGTAGGCCATTAGTACAATAAGATGTTGTAAGGCATGTTAAGACAAGTTTATGCTTATGTTTTGTATCAATTATGACGTCCCATGTTTTAATATGAAAAACCATTTCTTCATAATGTTTTGGGAACAAAACCCGCAATAAACGAATACTCTAAATTAAATAAGCATAAAGAAAAAGTTTTAATTGACCGGGAAAATAGGGATGTCATAGTTTCTTATACGAACATAACAATTGGTTTTCCTTTAGCCTACTTTTAGGTAGATTGTACTAAGGTGTTCAACACATAATTTGAATACCTTATAATACTTGTAACGTAAATTTGTATGGAAATTTGATTAAATGGACGATGATGAGTTCAAAATGATGTTAACGTCATTGTTTTGTTGCAAAGAATGTGTTATAGAGGTCTTTAATCCTTAGTATTATGGAGCTTAATGTCATTTATTCTTATTCATAATTTCAATCAAGAAATTTTCAGTTTTCACTTAATGAAAGGGGGTGAAAGAAATTTTCAGTTTTCAATCAAGAAATTTTTAGTTTTCAATCAAGAAATTTTCAGTTTTCACTATTCTGCACAGTGGGTGAAATATTAAAAGGAGTAGTGGGACAAAACAGGAAACACACACAGAGTAAGGCAAAAAGCTGCACTTTTTATTCATGAACTTGGAATAGAAGTGATATTTCGTACACTTTGCCCCTGACTATTTAAACTCAAATATAAGGAAAAAAATAAGGAACTAATCAACTACTTGCCAAAGACTAGGGAACCATGACCCACGTACCCCTGTCTTTATTATTGAACTATTCTACTTAAAATAAAGAAACGTGCATACTAAAAGAAAATAAACACTGAATTATTTTAACATTTTCCCCTTTAATTCAGTGTTTCCAATCTGCTTCATGCCAATCAAACTTCTCATCTCTTCATGCATCATTCTTGCTAATGGTTTAGCCAATATGCCTGTCTTTAGTTTCTTTCCACCTACATGTGCCACAGTAATCTCCCCATTTTCTACACATTCCTTGATAAAGTGAAACCTGATATCTATGTGCTTACTTCAGCCATGGAATATAGGGTTCTTCATGAGGTCAAGAGTTGATTGATTGTCAACAAACAATGTCACAGGTGGTACTCTTTGACCTGTGATTTCAGTGAGAAGTCTTCTTATCCATATACCTTGGCAAGCTGCCATTGTGGCAGCAATGAACTCTGCCTCACATGATGAAAGTGCCACTACTCTTTGCTTTTGAGATGCCCATGTGACCAAGTTTCCATTTACATAGAATGGCATTCCCCCTGTGCTTCTCCTGTCATTAACATCCTTGGCTATATCACTATCAGTGTAACCTGAAATGGTGACATTTTATTCTCCTTTCCTATAGACTAGACCATGATTCAAAGTTTCTTTTATGTATCTAAGGATCCCCTTTACAGCCTGGAGATGTTTCATGGTGGGTTTCTCCATAAAACGACTAACTACACCAACAAGGAGTGTTATATCAGGTTTGGTATGAGTGAGATACCTTAGGAAGCCAACGATGCTTCTGTACTCAGTCGAGTTTACCATCTCATCATCACCATGTTTTGTCAAAGTGAGTTTATGTTCCATTAGACACTTGGTGGGGTTGCAGTCAAACATGCGTGTTTTGACCAGTATGATCTTTGCATATGCTTCTTGCTTCAGTGTAATCCCATTCTCTTGTTGGTCTACTTCAATTCCCATGTAGTATGTCAACAGACCCAAGTCACTCATTTCAAATCTAACATTCATTTCCTTCTTGAATTCTTTCACATCTTCTGGATTGCTTCTAGTCACAAGTAAGTCATCCACATATACCCCAACTATCAAAGTGCCACCATCTTTTCTTCTTGTATACACTGAATATTCCTGAGCACATCTCTTAGAACCCAACTTCTTCAAATACTTTTCTAAACACGAATTCCAAGATCTGGGAGCTTATTTCAAGCCATACAGGGCTTTAGTGAGTTTATACACCTTCCCAAGTTCATCCTTATTCTCAAAGCCTTGAGGTTGTGAGACATAAACTTCTTCGGTTAAGTACCCATTCAAGAATGTGGACTTCACGTCCAAGTGATGCACACGTCACCCATTTGAAATTGCAAGGGACATCATAACTCGTATTGTTTCAATTCTTGCTACCGGAGCAAAAACCTCTTCATAATCGATGCCCTGTTTTTGCACGTACCCTTTAGCTACAATTTTGTCTTTGTCTTTCAGAATGTTACCTTTCGGGTCTCGCTTTACCTTGAAGACCCACTTCAAACCTATTGCCTTTCTTCTTCTTGGTAATTCGACTAATTCCCAAGTGTTGTTCTTTTCAATCGCACCTAACTCTGCCTTCATTGCATCAACCCATTAGAGTTTATTATTTGCTTCTTGGTGCGTGGATGGCTCGTTGACATCTCGAGCCAACAATAATTGTTCTGTGGCTTCATATAAGTCGGTGATCAAATGATATCTTTTAGGGGCACCACCACCAGTGGAACTTGAGGCGGTACTGGACGTATTTGGTGAGATCGGCGCATTTGGTGTAGATGGTGGGCTTGTCGGAGTCAAAGAACTACCGTGTGGGCCTATTTGAGAATCCAGTTGGTAACTGGGCTATGACTCACTATTAGTCCAGTCCACATTGACTGGAGAACGATTATCATCCGGTCCATCAAGCGTTACTAGAATGGATCCTATCTCCTCCTCATTATTTTGACCTTCGATGAAGTCTTCATCGTCAAAATTGAAACCTTCAATGGCGAAGCTTATACCTGGTGTTCCCTGTATCGTTGTCAATCTGTCCCGCATCCATGCCTGACCTGTTTCAAACACGACATTTCTACTTACATGAATTGACCTAGTGTTCGGATCCAACAGCATGTAGGCTTTCGTTCCCTTTTCGATTCCCAAATGTACGACACACTTGCTTCTTACGTCCAACTTCTTCAATTGGTTCTTGGGAATCATCATGTGATCCAGGCATCCGAACACCCTCAAGTGACCCACGTGAGGATTACGACCAGTCCACATCTCGTAGGGTGTGGATTCATTCAATGCTTTCGTACTTAACCTATTCAGCACGTATATGGCGTGACTCACTGCTTCTCCCCATAACGTGTGTGGAACTTGCATCGTCAATAGATTGCTCCTCACCATTTCAATTACCGTCTGATTACGCCTTTCCACCACCCCCATTCTGCTGTGGGGAATATGGTGAGGTGAAATGTCGATCGAGTCCGATTTCATTGCAATAGGTGGTGAATTGCTTTGACAGAAATTCACCGCCCCTATCGGTTCTTAGAATTTTAATATTTTCTCCAGTTTCATTCTCCACTTTAGCTCTAAAATTCTTGAACGGTTAAAGAGCCTCATCTTTCGTTTTTAGCAGGTAAACCCACATTACCCTGCTATAATCATCAACCAAGAGCATGAAGTACCTTTTTCCTACTTGTGTGGGGGTGAAACTAGACCACATAGGTCTCCATGAATCAATTCAAGCTTTTTCTTGGCCCTGAAGTTTGTACAAGATGGATATGATCTTGTTGTTTGTTTTCCAATTAGGCGACCTTCACACAGCTTGGATGGTATCACTATCTTTGGTATTCCTTCTATCATTCCCTTATCTGACATTGGCTTCAAGGCAGTGAAATTTAGGTGACCCAACCTTGTGTGCCACAACCAGGTTGGATCATTGATTTCAGCAACAAAACATCTCTATGTGACCTCTTTGAGTTCAATTTTGTAGTCTGTTTGGTGACCTTTGTACCTTCATAAGTAATTTCATCCTGGAGTCAAAAATTCTCAGGAAATTCTCCTTGATTCTAATCTCATCTCCTCCTTCTGAGAGTTGGCCAAGGTTTATAATATTGCTACACAACTCAGGTATGTAATATACTTCTCTTAATTTCCTTTGCTCACCATTTTTGCATTTGAAAATAACCATACCTCTCCCTTCGATTCTAACTTTTGAGTTGTTACCAAATTTCACCGAGCCTTGGATAGTTGTATCTAGCTCCTGGAACTTACTTCTTTCTCCAGTCATGTGGTTGTTGGCCCCTGTGTCCAGATACCACATGTTTGAGTCACCCACAGTATCACCATTTGATCTTAGCTTCGGGTTCACCTTCTCTTCATTCAAGAATACATCCCCTTTCTCTTCTTTGGTCTCAAAGGATGATAACAACAAGGCTGGTTCATTATCTTCCTGGATCAAGTTGCTCTCATGGTTTCTTTCTTTCTTCGGGTTCTTGCACTCGGCTGCATAGTGCCCGAACTCTTGGTAGTTGTAGCACTGTATTTCACTCTTATCTTGATTATGGCCTCCGTTGTAACTTCTTTCTTTCTGCTGGTGAGAGCCACCTCTACCACGACCACCTCGACCACCATTTGGACCACCCCTGCTCCGGCCTCTTCCTCTTCCTCGTGATGACCCACCACGGTTGCCTTTTGGGACTGACCTTGAACTGCCTTCTGCTTTCTTCTTGTTTCTCTCAGTCCACTCTTGGTGGGTTAAGAGAAGTTTTCTCTCCTCTGTATCACCATGCCCCTTCATTCTCTCTTCATGGGCTTTAAGCCTCCCAATCACTTCTTCAATTGTCATTTCATCCAGGTCAGCAAACTGTTCAAAGGTTGAAGCTATCTGAAGGAACTTGGCTGGTACTGCCCTAAGTAGCTTCTTCACCACATAGGATTCATCTACAGTATCTCCCAAAATACGCATAGTACTCACAATGTTTGTCACTTTCACAGCAAACTCATCTACTCCTTCGGTTTCCTTCATGTTTAGTGATTCAACCTCAGACTTCAATGTTTAAATCCTTGCAGTGTTCACCCTATCCGCTCCCATGAACATGGTCTTCAAGGCATCCCATGCTTCTTTGGCTGTTTTCTTCTCGGCCAATGACAGCAATAGATGCTCAGGTATCCCTTGATAAATGGCTGCCAATGCCAATTTATCCTTCTTTACTTCCACCACTGTATTTGCTGTTCTATGTTCAATAACTTCCTAAACACATTGGGCCTGCATAAACACCCTCATTTTGATTGCCCAAGCTGCATAATTTGACCTTGACAACATTGGATAATGCAGTGTGACTTGTCCATCTTTTTCTCTATTACTTCCTGACATTTCTATCTCACGAGGCTGAAATTTCGGCATACACCAGGAATGCTCTGATACCAAATGTTGGTATTTTTGCAGTGTCAGCAGGGTCTTTTCAAGATAAGAAACAGGGCACAAGAAAGTGACAAGCACAGGGGACAAAAACTTGTGAATGACAAGAAGGGCAAAACTGGAAAACAACTTTCACTATTCTGCATAGTGGGTAAAAGATTAAAAGGAGTAGTGGAACAAAACAGGAAACACACACAGAGTAGAGACAGAAAGCTGCACTTTTTATTCATGAACTTGGAATAGAAGTGATGTTTCATACACTTTGCCCTTGACTATTTAAACTCAAATAAAAGCAGAAAATTAAAGAACTAATCAACTACTTGCCAAAGACTAGGGAACCATGACCCAAGTGTCCCTGACTTTATTATTGAACTATTCTACTTAAAATAAAAATAAATAAATAAAAAACGTGCATACTAATATAAAATAAACACTGAATTATTTTAACAATAAAATTTGAGACTTTTGAATACACCGACCCAAAATATTAATACTTTTCTAATGATTTCTTTTATATTAACTATTAAGTATATCAAATTTTTAGAAGTGTTATATCAACATTTAATATGTAAAAGTTAACAAAAACTCAATTGTTTCATATCCGATTAAAAAAATTAAAAAAATAATAAAATAATAAAACAACTTGCGTCTTGACACGGTATTAGCAACACTCTTAACAAACAAACATGCCTTGAATGTTTTTTAGACGGCTATATCAAACCTTGTGTCATGGCACACCTTTCTAGTCGTGTTTTCGAAAGTAAAACCATGAGAAAATGCAATAGACATATTTCAAATAATGGAACGTTTTAAATAAATAAGAAAATAATATAAGACTTTTTCAATTGAATATACTTGCAATAAAGAGATGTTTTTCTTATATTTGACTTGAAAAGGCTAACTTACAAAAGTTAATGTTTTGGTGGGAATTTCACTCATATGTTTGTTTCACCTGTTACATTGATCAAGTGCAATCACTTTTTGTTTCCAAAAATGGTTACATGTCCACCTTTTGCTGTAATTTCTTGACGATAAAAAAAGACATACATCTTGTTCATTATTATCTTTATGTCAAATAATTGAAAATTATAAAAATCACCAACCAAGCTTAGCAGTTTCATAAAAGAGTCTTATAAGTTATAAGGACAGAATAAGAAACTTTGTTTATCTAACTAACTGCATCATTTGATTGTGAAAGAAAATAAACAAAAAAACTGTTATATTGACTAAAAGTAGTTATGCAAAACATTTGTGTGTCAAGAATTACATGTTTTTAGAGAAATAATTTTGTAGGATAATGAATTTATTATTTTGATACAGATTTAGTTTTTTATTTTTTACTTGATTTACCATTAACCTCATTTGGACGGTTTAAAACTTACTATTTTCATTGGGTATTATACCATAATGTTTTTAGTACATTATTTACTATTTAAACTTCTTTTTATATACGATTTAACATTAAACTATGTCTTGTAATATACTCAGGCCAACACCATCCACTCCAACCACCACCATCCATCTCCAACAACGAAGATTGTCTTCTATGGCCACATTCACCACCACCAATAAACTAATCTAAAATCCTTTTCAGAGAGGTATTTACAGGTGTCATAGGATTCAAGAAGAAAGAGCCGAGAAGGATGTTGGGATATGGTGGTTTTCACAAAGTAGTAAGCGGTAGCAAGCAGGCAAAATGTCGATTGCAGTAAAGGCAGGGTGACGATATTTTAGAGACGTGGAAAATAAAAAGATTATGTGTTTTGAAGTGTTTTTAAAATGAACAAATAAAAATATGTTATCATTTTTTATGGAATTGTGTTCGCTAAAGTGATTAAAAATATGTACAAAAATAATAGTAAAATGTGTACAAAAATATAAATTTAATAATGGTTTTTTAACAGGAAGGATAACCAAATACACCTAATGTCCTACATAAGCGGTCAAAATGGAATTTCTTGAACAAACATACGTTTTATGACTTTTATCAGTGTTTTAAAAACCGGTTCGAACCAGGTCGAACCGGAAACCGGAGGTGACGATGGTTCAATATGGACCGGTTTTATAACGAAATTCTGACCGGATTAAACCGGCCGGTTTTGGTAAAAAACAGGTTCAACCGGCTGAATTAAACCGGAATAGACCGGGTTGAACAAACATTCTTTGATTTTTGGATTGTTTTGGGCTTCTCTGTTTGATTTTGACTTTTGTAATAACTGTTTTTATATGTTAGATTCTATTTACGTTTGTAATACTAAAAAGATGACAAGTTTTGTAATTAATGTATGCAATATAATTAAAAACATATAAAAATATAAAAATATAGAACCGGTTTCACCATCCGGTTGAACCGGAAAATATCACCCGACCGGTTCAATTAAAAAACCGGTTTTTAAAACATTGCATTTTATAATAAATTGTGTAAAAAAAAAAAAAACATAGTTCATTAACTAATAACTATAACATCATTTTACCTTGTTTTATAAGATCCATAAACTCGTTACTTGATTAATTGTTATCTTTGAAATTTTCATTGGGCTCTGTTGTTAGATATAAATCTCTAGAATTTCTCTTCTTGGTTATATCACATATTAAGCCCATTTATTTATTCTATTGCTATTTCTTTACTGTGTTATGTATGATGCTAAAAAAAAACAAAAAACGATCACGTATAAAAGAAAAAACATTGTATTGTAGATCCAACACCCAAAGACTAAAGAAAAAAAAAAAGTTAATAGGTTCAAACTGCAAGTCCCTCCCTACAAACCAAAGTAGGTTTGGTAAAAGTGGTTCTCTCTAAAAAAAAAGAAAAAAAAAATTAAAAGCCAAATAAACCTAGTTCACTGGCCTTCTCCTTCTCGAAAGTCTCAAAGTATTGATATATGATAGTGACAGCTAGCAATATTCCAGTACCAGATCCAATGGCTCCCATGAAATCTGCCAAAACAGTCAAAGCCCCAATACACATTCCCCCAAACGCAGCTGCTGTTGGGATGTACCGGTTCAGCTCCTTCTGAAGATTCGAGTCCCGATGTCCCGGCATCACCATTTGTTGTTCCTGCAAAACCAATATGTTACACTGTGTTACAGATACTGGCATACTGGTACTGTTACTCATACTGATATTCATGTCAACAGGATAAAAATTGCAACTTTTGTCCCAACAAAAGGTGTGATGATATGTCATGTGAGAACTAACGTTATGTTTCCGTACTAGCTGAAAAACTAACTGTTAAATAAAAAGTCAGCTGATAGCTGATAATAAAATGATGTTTGGTAAAACTAGCTGAAAAATATAAAATAACATAAAAAGACATTTAAAAAAATGTGTTTCTATAACTAATTAAGTTGTATATTTGGAAATTTTTAAAAGATCTCCTAAAAAGCTAGTCTAAGTAGCTTTTTAAAAAACTACTTTTTGGCTTGCCAAACATGACAACTTAAAAAAACTCGAAAAATACACTAGCTTATCAGCTAGCTGTGGCGCGTTAAACACAACTTTAACTCTTCATCTCTTGCATGTGCAAAAGACGTAAATGCCCTTGACATAGAAAGGTTTTATGTTATTGTTAGTATTATTATTAGATTACCTTGAGTTGTTTGGCGACATCTCTTGCAGAAGATCCAGAAACTTCGATCCAGGTCTTTGAGAAGAGAGCACAGGCTGTTAGCATGAACACCAGGTAGAAAAGAGCATGGAAGGGATTTGCTGCCATGTCAGCCAAGCTGATGATATTCACATGCAAACAAACAATATATCATATCACAGATCATGGAATGGAATGGAATCGAAATATGGAATGGAATCAGTCATTACCTTGAAGGTGCAGTAACATAGTAAGCAAGACCACCAACAGGGACAGATTGACCAGAGTATTCAGACTCCTTCCATTTTCCCAACAAATTAACCAAAAAGTTCCCACTGTACTTTCTGTGCAACAACTGAAAAAGGAACAACAACAATATAAGTAATCATTCAATTCAACAAGTAAAGATATAAAGAATAAGATAAAAGTTTAATACCTGAGAGATGAAATAAAGGTTGGAAACAAGTGCAGACTGGAGAATAATAGGCATGTTGGAAGTGTAAAACAGCTTAATGGGGTAAGACCCTTGTTGCCCACGAGCATTCTTAGATCTCACAGGCAAAACAACACGAAACCCTTGAAAGTATATAACAATCAAGAAAATCAACACAGTTGCAAGCAGATTAGTCACATTAGGCAGATTTTGCCTATAAAAAGCTTCACGTAAGGCTCGAACTTTATCAGATCTAGTGATTAGAAGATGAAACAATGCAATCACTGCTCCTTCAAATTCAGCACCACGTCCACTGTTAATGGTTGTAGGGCTGAATGCTTTCCAGATAATGCTTTCACAGATATTGGTAGCTATGAACAATGAAATCCCAGACCCTAAACCGTATCCCTTTTGTAGAAGTTCATCCAAACAGATCACAATAATCCCAGCAAAACATAACTGAACGATTATGAGAATGGCATTTCCAACACCAAGTTGACCAACACTTCCATACATTCCTGATAGAACATAGGCAACAGCCTCACCAACAGCAATCAAGATTCCCAACAACTTCTGTGCACCATTGCTGGAAAAATAAAGAGTTTAAAGATGGAGAAAGTTTGAAGAAGGTTTGAAGAAGGTTAAAGAAAGAAAGATGTAATGCTTACAGTAGTGCACGATCCTCACGGACATTGTTGTCAACTTCAATGATTTTGGATCCTGCTAATAACTGCATAACTAGTCCAGAGGTGACAATGGGAGTGATTCCAAGCTCCATGACAGTTCCACGGTTTGAGGCTAAGATAACACGCATCCAGTAGAAAGGGTCTGCACCAGTTGTGGAGTGTATGCCATATAGAGGAAGCTGACTGCAGACTAGAAAGATGAAAAGGGAGATCACTGTGTATATGACCTTTTCTCTGAAGGGAACTTTCCTGTCTGCACTTTGGACTTCGGGTAGAAAGGAAAGAAAGGGCCTGACTAGATGTAACACTCTAAAACCACCTCCCATTTTGAGAAATCAGAACTGTGAAGTAGCTGTTTCAAGTTGTTTGACAAAAGAAAGTATAAGTAACAAGCGAATGATTATTACAAAAGTCTTAATTGGCTTTAACATTGGAACTGGAGATTGTATATTAAGAACTGTGTTTCAACATCTTGAGAAACACCTAGAATCCATACTTTGTTCCAACTGCTTCATCAATTACAACTAGACATTCAACTATGATAAAACCCCTTCCTAGACTTGAAGAAACACATGCAGCCCCCAAAAGAAATGATTTAAACATGATTCCGCTGATATCAATTAATTCATTATTCATTACATCTCTTTCGATTAATTTGCAAGTATCTTCTACTCAAAAGGCATAAAATGTCAACATCTTTACGCTTTCCGCTCAATAAACTTTCAAATCGTCTCGTCTCATCGACATGCAAAGCATTGAATGATAGAAACTAACTAGAAACCACAAATTGAAGGTCAATTAAAGTTCCATCGACTCAACGATAACCAATCGATTGAAACGTAAGAACAAATCAAATGCGTACATACATTCATACCAAGATCCAAAACATAAAACCAGCAAATTCAAACAAAAACAAACTACATATCGAATTGAAAACACAATTACGCATTTCAATTGAAAAAATCATAACAGATCGGGTAGTAAAATACTATCATATCAAGTTTCAAACATCGTAATTGATTTCTGCAAAATGAAAGTAATTAAACACAGATAAAGTACAGAATTAGAATAGACGTAGATTTTTGAAAGATAGATCGAGAACTTACAGCGTTGAAAGGGTAAAGATCTAATTGAAATTTGGGGAGAGACCCCTAGGGTTTTATACAGGAGAAGAGGGAAGGGAGGAGTTGGTTTAACATGAACGAAATTGCGCTGCGCAAGCGAAGTCTTTTAAAGGACACAGATAGTTTGGATCCACCACGGAACGCTATTTAGGATTCAAATTGTAAATTTACAGAAAGCACCTTTGATGTTTAAGGAAAGTTAAAAATATGTCCTTTATGTCTTGGTTATTACATTTTAAGCTTCGTAACCGATATTATGTTTCAAATGTATTTGCACAGAAGATATGGATTAGCAAAACTTTACAAATGATTTTGATATTATACTAACATGGTGTTATTTGTTTATGCTTATTGTTATTAATAATCTTAACTCATGAAGCATTATCTGTTATTTGAAGTTGTAGATTATTATTTACCAAAATTAACCCATATAACAAGTAATAAGAATGGAACAAAACATGTTTTTAACCGTGTATTATGAAAACCACTAAGTGTAAAACTTGTGTATTACACAGGTTGTTTAAAAAAATAAAATATTAAAATGTAATTTATTACATTTAGTCGTCGCGTATATGGGTTTGTGTCTAAGACATGTAAGCCAAGAAAACAAACCTAAAATATGTGTACACGGATAGACATGAAACACAAATTTTCAAAACGCATACACAAAAACATATGTTTTATTCATGTTGTATCGGTGTTTTTGTGTATCAAATTGCCAAGTCTACAACTAACACTATTAATACTTAACATTTTTATTATAATATTTATTTTTGAAGATATCTATATGTATTCAAAATTAAGAATAAGATGTTACAAGCCCATCAACCATTGTATTCCTAAGCGAATGTGTATAATAACTTACGCAATTGAAAAAAAAAAAAAAAAAAAAAAAAGTAAGTTTAAAGGTTTTGGTGGATTTATCACAGTCACAAGTGTTTGTATCAACAGCCGTAACGTTTGTGAAAATTTTCAACTTAGGGGGTATTTTTGAAAACTAAGTCAACAATAGGGAGTGCAAAAACAAAATAATGATTTTGGCATGGGTTGACACGAGTTACGGCCAATTGCTATACGACGTGTGTGAAAAATAATTCAACGTGGTTTTGCCTTGATGACTAATTTGACTTTTTGTTACGTTTTATAGTACAATGCACCGGCCTGGAAATTAATATCAAAACCACTTGATTTGTAAGATATCTAGTTTTTAAGAGGGTTGACACAGGTTCCAGTCAATTGTTATACGCCCTTTCTTTCGCATATCAGTATGTATGACTTATGCATCCTATCAATTTCATAAAGAACATTGTGTGAACGTTCCCATGGTCCGTCTTCCCATTCCGAAAGCTAAAAGGGTTATTTTTGTTATTATTGACCATAGCAACCGCAACAAACATGGTGTCTAAGTTATTGTTCTTTAAATCGATACCATCTGAAATAATCAATGGATGCATATGATTCATGAACGCATAAATCTATTATTAATAGAGATTATAGTAACCCATAACATAAAAAGTCATTAAAAGTGTTTGTGATTAAGATTAAGCTGATTTTAGGTTAGGTCGATAGCCATTTTGCATTTCTATCTTTAAATATTATTAAAAGAGAACATTTAATTCATCAATTAAGCAATCAGAGCCTTTGATTGTTTTTCAATCCTATATTTTCCACCATTAGATCAAATTGATGATGTCATCTTGACTAAACTTTTGATCAAACATTGTTTTTGTAACTTACATTCTTAACTTACAGTTATAATCCCTGATTTTTTGGGATTGAAGTCAACAATCATTTTCGTTTTCTAATAGTCTCAATCATTTCCATTTTTTAATTGATGTGCTACAAGGAAAGAGTTTATTCCAAATTTATTTTCGTGTAGTGCATTTATTCCATCCACAATTGTATGAAAATTTTATTTTTTACCTAATTTAAACCTTTCTAAAATTCAATTTCTCAATCTCTTTTTATATATAAAATTACAACTATACATCTATCGTTATTTGATAAAATTTGTCTCCACCTATAATGTTTGTTTCTTTATAAGGGTTTTAACCATAAGATTAAGCTTCTTTTAATACTCTTCTTTGTATGTTCACTATTTACCCCTCAATATATAGCACAACCGGTAGGGTTTTTTTTTTTTTTTTCTTTGCATATATTCTTTTTGTTTTGTGAACTATAAAATATGTATTATGTGTCTATGTGTCTTTCCTATTTAGTCGATTTCATCCCAGATACATTTAGGTGGGTGTTCAATCTTCAAAACTTTAAAATATTCGATGTTGACAGGTGCTTAATCTTTATTTTCCTTTTTAAATTCTACTTTCATTCTTTATAAAAATAAGCATGCATCGTTTTTGTAACTTGCATTCTTAACTTACAATCATAATCTCTGATTTTTTGGGATTGAAATTGATCTTGATTTTTTAGGATTTAAATCAACAATCCATTTCGTTTTCTATAGTTTCAATCCTTTCCATTTTTAATCGAGTGCTATAAGGAAATAGTTTATTCGAAATCTATTTTTCTATAGTGCATTTATTCCATCCATAATTGTATGCATGATTTATTTTTTACCTAATTTAAACTTTTCTAATATTCAATTCCTCAATCTCCTTTTATAACTAGAATTACAAATACACATATATTGTTATTTGACAAATTTCATCTCCAATTATAACGATTGCTTATTTGGAGGGGTTTTAACCATAAGTTTGGGCTTCTTTTTATTGCTCTTCTTTGTATGTTCATTGTTTACGCCTCAATAGATAGCACAACCGGTGAGTTTTTTTTTTTATTTAATTATTTATTTTTTTACTTTCTTTGCGTATCTTCTTTTTCTTTTGTGAACTATAAAATCTATATTATGTGTCTATGTGTCTTTTCTATTTAGTCAATTTCATCCCAGATACATGTTGGTGGGTGTTCAATCTTCAAAACTTTATAATCTTCGATGTTGGCAGGTGCTTAATCTTTATTTTCCTTCTTAAATTCTACTTTCATTCTTGATAAAAAGAAACATGCAATTGTCTATTCATTGAGTTTCACCTTGCACAAATGATTGAATTACATCTCAATCATATGAAGTTGCTTCAAATTGCCATTGAAATTTCATTTGATTATTTGTACCTTGTAATAAGAAAATAATAAGAAGGATACGGGAGTTGATGATTGTGAAAATGCATACAAGGTGTTTGATTGAATGTATGAGTGAAATTATATTCACATACATGAACAAATGGACATTCAATTCACTTTTTATGAAATTTGGTCTATCTTTGAATTTTTCTGATGAAATTTATTTATTCCTAACACTTCAAATTTTATACAAATACTTGAATATGCTAAAAATGTGTTTACTGGTATAGCTTATATTTATCGAAAATGTAATATGCGTACGTGGCTATTGGAACACACCCAAAACAGTTGCTTTGTTAAAAGAACAAGTTGTTGAATGGTTTAAGGATCAAATACAAAGTATCGACATCTTTAATTTGACAGATACCTTTTATTTTCCTCAAAGATAACGTAAATTATCATGTGGTGAAAGCAAATTGTGGTTGCTTGGAGTAAAAAACCAACTCATTACACATAATAGTGAGCCAATAAATATGGTAATCAAGAATAATTTCACAACTTTTTTATTCCTGAGTTTGGCCATTTTTTTGTTTTGGTCCTAAAAAGATTTGAATTGCAATTACAATCCTTATTTGAGGATTTTGCATTGTCTTTGGCCCCTCTATCGTTTGTTTTGTTGTGTAAAATTAATTTTTTTTAATAACTGTTAGTAGTAATTTTTTTGCAGCGGATTTTCCAAACTATTTTTGTTTTATTTTGTTGATTCAAATTTATTTTAGTGGTTCTTAGATTATGAAGTACCTCATGGATTGGAATTGAAGCTCGTTTAATCAGATCTGGAAACTAATCATTTTTTATTTATTTCATTTCAGTAGATTTAGAAACAAGATCTATAAAAATACTTTTGGTCAAACATCGTTTTTGTAACTTACGTTCCAAACTATTTTTGTTTTATTTTGTTGATTCAAATTTATTTTAGGAGTTCTTAGATTATGAAGTACCTCATGGATTGGAACTCAAGCTCATTTAATTAGATCTGGAAACTAATCATTTTTGTATTTATTTCCTTTCGGTAGATCTAGAAACAAGATCTATAAAACTACTAACTTTTATTTGTATTTTTGTTTGTTTCAGCAAACCTAGAATCATAGATCTTTTCGTAACTTCAGATTTCGTAGCATCTTTTTATTTTATTTTCACATATGTTCAATTTACTCACATTTTTTTTTCCAGTTGATCTTTTCCTTTATATCATTCCATTTTTCTAATACACCTCAATGACTCCAAGAACATAAACATGATGGATTAATATCACAACAATAGCTTAATGGCTTAATATCACAAAAATGTAAAAGTCAAAAGTATATTTCAATTTAATTCCTGATTTTCATGTATTTATGCAAATATGTTATGTTTTTTATAATTTATTTTGATCCGACTTTTATCCTCTTATGTCTTCTATACAAGAAAATATTGTTTACGTCCATGATGACAATCTCGAGGTTGTTGATCTCGAAGCTTTAACACCATCTTCCAGTGCCGGGAAGCGCCTTATTGAGATTGTTGCCACCACTGGCTCTTTGTAGTGGTCTTATTCGAAAGGTGGTCTTGTTTCCGCTACCTTGAAGATCCCAAAAATGGAAAAGTTAGGGTAATATGAAACCACCCATCAACATTTTACATTTCATCTTAAAGATGTTTATAGACATTTTCTTTTTAATCTTTTGCGTGTTGCACTTTTAATTCTTAGTATATGGATTTTTTGGTCAAGTCTTTTACATGTTTTTGAAATTTTGTTTAGATGTTATTTGGTTTGAACACGATGTTATTCGTGTTATTTATGAGAATTTCATATTATTGAATTATTTTGTGTTAATGAATATTATGTTTCTTTTACTTTCATTCATGATTTGATTTTGTAGCATTTATTTTATGTACATTATTATTGTGCATGAACATAGCATATATTGTATGCCTATAAGCTTACTTAAAATCTATGGTTAAATCATTTGAATACTAAATTACAATGTTTTTCTTTTATCATATAGGACATAAATTGTTGATCATTGTAACATGGTACTTGTATCATGTTGACACATACAAATCGATATATATATATATATATATATATATATATATATATATATATATATATATATATATATATATATATATATATATATATATATATATATATATATATATATATATATGGGTGGGAGGATTAATGCGAAAATGCAAATAGTTTGCGAAAACAAAAAAAAAAATCTATGATAATGTGTCATCTCAACATTATATTTTGGAAAATAATTCATCCAAACTTTAAAATATATGATGATAATCGATGATAGATGAGAAATTATTTCATATTAGCAAAGTATGATTTTTAACAATTTTGTTGTGAAAACATTAATTTAAAAATGATTAAGGACGTGAAAAAAAAAATTATTTAAACCGTCTTTAAATCTATATTACCATAACACCATCCAATGTAAACTTACTATCTTTAATTTATGGCTAACAAATTTATTTTTTTATAGTACATATGTTTTATTTTTATAAGATAAAATCTGTTTTTGCGTTTTCGCAAGATATTTATGTTTTCGCATGAATCTACTTCTCTCTCTCTCTCTCTCTCTCTCTCTCTATATATATATATATATATATATATATATATATATATATATATATATATATATATATATATATATATATAGATCCGGTAAGAATTTTTTTTTGATAGGAAGGTAGGAAGTTTTTTTTCTACATACTTTTTTGACGAACAAAAGAAATGAATCACTAGATGAATCAAAAATAACATGATTCACCAAAAAAAACATCTCAAAAAACACACCGATGATTCATTTATACAATGATTTCGTTATTCGCTAAAATTGTTATAAAAGTGAATTTTTTCTTAATTTACTTAAAAATGAATCATGAAGATGTTTTTTTGGGAATTTTTTCTTGTGAATCATCTTACTCTTGAATCATCTAATGATTCATTTTGTATGTTCCCTAAAAATATATGTAGAAAAAAAACTTCTTACCTTCCTACTAAAATTTTTCTTCTTATTTGATCTTGACTATATATATATATATATATATATATATATATATATATATATATATATATATATATATATATATATATATATATATATATATATATATATATATTGGTGTCAACATGTTTGTCGCGTATCTTATCACATGTCTTCAAATATGGCAAGTTTACAAATTTCATTTCCAACACCACCTTTTTTATTACATATGCTATTTCACCTTCTTTTATTCGTCAAAATGATATTTAAATTTTATTTGTGTAAATATACATCGTTTGCATATGACAACAAAATAACATCATACACCCGAATGTGCAATCCACATTTATTTCGTCAAGGTCGTCACTTTCACAAATAAACAATCAGAGTAAATTATTCTTAATTTCTTTTATATTATATTTACACCCACATCTTAAATCATTTAACATCAATTTAATTTCTCAATATATTAAGTGTTATCATTAATTTTTTAATACATATATGTCTATAATGTTTAATTTGTATAAGTTATTTTTTCCTTTAATATCGTATTTATTGTTTGATATATAGTATTCTTCTTTAGTGCATGCATGTATTCCCAATCTATTTGTATATTGTACTTATTCCCTCCATAATTGTATAAATTTATTTTTTACATAATTTAAACTCTTCTAATATTTAATTCTCTTATTTAAAGGTTTATAAATCATCAATATGTGTGTGTGTATAACCAAGAACACAAACCAAATCAAACGTAGGTGTGGCAATTTATGACACGATACGATAAAAATACACGACACGAAACGAAAGTGGGATGAAACTAAAATTTGAATTCGTGTTCGTGTTAAATGTAAAAAGCACGATGTCGTGCTGTGTTCTTGTTCAAAATTCGACACGAAATTGACACGATTTAGTAGTTCTATATCGTGTTTTCGTGTTTGTCGTGTTTGCGAACACATGTTATATTTGATAAAGTATTCATTAAATAAACTATTTTTTAGTATATGTTTTATTTATCGTATCGTGTCGTGTCGTGTTTGTCGTTTTTTAGTTCGTTCGTTTTCGTGTTAGTTAAAAAAACACGACATCGTGTCGTGTCATGTTCGTGTTACATAAAACATTGTCGTGTCGTGTCACACAGAAACATGAAACGATAGCATGATTTGTCACCCCTAATCAAACGTATTGAAATGAGTAACATTTCATATGCTTCGAGAAAGAAAAAATCTAAAAGTTACGTTAGTATTATTTTACCCATCAGCTTTTCACCAACCACACCATGTCTTACATCACAAATGACAAAATTCATATGTAAGTATTATCTTTATATTTTCAATGCTTAAATGTTTATAATGTTTAATTTGTATAACTATTTTTTCCCATAAAATTTCGTATTGAGTATTTGATATATACAATTGTTCTTTAGTGCATGCACCCTCTTCATCCAGTGCTCTAAAAACATCATCACATTATGGTGTGAATATATAGTTTTACGTTTAACAGTAAGATGAGACTTCAATTTCTTGTCCAATTAATGATTTGATGAGACAATCATTTTTTGAATGGGTTCTTAAAATTACTGAAGGTAATATTGGTGGTCCTAATGATAGTGAAGCTGAAGTTGACTTTCCAGAAGACGTTATCATTCGCTCTACAGGTGATCATATTCTTTCAGTTGAATTGATCATTTATCCGTCTTTTCAAAAGCATCTTGATGATCCATCATATTTTCAAGATAAAACTATTTTGGTCCCTACAAATGAAGAAGTTGATGCTATCAATGACTACATGTTAGGATTTATGAAAGATGAAGGGAAAACTTATCTTCAGATTCTTTATGTGAGACAGAATCAGCATATTGTTTTGAAGAATCAGTTTACTCTCTAAATATATTGAATGCTTTTTAGGCATCTGGAATTCCCAACCATAAACTTACACTAAAAACAAGTGTTCCTGTCATGTTGCTTTGTAATATTGACCAAACCACATGTCTATAAAATGGTAATAGGTTACAAATAATTAGACTTGGAAAACATGTAATTGAGGCACAAATTATAGCCGGTAAATTCTTCAATGAGACTACTTATATACCTCGCATGAAGTTAACTCCGTATGATAAAAGAATTCACTTCCGTTTTCAGTAGAGGCAATTCTCAGTAGTTGTTTGTTTTTCTATGACCATTAACAAGAGTCAATGACAACCATTATCAATTGTTGGAATGGAATTTGCATAGACCCGTATTTACTCATAGTCAGTAATATATAGTTGTTTCTTGCGTGACAACTAAAAAAGACTTGAAGGTACTCATATGTAACGATGGAGATCGTCCAACCAATAAAACAAAAAATATTGTTTACAAAGAGGTCCTTCAACGATTATAGATGATTAGAAATTTCGTTTTATTTTTTAGACATTTCAATATAATCAATAATATGAATTCTCTTTATGTTACTTTATCTTTTTTTTATTGTGTCGGCTTTTTAGAACTTTATATGCATTTTTTATAAGTTTCTTGCGTTTTACGCGGGTCATAATCTAGTTTATATGATATTAAATATCAATTATGATCTAGCAATGTCAAAGCATTTTATAAATAATATGGTATCAGAGCTCTAAGTTAAAACCTTATTGTTGTCTACAATCCACAGTCACCGCCCTTCACCTATGGCGACCTTCTATGATAGTTGTCATAGGTGTCTTCAATACGTTCATTATTTTTCATTTTATTCTTTCTCCTCCTAAACAATAACAGAGCTGTTGACACCAAATCAAAGTTCCTTCCTCTGTTTCTTCTGCTATCTTGTCTGCTTCTGCCTCCTCCTTGGATGGCTCCTGTCTCTGAGCTTTTTGTCTCCTCCTCGAATGGTCCCTCTCCTCTCCTCAGATGGCCTTTTTCTTCGGATCCCTTTTCCGATTCAGCCTCTTCCGATGTTGTTGCTACCTTTCTCCGATGACACATTCTTTGTCGGGCAGCCTCTGATCCACAGTCCTCTCTCTATTAATTTGTCAACAGCTTCTTCTTTGGTGAACAGTCATTATTAGCCGCCATCATCTTAGCTTTGTCACTGTCTGTAATACCTATCTTTCTTGACTAGGTATCACTTTGGAAGATCTAAAATGATTTTAGGAGAGTATGAGAAATAAAGCATGGAGTTACTTAAAATTGAGAAATGCTACTTAGAAAAAATTGTAACACTCCAAAAATCATAAAATTTCAACTTTTCAAAACTAACCCATTTCATCTTTAAGTGTTTACAAATCCATTGTTTCAAAAGTATTAACATCAAGAGGAAAACAGAAAACACTAGAACGTTTACAAAGGGTACATTTTCGAGCACACTAGGGATACATCATCGTAGAACAAACATTTCTTTCAAATTGGCCAAAACTTTGTTCAGTAAAGAGTCTGTTACTATCATTCGTCGTGAATTGGCGTGGTCCTCACAATACTAAGTTCATATGTTTCTATCGCCTCGATCGTCAAGTTCACGAAACCTTCTTCCTTCGTATTGACAGTCCGACCTAAACCTCAGTTTTGTCTTTCGTATTCTAAATCCCGAAGTACTCGCGTGAAGGGTACTTTATCCTCCGAAGCCTTGTTGCCGTATGTTCCGCAGATCTTTCCGAAATACCACTCATCCAGCAGACCAAGTTCGAGCACAAAGGCTAAGGAAGAATACAACCCACTTATCACTATTCGGTGTATACGTGAGGGTGGTATATGATGATGACTATGCAGATTTAGTATGTGTGTTTCCGCCCTATCTCTTGTTGCTTGTTTGGTTGTGGACCTGGGGCAGAGCCACACATCCGACCGTCTTACTAATTTTAATTATATACGACTTGTATACACGAGGTATTGATAAATGGACCGAGTATGAGTCCTATCATGAACACTAGGGCAAAGTTGCCAGGTCTACGAGTGGGTATTCTGCAAATCAGAGGAGCGCAACCCCAATAGTACTTCTAAGAAAGCTAATTTCAGGATGAAATTCCATCTAACATGGGGATGATGTGACAACCCAAAAATTATTGCCTTGTAAAGCCCAACCAATCAACTCAACTGAGTGTCAGACTCGTTTCTACTATCATTTAGCCTTGTTTAGAGTTCATTCAAAGGTTCAAAGCTCAGTACATTCAAGCATTGAGTATAGGATTGGGTCGCATACACTTCTAGCACCAAAATCAAGCCCTACACTCCATTTGAGGGGGTGTACGGCCATACACATGAGTGTACGACCGTACACCCCTCCCTAAGTATGTTATCCCTTCATTCCTAAACCATTCTCAACTATCATCAATATTCTCACCCGATCTTCAAGAATGTAAGCCTTTCTTCCGTTTTGATTTGTTGTTATACTTCTTCTCCTAGTAATACCCTTTGATTTCATCCATGGAAATCATATTTTGGCTAGATCTTCAAGTCTCACCAAGAACACACACTTGTTCTTGGTGATTTTGAGCCTTCTTGAGCCTCCAAATCGTAAGTACTCTTTCCCTAATCTTAAATCTTGTAAAGAACACTAGATTAACACCTTAAAAATGCCCAGAACTCATGAACATAAGGTGTGTACATCCGTACACCCATGTGTGGTCGTACACCCTTAAAGGGCCTTCAAAATGTAATTCTAGCTTCACCACTTGTTGAGCAATCGTCCCACAAGCCATCCTACCCTTAGAAAATGTTGTTGTGCACTAATTACCTTGAGTGTGCAGTAGCACACTCCTTGGTCGCACACCCATGGCCGCACACTCCTCAAAGTGGTCGTACACTCCCCTTAGTTGAATCACATGTGATTCTAACACTTGGTCCAAGGGTTTCCTAGTCTCGTGAGGTGTTTCCTTGCATTTGGTTGCTTGTAAACACTATATTTATGTCAATATATGCCATTATATGACATTTAGGACTCGCTAAATCTCGAGACTTCATTCGTGGAACTTCTCATCCTTACGTGCATATTCGTTTGAATCACCCACATAAGGTGAGTTCATACCCCGTAATGAATCTTTTAATTGTTTTAAATGCTTTTAAGGGGGGATACAAGTTGAACACAATGATAATTGTGTAAATGTTTGTTGTAAACATCTTTCAAAAGATTGCTTATGTCTTTTATAAGTGATCAAAACATTTCAAAAACTCTTTTAAAGTTATGCTACTTTTTAGTTTAACAAAACTCCATTTTTAAAGTACAAGCATAACTTAGTAGTAAAATGAGTCTCTTCAATAACAGTTCAAGTAAAACACTAGTAAACTATAAGGGGTATAGTTTAGAGGTTCAATTCATACTAGATACAATACACAATAACATAAGAGAACACACAATAAAGAGAAACATGGAGGAGGATACAATACACGATAAAAGAAAGAACATACTAAGATACTATAACAGAACAAACATACTAAGATGTTATAACATGAGAACAACTACAGGATCTAATTATACCAATGAATCACTAACTCATTGTTCTAAACAAAAGGTGATAGATAAATTGGGTATACATGATCACATAACTTTAATGTGGATTACACGGCCTAGCAACTGGTTTGATGAAGTCGCGTTTGGTTCCCAAAATCTCTTTACAGGGAGAGCGTATAGTATGGGTACTAGCCTTCACATTATGAACTTAATAAAACATACATGTTTTAAGGTAATCAGTACGTCAGGATGTCAATTCAAAAGACAACTGAGTACTTATATTTTCCCATTACTTTCATTTTGTGACAGTTCCACTTGAAATGTCTTAACAGAATAAGATTTAGGCCAAAACTCTATGTAAACATCATTATCACCAGTTAGTTTGGTCACACTAAGAAGATTTTTAGTGAATCTAAGAACAATTAGCATATTTGCCAATTTGAGATTAGGCAAAGAAGAAGATCCAACATGATAAATATGTAAATTTTTACCATTGCCTACTTGAAGTTTGTTACTCCTAGTGTACGCATCTGTAATGTTAAGCTTTGAGATATCATGAGAGACATGATCAGTCGCCCCAATGTCAAGTACCATGAAAGATCAATGATTGTCGAGGGACTGTGTTGCTGTGTCAAGTGAGCTTGACGTTAGTTATTCCTCGGGGTTTGGCCTGCGTGATGGAAAGTCAGTCTGATTTCCACGATGGCAGTAGTCAATTGCCTTGTGCCTTGGTTTCATACACAACTGGCAAATGGATTTCTTCTTCTGTGAATCTGTGCCTCGAGCAGCGTTGGATGACCCTGAACTGGAGCCATTGTAGGAAGAAGATAAACAGGAATATGAGGAATTTGAGCGATTTACATTGAGTGCGACTGTTGATGTCTGAGTTACAGAAGCAAGACAGATGTGCTTTTGCTCCAATCGAGCTTCTTCCTATAACAATAAGCCAACGAGATCATCGACATTTAATACCTCTGATTTCATCATAAAAGCAGTAACAAATGCTTTGTATGAGGAGTCAAGGCCGTTGAGAATATAGCCAATTAGATATTCATCATTGACAGGATGAAGATTCTCAACCAAAGAATCAAAAATCGATTGTTTTCATTCTATGTACTCAATCATTGTCATTGACCCTTTTGTAAGGGTTTGAAGTTGAATTTTGAGTTGTAAACGACAAGCCCTAGTTTGGGCTTGAAAAGTTTTTCAAGTGTCTGCCACACAATTCGAGAGGAGGGTGAGCGGGCAACTAGAGCAGAGGGATTGCCCGATAGTGTCAAATTGAGCCACAAAAGAACAAATCAATCTCTCTTTTTTCCAAGCAACATATTATGGATTTGGTATTGTGGTAGCTGGTACAACAGCGACGACTGGAGATGTGGCGGTGGCAGGAGTTGCCGGAATAGCCGCAACATCAACAATTTCAGTTGGTGGTTTGGGATTCAAAACGTAATCTTCCAGATCAAAGGTTTCTAACGTTGATATGATCGTTGTACGCCAGAGAAAATAATTGTTGCAATCCAGCTTGATGTTGATAGCTGGAATCTGCAAATTTAGGGTAGAGGCATTGGTGGTGGTAGCAAGATGAAGAAGATTGGAGGTATTCGAAGCCATAGAAGCAAGTAATCAAGAATATCAAGTATCAAGAGATGAGCTCTAATACCATATAATGTTGTCAACTGTATGTATGATACAAAAATAGAGTACGTGTATATATACAGGAGGATACTAACTAAGGAAGAGATATACTCTCCTATACATACGCTAAGGCTATTGACTAAATACACATTTATATACACGTGTATATTGAGGTTTATTCTAATGCTATCAAATCCAATTTAGGGTTTTAACTATTATTTAGTTTTAACGGCTCATAACCCTAACGCGTTCACGATTCACATGCACATTTCACTTTATGTTTTCAATTTCACATTCCAATCATAAATACTTTAGATTTTTATCTTTGGAACTTTAACTTTTTATGTTTGAAAACTTGTAATTTATGTTTGAAAAACCGCAACATTGAATTTTTTTCATAAAAGTATTCGGTTTCCAAACCAAACCAAATTGAATTCGAATTTTGTTTTTAGCTTAGTCTAGAAGAATTTGAATTTGATTTGGTTTAGTTTTCAATTAAATTAAAAAAATTTCAAACTGAAAATTTCAATTTGAAGAAACCGATAAACCTAAACCAAACTCTAACCCCTACACCCAATCACATTAGACGAGATACCATAGTAAAGAAATCTAAAATTAGCTTTTTTATTACTAGTTTAGTCAAAACGTGTTGTTCGATTGTAAAGGTTGAAGTGGCTTTGAAAACAACAAGATTATTATTATATGATATGATATTACTATTATTTTTGTTTTTTCTGAAGTTCGAGACAAACTTTTTATAATTTTCTACATCGTACCAGAATCCGTTACTCCTTTCGTTCTTTCTTCTCCAATGTATCCTCTTCTAACCCTAACCCTAGCCTGATATTTCAGCTCTTGATTTATTACAATGGAACGGGAGAACACCAAATCGACCATAAACAACAACATCGAAGACGCCGATACTCAATTCTGCGAAGAATCCCTCTTTGTCGATTCCTGGGACAATTTTGAGTCCGATAACCCCCTTTTCATCGCCAAATCTTCATCTATCTCCGACCTTAATAATATCAATGTTGCCAGTCCAATCCAATCAAAAGAAACGCCATCTTCTTCAACCTCCGCTGACCTTAATCACACGCAACTTGATGATTCCCAGCAGAGTTTGAAAGAAATCTCCTCATTTTATTCCTTCAATAAACCTGACAGTTTGGGAGATTTGAATTCTCATGACTCCGCTACTTCTCCCAGGAATGATTGCAAAATTTCCTCCAGTACGAAGGATAATGAGAAATCAAAAACTAAATCGAAATCCACTAGATTTCGTTCGAGTTCAAACAGTCATCTTAAGTCTTTAAACGAAGACACTACTAGTGGTTATTCTGCAATTACGAGTGTTAGTGATGATGATCAAAGAATCGACGATGACTCCATTACAGCAAATTCACCGGTTTCTGGTTCGAATTTTCTTTATTCCTTAGCGGGATTAGTGATCAAAATGATAGGGTTTCAATTAAATCTTCTAGTTAGTTCAATCACATTTCCAATATCTTTAATCTACTATTCATACTTGTTCGTTCTCGATCCCTTTAGGATCACAAGTCGTGCAAAATACTATATACTAGGAAACATCTCCAAAATCTTCAGTCTCTGTTGCAATTCCTTCAAATCGACCATCATCACGTGGATTAAAAAACACGAATCTACATGGAAGCTATGTGGTCGATTCGGGTGGGGATTCTTCTGGTCAGTTTATGTAGGATTCATTCTGATTAGTTTATTAGTTTTTGCGTTTCTTGTTTCTGGCATCACCTTGAAGTGCATAATGGAAGAACCGATTCAAATAACACAAGAATTGCATTTTGATTACACAAAAGATAGTCCCATGGCTTTTGTACCCCTAATGTCTTGCCCGGATTCCTCTTTTCTTGAATGCACTGATTTGATTAAGCCCGGGTGTAGTGATGAATCACGGGTTATCCCTCTTGATCACAAAGTCCATGCTACTCTTTCTTTAACATTGCCCGAATCTTACTACAATCGAGATCTTGGAATCTTTCAGGTATATAATAAAATCATACATTCATTTCATCCTATTACAAAATAGTAAAATACTTTCATTGATTTTGTTAATTGGGTAAGTTCTTTCAAAGTATAATGTCGTAATAAGATTTTTTTTGAAAGTACAACGCTATAAATAAAAACAATTGGTTTCGGAAGGTATAATGGATAATACAGTATGGGAGTTCCAATTCTAATGTGGATTAGGTTCCTTGTCAGAGTTTTGTTTTACCTGATTTACATCTCACATGATATGTAAAGAAGAATAACCCTTTTGCAGAAGCAGATGAAGTACATTGTTATGTTTTGCATTTAGCGCGACATTTATTTTTGTTTTTTTTCTTTCTCGAAGGTGAGGATAGATTTTCTTTCTAAAAATGGTAACCGCCTAGCAAGCACAAGACAACCATGTATGCTCCAATTCAAAAGCCAACCGATCCGACTTATTTTAACCTTTTTAAACTTAGCACCTCTCATCACTGGCTACTCTTCAGAATCACAAACCCTAAAAATAAAATTTAGAGGTTACACCGAAGGAAACGACCCCACTTCTTGTTTGAGGGTAATATTGGAACAACGAGCTGAATTCACACGTGGTGCCGGTGTACCGGAAATCTATGAAGCCTCGTTGAAGCTTGAATCTCAACCGCCTTTTTTTAAACGGATTTTGTGGTATTGGAAAGGGACGATTTATGTGTGGGTTAGTATTGTGATGTTTGTTGTAGAGTTGTTGTTTGTTCTTCTATGTTGTACGCCTGTTATTGCTCCGTGGACGAGGGGTGGTTCTGTAAATAATTATTCATCGCGAAACACCCGTGTACGTCCGAAGTAGCTTGTGGACCTTATTTTTTATTTGGTGTCATATGATCAAATTTGTTTGTAATTTTTTATAATATAATGTTCATAAATTCACATCTACCAAAATTTTGTGTAGGTTTTTTAGTGTTAAATTCTGTCAACAACTAAAGCATTTTGCCTTGGAAGTTGAAACTGTTAGATGTATATGATGTTTTTCAAAAGGAACGAGCAAAAAGCATGGGTTTTTATTATTATTAAGGAGTAATTAAAAATTTTAAAAGATACGAAAGTTTACAGAGTTACATGTGTAAATTGTAATGCTTTCGCGTATAAACAAGTATCATGTTAACGATGTAAAATTAAAAAAATTGTAAAAGCGATTTGACGAACTAATTATCAACATAAAAATAAATTAGTATTTATTTTTAAGTGTGAAATATGTAACCAAAAAGGCCTATTAGCTCAGCTGGTTAGAGCGTCGTGCTAATAACGCGAAGGTCGCAGGTTCGAGACCTGCATGGGCCATTTTTTGATTAAATTTATATTTTTTTGTTCCTTTTTAGTCCCTTATGTTTTGATTAAATTCTCCTTGGTCCTTCTACAATCTCATTTTCTGAATTTTGAGGTCTTCCTTTTTACCCCCTAATGTTCTGATTAAATCGTATTTGGTCCTTCGAGTTGCATAAGCATATAACCCCTCTCAAATCTCAATCCTGCTTCTCTCCAAAAATGGCTACTGCTGCTCCTTTCAGGCCTTCGCATCTGGTCCCTATACTGATCATCTTCCTGTTACTTGGAACTACACCCTTATACGGTGTCGTTTTACCTAAGAAGAAGAAGCAGATCCAAGAAGAGTGTGGAGAAATTGTGTCGAGATCTCTGTGTTCCAAAAACACCGATTGCCGATGGTGCCAGAGCGACGTCCTTGACGACACCTGCTTCTCTAAATCTGAATCTTCGCGTTTGCCTTCTCATATATTCGCTTGCTAATGTAATACTAATAAAGTAATAATCATCTCTCTTCCTTAGATTCAGTATAATTACGTTTTTGTTTCATGTTTCGAAACAAATCGAGGGATCTGGAGATCTGATTGTCGAGATTTCTGTAATGTTCATGTTTCGTTGTTCTGTAATTTACTGTGCTTTTCATCTCCAACTACTACCTTGATTTACGTGATTTCTCGTTTTCTTCCTTCAAAGCCCCAAATTATTGTGATATTAGATTCGCTGAACTATATTAATTAATCCCCGGTGAATGTAACCACCGTTTTCTGATTTTAGGGCAACTGGCAATGATCAATGATTGAACTAGAATCTACTTTTAGGGCAAGGCAGCGTTTAAGTTTGATCTGAACTTCTTCGTTGCAAATATCCATTGTAATGTTTTTGAAACATGCTCCCGGTGTATTTGTGAATCTTGTTTGAATTATAATATATGTTTGAATTATAATCTATATTGGTAATGGGGTTTATAATCTGTATATGTTTTGATATGAAACCTAAAATAATGTTTTATTTCACGACTAAAATATGCAATATTTTAAGCAAACATGTTAATAAGTTGAAATTTAGTTGCTAGAGTGGTTGAACTAACAAAATAGTAGCAATTTCACCCGATTTTCCAATAAAATTTAGTTGTGACGATGGATGGAACATTTATATTGCATCCTGACAAACATAGAATTATTTTGATTCAACAATTTAGATCATATAGTTTAGATACCAACTAATCAAATTTATTCCTTATTATTTGTATCTTTTCTTTTATTAGAATAGATAACCGATTGGATAAATGTTCCTAAGTTATTTATCTTGGTATCAATCAAAGATTTCTTATAAAGCCTGAAGAACCTTCACAACTTGTTAACTAATCAAATAATATTTGCAAAATTTGTTTAATAAGTCCTTATAGAAGTGAAACATTGCTGCACAAACAATAATTTAACTAGAGCCATGTCTCTAACCACCTTATTGTTAAAATGTTCACATATTTTTTTATAAGTTGGTAATGATTTTTTGATAATTCAAATGATCAAGGAGACAATATGTACATAAATTCCTTACCACATAACCAATTAACTGAGAGATTGAAATGTATCCAAAAAAATAAGAAATGTTGAGATATATAAAATATTTGTATATACAGTTTCTCTTGGCCAATAGAAATTATTTAGCTCACAAGCATGCTCTAAAGGAAATTATGATGCACATATGTTCATACAAATACAATAATTCATATTGCTCATCCAGACACATCATCACCGATCTGATGCTAATAGGAGTTTAGTTGGTGCTTTTTAGTATCTTACCATCTCTCGAGAAATTTTATTTTTTTATATATGTTCGAGTCACTCTTAATCTTAATCACATATTGTAGCTTAATGCCTCCTTAATTACCTCTGGTGGAATATTTTGAAGCTGACTAGGGGATGCTTCTCTATATCTGGTTACATAATGATTCAGCTTTTGTTTTAGTTTCAAGGCTGAGTATCGATGGATGACTAATATGGTTGTATAAACATGTTGTATTCGTAATTTACTTCATGAGTTACATAACAAAGCAATGATCATGAATTGTGATAATGTTAGTGTTGTTTACATGTCTACTATCTTCATTCAACATTAAAGAACCGGAAAAAAACATCAACGGACCAAAATCATAGAGATAGACAATCACTTTGTCTGTGGTTAGGTCGTTTGGGGTCATGTTCGAGTTCTTTATGTCATTTCTAGCTCTCACTATGCCAATATCTTCACAAGGGATTTTAGCATCTCTACTTCATGAGTTTAGATTCGGTTTAAACATTCAAACTATTCCTACTCATAAAGCACCAATGATGCTAGTCTATGCATGAACAATGCATAGTTACACCATGCTACCCCATTTTTGTATAGCCCAACAACTCTTAGGATAACATTGTATTTATATCTAATTAATGAAAGATATTGGTTTATGCGAAAATAATTAATCATCTTACAATATATAATGAGAGAATTATTAGTGTTTCTACATGCTTTGGGAATGTGCTTTGATTACGATAGATAAATGAAGGACGCTCTTGTGAAGTAATTTTCGTTTCTCGATTCTCGTGCTGCTAATTCCCGAAATGTGAATTTTTTCTAAAAGTGCTTGCTGACAGTCTCGGTCGTGGCGATTCCAAAAATGCAGGCATAATTAAATTCCAATATACAGAACTCCGTGAAATGACGTTTAAAGTTTCACAAATAATTGTTTCAGATTCGACAAATTTTACTATTCAGATTTTGGTCGAGATTAAAAATGTGATAAAAATGAAATAAAATGATATACTCTGATCTAAGTAAATTACGAGTTTCATAGCTATTCGGAACGAAGTAGTTGACAGTTCGTTTCAATAAAATCAAATAAATACTGATATTATAATTTAAAATGGGTGTAACTTCTACATACAATCTCCGTTTTTGATATTTTTTTATATCCAAGAAAATCAGGAGAACGTAATTTATTCAAATTTCTTATTCATAACGCTCAAATATACAAATGTATAAATTTATTTTTAACGTCGCAAATATAATTTATTTTTCGGTGATTTTCGATTCAATCTTCACCGATAGATGGTTTAAGCAGTTTGAGATGATCTAAAAATAATTATGAATATAATATATTTAATAAATTTTATAAGCATAAAATAACACACAATTGATCTTTAATACACAACAGTTCGTTGTGATTTGATCGTCAAACTCTGATCAATTTTTACCAATTGTTACATTTATCCCCCCGTTTAAAGGAATTTTGTCTCGAAATTCAACGTGTAGATAAAACATTATAAAACAATTGGTGACATTTTCTTTTTGCTTGATCCACACATGATTGGTGGTAGTCGAGGTCAACAAAATTAAAAACCCTAAATCTTTTATACTAAAATAGTGTATAATTGTAAAAGGGGTTGAATTCGTGGAGATTGATTCGATTTTATAACTCTATGCAAGTCTTTTTGTAAAAATACTTGTAAAATGACAATAAAAGTAAAAATGTGGGTTTTGGTCTTTCGAAATACTTGAAATAAACTAGAATTAAACTAAGATTTAAATAGACAGTTTCAACAAAAACAAGGGTTTAATATAAAAATCAATAAGATAAAGATGGTTGACTTAAGGTTTCCTCACTTGAAAATTTGATGAACATATAGTTAGAATCCAATGGTGTGATACTTGTTTTAAATCTTTAATTTGGCTATAGTAATCCAAGAAGCTTGAGATTACCTAGACTTTTCTTAATTGTTAAAATGGTTAAAGAAGCTCATAACAATTTTCTTAGTCAAAGTCACAATTTCCATTAAACATGTAATTAGTGAAAGTCAACTAGCATTAAGAACCAAAAAGTCACCAAATCCAAGAAGACTCAAATTAATGCTTCCACTTCAATGTTGGAGAAAATGTTTTTATGATTGTGTGAAATAAAACCAACACAAGAATCACTTGTTGCTTGCTAATTTGAGGATTCTTTATTTAATTAAGAAATTAGTCAACTAATCACTACTAATACATTTAAACTCATAAATAAAAACATACAATTAGTAATAAGATGTTAAAACACAAAACATTCTTATAAAGATTCAAGAACAAGTTCGTGGAGTCTTCAACATTCAAAGGATTTCACCAAATTCAACCATGGTTATTCTAGCCTAACATGGCTAAACTCAAGAAAACGAAGTAAGAATGGATTGTACCAAACAGTTAGCAAGAATCAAGAGCAAAAAGATGAAGTTATTGAGGTGTCCTTGGTCTTAAAAATGCTCCAAAATCTCCAGACAAATGATCAATTTTTGGATGTGCAAAAGTGTGCAAAAGATGCACACCAACCTTCCTTAAATAGCCTTCCAATTGAAATTCCAAAATTACCGATGCAGTATCATGTGCGGTCGTGCACCTCTTTTCGGGTGGGTTACACGGGGGGTATCTGATTGTGGCTTCTTTGAGTTTTGGGCCTCCACAGCTTAGTCCATTGGCCCAGTTTAAGTCCAATAAACTTATAGCCCATTTTTCTTCAAGTTCTCTTCATTTTAAGCCCAAATTGGCTCCTCCAAATGATCCATAGCTCACGTAATCGCCCGATCAATAATCTCCGCACGCTCGAATATTCTCCCGTTTCTTGCAAATTTAAAGTTCCTTTCCTTCAAGCCTTCAAATAATCACAAGCCCACTACATGCATCAACTCCATTAGCTATCAAGCCCAAAATTATCGACGTCTTCTAAGTACAATCACTTCCCAAAGATCTCGCTCCGCTAGTCTCCTTAAAATATGCAATTATACTCACGAAACTAGAAAGTACTCAAAATGGTCATAAAATAACAAAAAGGAAAATATGCATGGAAATTAACTAAATTATGAATGAAATATGCTAAAATAAACTATAAAAAGAAGTAAATAAATTGAAAGTATCAATGATCATTCTATAGTCAATTTAAGCCGCATAGATCTAGGTTAGATAATCGATCCAATAGATGACTTTACCCCAAGTCACAACTAAATAGAGAATAGGGAATAAGATCGAATCAAGTATTTTAAGGTTATCGAATCTTACATATAGTTCTATCGTATGTACTTTCACAAACATGAAACTTTAGCATTATTTCTAAATACACTATATTGAAAGATATAACAAGCATGCCATCGGACATACACTCTTTAAGATTTGGCACATGAAAAAAGTCGTGCATGTTGTTTAGTTCTGAAAACAGCTTTATATAAATATCATGACCAAATTCTGTTAAGAATTTCGAAGGTGTTTTGAGTCAGGGTTATAACTTGACTTGTTCTGTAAGCCTAATCATTCATCTAAAAGAGTAAGCGTTTAAAAGCTACACAGTCTCTGACTTGGAAGTCGAGAGGCTTACATCTTTTGTTCACAATACTCTATAATCGTTCATGATCAATCTAAAAATTTTCTCCAGTTCATATAATCTTTTCTATAATCTCATGAGTTAGTCTTGTATCGGAATACAACGTATAACGTGCATGCTCTTTAGTTTCGAATCTCCAAGCATTGCTCAGTATAGCGAGTATTGGTGCTTGCATCCCTATAAAGCTTCAAGCGGTGTGGCCTTAATGCTGGTTTGATAATTATCATTGCAGGTAAAACAGTAACATCCCAAATTTTCAAGGTAAAAATTTTATTTTAACACAATCAAAACACCCATTTATCTTTTAAACAAACATATAGAAGTATTTCATAATAAAATAGTTATCAGAGTAAAATCCCAAAATCACAAAGTTGAGGAAAAACATGGGTGTATGCACTGCCATCAAGCCGAACCCTTCCCTTTTGAACCAGAAATACCTAGAACCATAAACAATAAACCGTAAGCACAAAGCTTATCGAGTTCCCCAAAATACCACATACCATACATATAATAGAGAATGCTATGTGCCAACCATAGTCTTGCCATTATGTTACGATTCGTAGAATGGTCTTTCCTTGCCAGGCCGGGGTCCAATACCCTGGGTCTTACAGAAAAGTGCCAAGATCCACCTCTTAGTATTACATGTAGGCATCACAAAGACAACAAGCATACTATCTACAACGAACAATCTACTTAACTACCAAGGTCCGAATTGTGGTCTTACATACAGATTTTCCAGGAGCCACCTCCGAGTCTTTCATACAATGTTAAGGGTCACCCCTTGGTCTTTCAATAATACATAAGCCAATAGGCCGACATTGATGCCTTCGACCCATATTACAGTGAGGAGACTCACCTCAGACATTTGAAACCCACAGATAAATCTTTGACTGCAGATCCGCTAAATCTCCATGCTATCAATCACAAAATAACATCCAGTTAATAATTGGATCCCGACTCACACTAAGAGTCCAAATTAGGTTAAACAACATTTTAACCCTTTCCTGAACTTGGCCTAACTCCAAGGCCTAATCCAATTGTCCAAAAAACTCAAAATCTAAAATAATCACCCAAAGCTCAAATGTGGCCCAATTTTCCAAATTGAGCCAAATTCCTTTCATGGGCCTTCGCCTAAAAGAGTCCACTAAAATCTCAATAGCCTAACAATAGGATTCAGATGGTCCAACAATGCCCAAGACAACCAAATTCCAACATGGACCAAAACCAAGAGCCCAAAAATACTAAAACCCAAACAACCGAGTACGCGAGGCGTACTTAGCTCGTACGCGAGGCGTACTAGCTTGAGGGATTGTACGCGCAATGTTCCTACTTGTACGCTCAGCTTAATCCACCATCTTGACCCACCTCCCATTTCCAT
The DNA here is from genome assembly GCF_052625555.1 of Lactuca saligna. Taxonomy (NCBI): domain Eukaryota; kingdom Viridiplantae; phylum Streptophyta; class Magnoliopsida; order Asterales; family Asteraceae; genus Lactuca; species Lactuca saligna. The sequence continues at coordinate 60,039,140 of NC_136420.1, read as the reverse complement.
TTCTTAATTGGTTAACACTTCAACCCAAACTCAGATTTGACTTCCTTAAGGTGGTTTATCACGTAAAGTTGCCAACCTTATGTGTATGCATGGCTTAATGGGGCTTTAGAGCTCAAAATTTATTAATAAATGACTTAATAAATGCATGAGACTAAAACCAACATAAAATTTGCGCCTTTATGCTTAAGAAACCCTTAATGTGTCCAGATCTACAAGGATAAGCTCCAAAAACATCCTTAGCTCACAAAACCAACCAAAAAGGGACCAAAATCAACACAAACAAGCTAAAGAGTAGATCTATGAAATGAGATGACAAGCTTTGAACTTAATAACTCAAAATCCTTGAAATGAAGGTGCTAAAGTTGAATCTCAAGGCTCTCCACCAAAGAATGAGTCTTCAAGCTTCTTCTTATACCACTTCAAGATGCACAACACCCACCAAAAGCTTCTCAAGAGCTCAAAAGCATGACACAAAGTCTAAGGAAATAATTAGGGTTTTCAAGGGTGTGGAGGCTGGTTAACAAGGCCAAAAGAGGCTAACTAATGGTTCATATAGGGTACAAGCCCTAAAACTAGGGTTCCAAGACTTCTCACGTACGCTAATCTTACTCCACGTATACCCAACGTACGTGGATGAGCTCTATGGCCAACCTACATGAGTACGCCCATCATACTCCAACTTCCCTGAAGTTGACAATTATGCCCCCTAGGGACCAAAACCGCAAAACCTTACACCCCAAGGGTCTAGACTGAAAAGTATAAAGAATCGAGTGTTACAACTCTCTCCCACTTAAATTAGATTTCATCCTCAAAATCATTCCTTATCATCCCAGGCATGCCAGACAGCCTAAGGAACACAACCACAACCCCAAGCATACAACAGCCCTAGGAAAGGCAACCGAACCCAACCTTAGCAGAGCTCCCAAAACCCGATGAAGAACAAATCCTTCCCCAACTTAAATTAATCCCTTTCATAAATAACCACACACACTCTTCCTGAAATCTAAGATCTTGAACTTGTCTGACTCCCTGACAGCCCGCCCATACTGAACCACTTCTAGTTCCATCCCACTTTCATTCCGAAGTAAGCAAAACACTTCCAACCCTTGATTATATTGTTGCTTTACTGGGAACAAAATCAATGGCCATTCATTGTTGTAGAATACCTTTACTTGACAGAAGGCTTAGATAATCCTTCGAGTATAAGACTCATCCCTGCAACGGCTAGGCTCAAATGAGAGCTGCATAACAGGGTCGAATCAATACTATGAGATTATTTAATCGAAATTGAAAGTGACTTAACATATCCTCCGAAGAACAAGCGACTTCACATATGAGTCTCAAATCACTAATACTGACTCGATTCATCTTGTTTCCCCCTAGTCACTTTCTAAAAGCAGTCGAGACCTCCGTGGTCGCAACTTACCTGCCGAATAACCGAATCACCAGATTTCTACCCGGTTGCTGAGACAATCAGTCATACACAATCGTACCACACAACTTTCAAACGAAGGCCTCATATGACAAGAATTGTCCCAACTATCTTGCCACTATGGCTCTATCAACCTTTCTGATCCAACCGATCATAACCAACCGTCAACCTGATGCCACCAAATCCAATGCTAAAAGTGAATGCTACATGACCATCTATAGTCTTATATCACAACCGGCCCCATGCGGCCCACCACTTCCTTAATTCCATGAATTTTGTAGCCTTCCTACAGTCTCACAGCCTGGTCTAATCCCATATAAAGAAATCTACAAGCTACATCATAGATTTTCCATGCCTTCACAACTACACAAGAACCAGTGAATACTATGACCCACCCCGTAGTCTTACAACACTCCTATACCACCTTTCAATCTAGAGAATGCTATGGCCACCCCACAGTCTGACATCACTCTTATACCGCTTACCAATTTAGTGAATGCTACGACCACCCCACATTCTGACATCACTCCTATACCATCTGCCAATCTAGTGAATGCTACGGCCACCCCACAGCCTCACATCACGCTTATCTTGCCATGGCCACCACCCATGGTCTTACCACTCATCTACTAATCCATCAATGCTCGTCTTAAGTCGAACATGCAGCTGACCATACCCTAACTAGGTGTTCGGGTCATGCTTTGAACCCTAAATCCTTAATCAGACAATAATAGGCAGAGAGGCCCCGGCACAACCCTCAACCTAGATCCATCTATATGCCTGCTATCCATCACAAAGAAGACACCAACCAGTTGTTGGAAGTTTTCTGAACTTGCAACCTACATAATATTCAGTTTAGACGGTCACTTGATTCGTCTTCCCTCCCGAATGGGATGTGAAACTCATCCTAGTTTCACAAGCTTTCGGAAATATGAATGATTCTCCTCTACTTAGATATTGGAAAGTGTGTCCAAGGTCATTAACTATTGATGATATTTCTAATAATAACATGGTCCTTTTGGGTTGCCCTCAAGACCTAAATTGAGTAGAATAAATAAAGGAGAAATTGGTTTATTAACTATTATGGTTAATAATTAAATAGAAACTAATTGGAAATACATTTTGGGAATTAATTAATAGTTTAATTAATTAAAGGGTTGACTATTCATTAATCGATAATTGGTTAATCAGGAATGCTCCAGAACCCTTATGGAATTAGGGTTGGATGAAAATCACTCCATCCCACATGGGAGAAGGAATGAATTTTCTTGTTGACCTCCTATCCCACATGGGAAGGAGTACAAAACCTAGGAAGGAATCCAAGGCTATAAATAGGTCTTAAGGATTTCATTCTTCCTTGATATGTTGCAAGAATGCATTATTGATTTGGGTGGGAGCTGAGACTCCTACCTACCTCTTGCAGAGTTCTCCTACAACAACAGTTTCCATTCCAACATTAGTGCTCCATCTTTTGAGCTTTTGTATGGGCGGAGATGTCTCACCCCAGTATATTGGGGCGAGGTTGGTCATAGGGTCATGGGTCGGATCGAGGTGGTTCTGCAGACTACAAAGGTGATTCAACAGATTAGGCAGAGTTTGCAGACTGCTCAGAGTTGGCAGAAAATCTATGCCGACCGACACCGATCTGAGTTGGAGTTTCAGGTCAGTGACATGGTGTTGCTGAAGGTCTCACATTGGAAAGGTGTGATTTGCTTCAGGAAGAGTGGGAAGTTGGGCCCCCGATATATCATACCATTCCGGATTATAGCCAGGATTGGCAAGGTTGCCTACAAATTAGACCTTCCCGATGTGCTCAGTCAGATCCATAACACTTTCCATGTTTCGCAGCTGCGGAAGTGCGTGTTAGACGAGGATGTGGTTGTGTCGTTAGATGACATTCAGTTTGATGAGTGTCTGACTATGTTGAGAGGCCCATAGCTCTTTTGGAGAGGAAGGTGAAGGTTTTGCAAAGCAAGGAAGTACCTCTGGTAAAGGTACGATGACAACATCAGAGGGGCTCCGAGTGGACCAGGGAGCTAGAGGTTGAAATACGGGAGCATTACCTAGATCTGTTTGTTGCGGAAGACTTCAAGGACAAATTCTAGATCAAGTGGGGGAGAGTTTTAACATCCAAGGTTTTCAGGTATTTTCAAATCCTTCCTTTGGTAATTAAATATATAATTTTGGTCCTTGAAATTGGTTGGAATTAGCCCTAAGAAGCCCTAGTAACAAATTGGCAATTTCTTGGGAGCTTGAGTTGTATGTTGGGCGTAAATGTGGGTACGCTAAGCGTACTAGGGCGTGCCCTAGTACGCTGGGTGTACGTGTGTCCGGGTGACAACCCTAACTTTTATGGTTTGTGGAGTATTTAAGTACCATTATGGACCATTTTGCCCCACTCTTTCAGCCTCCAAGTCCTTGAGCCATTTTGAGTAAACCATAACCCCATAAGTGTGCATCTTCAGCTTAAAGTGTGATATTTGTGTGCCAAAAGGAGAAGAAAGTGCATCAAAGGAGTCAAGGAAGGAAAACAAGCTTGTAGATATGAGATTATCATCTTCTTGGGAAGCTCTAGAAGGCTTAAAGCTTTTACCTTTATGCTTGGATTGTTTAAATATTGTTTGGTAGCTTTTTAGTGTTCTTCTTGTCCCAAGAGCCCCAATATTGTGCATGCTTTTTTTGGATGTGTTTGGCTGTCCTTTTAGACCCACAGATGGGTCTTAAGTCATAAAAATAAGGTCACTTTATCTAGTTTGGTTCCTTGTTCTTTGTAGGAGGTCTTAATGGATTAAGACCATGTATTAAGGACTTTTTGGACAACTAAAGTCTTGAAGTTTGAGACTTTATGGTTCTAGAGTGTTTTTGAGTCATGGATCTGAAGTTTGAGCTTAAGTGCTTAATCCATTAAGCACTTTTGAAAGTTTTAAGCCATGTGAGGGTACGCCCCGCTTAAAGCAACATACGCCCCACATACTGAGTCAACCACCCTATAGGTGGTCTATGCGAGGCGAAGTATGCCCAACGTACTGAAAGGGTACGCCCCGCGTACGAGTTCTGTTTGGGTTTCGGACTTTGGGCTTCAGGTATTGGGCCATTTGTTAGGCTTTGATACTTAGGCCCTAATGGACTATATGGATAAGTGTATTTTGGGCTAATTAGAGGATCAAACCTTTGTATAAGACCCAATAAGGGGTTTGGGCCCACTTTGGAAAATTGGGCCAGTCATGGACCTTGAGGTAATTTGAGCATGTTGGATCAAAGAATTGGACTTGGGCCTTGGCCCAGTTAGGGAACCGATAAAATGGACATTTACCCTAAGTATGGATCCTTAGTCAAGAATAGTATTCCAATTGTTAATTGGATGATTGTTTACTGTTATAGTTCAGGATTTTCCGTGAGTCAGCAGTCATAGGTTTTAGTGCAGTTTGACATTGTGAGGTGAGTTTTCCTCACTATACGTTCGGGTTAAAGGCACCAAGGATGACCCATTGATTTGATAACCTGATATTCTTGATATGTTAAGTATGGTATAGATATGCATGTTAGTTTTGATATGCTAGTCTGGTAGATCTATATGACTACCTGTGATACTGTCTGTTTATCTGTATATGACATTATCTGTTATATGTCGACATACTGTATGGGTTGGGTTGAGGTTGTACTACTCCGTGTTGTAGCCAACGAACCATGGAGTATACCAGATATGAGTTGAGGGCCAGGGAGGGGATGCCAGACTCATACCGAGGACTCATGAACATTCTAGATATGAGCCGAGGGCCGGCAAGGGCATGCAAGACTCGTACTAAAGGCTAAAAGGTGTTCAGTCTAAGAACTGACCAGGCCGGGGAGAAAGCTGTGGATGAAAGGCCTAATATGCTCAAGAATCATATTAAAGTGATATTTCTAAATAACATATGATACTAATGGGTCACATGTCACACCCCCAAACCGGAACGACGAAAACGTTTGGGGGTGGAGGACTTGATGTACAATATCATAACAATGAATAATAGTAATCAAAGCAAAAAAACAACCATTGTATTAACAATATAGTATTTACATTGTATTCGAATCACAACTGATTTACTCCAAAAGTAAATAGATAAAACAAAGTCTTGAAGTTACTATGCTCCAACTTCTCGGACCCTGTGCGTATATCTGTCTACTAGTTTCCTGAGAATACAATTGGTTTTGAAAGTGTATCAACATTTAAGTTGGTGAGTTCATAAGTATCTTGATTTAGAAAGTAAGTTCTTCGTTCTTTGAAAATATTCATGTGTTTCTCTAGAAAATTCTATATTTTCTTATTAAGTAAATTACCATACTAGTTCCTTCTACGATTACCTAGTGTATACAATTTATATATTGTGACAACCCAATATTTCGAGACAATGTAATGTAACACCAGTCAAATTTAGGTCAAAATATAACTTTCCTAAAATCTTATTTGGGTTAAATAAAGTGGTAGGAATCGTAACAAGGTTTTCATACATATAAAGAACACTAAGTGGGTGATTTCGTGATGCTGAAGGTATCCCCATGGAAAGGCCTTATGCGATTTCGGAAGAAAGGAAAGTTGAGTCCTAGATTTGTTGGTCCTTTCAAAATCATCCAGAGAATTGGAAAGCAAGCATATCGCTTAGAATTGCCTGAAGATTTGGCAGGTATTCATGATGTGTTTCATGTAAGTTATCTGCGCAAATGCTTGAGCATCTACGATGAGATAGTTCCATTACCCGAAGTGAAATTGGATAATAAGTTAAGATATGTTGAAGAGCCTGAAGAAATCGTGAATGAAAGAACAATTAAGCTACGCAATAAAGAAGTAGAATTGGTGTTTGTCAAGTGGAAACACCATCGTGGCCCAAACTATACTTGGGAGAATAAGAATGAGATAAAAGCAAAATATCCCAATTTATTTTAATCAATGTAATTTCGGGATGAAATCCTCAAAAGGAGGAGGTATTTGTAACATACACGTTTTGAAATCGTGTTTTGTAATGAATAAAATTGTGAAATATTATGTAAAATTGAGTGTTGAGTTCTAACAGATGGTTTTTACTAGAAATGAAGTAAAACTATGTTTAGAATCACTCAGAAAATATTGGAAGTCTTATGTGATTCCAATTAAAAACCAAATAGTGAAATTTAGCGAAAATATAAAATTTTAAATAAGTAAAGTTTTATTATTTGATGTTGTAGATAATCTCGTTAGAAACTTGTAGGCGAAAACCTTGTCAAAATCCAAGTTATAACGAAGAAGTTATGACCAACTGAAGATCCGCAACAAAACCGGCACGACACCGAATGACGTAAAAAGTGAGTTTTTAATAAACTACTTTTTAGCCTTAGTAATCTAAATGAAAGTCGTAGTATTTGTTAAACCAAGAAATTCGATAAAAAGAACGCAAAAATCTGACTTCGTATGACGAAGTTATGATTTTTTGCGAAGTTTCAACTTAGCAGTAGACAACTAAAAGCTCGAATTTTAGATCGAGCGATATTTTACCGATACATCCTAAACGAGAATCGAAGGTCTCGTCATTTTTAGTACAACGGTAAAAAGTCTGACGAAAATGGATGTCGGATGAAGAAGTTATGAATTTTTAACGGATTTTCCTGTCCCGGTCTGTTAAAAATAATAATATTAAAAATAAAGTCAAAATTAGCCGACGAAGTCTAAACAAAAGTTGTATAGCATAATTTTAGCTACGCGTGCATATAAATAATGTCAAAAACGGAGTTCGTATGCAAAAGTTATGGATTTTAGAAGTTCGGGGCTCAAAATCCGAGAATTTCGCATGAACAGTGTCGGACACGTCACCTTGCACGGAGCAACAGTGTCACCGGAGACGTGGCCCAAACCGAGACCGACGCGTGTCACCTACCGATTCGACCAAAGTGCGAACCAATCAGCTTCCGACGTGCCTCGTTGCGGTGTCCGAATCTCGCTCCTCCACGTCTCGCTTACCCGCCTCGCAGCCGAGCCTCGCAGCGGGCCTCATGGCCTTCGCTTCTCGCGCCACCTGCCCCTCGCTGCTGACGCCACCGAGCTGCTTTGCTGCTTGCTTCCCTCCCAAACCGACTCCGAACGTCGGCCCTATATAAAGGGGGCTGCGAGACCTTTCGACTAAAATTCCAAAATTGACAATTTTAACCCCTCTTTCCATATTTTCACTATTTTGACTTTTCCCGAAGCTCCGATATCAATTTTAGCACCCGAAACACACCCCGAGACCCCCGAGAATCCCGAAATTTTATCTTTTCAGTTTTGAAGCCTACCTTCGCAGAGCCCGGTTTTCAATTAAGCTCCCGGTTTTCAACATAGAAAGACATATTTAAAGCCGAAGTGCTGTCCAAATTACTATTTTAACCCCCGGTTAACTTAAGGTGAGTTCAATATATAGGAACAATTGTATGTTATGTGTTATATGTGCTATGTGCTTTTCAGTGTTATTATTCTGAGTTATTTTCTCGTGTTATTCGCTATGTTTATAGCAATTGTAATACCTTTGACCATGTGATCAGTGAAAGGACTTAGATTCACATTGGTACTGGTACGTAGCCTCTGGCCATGTAGAGCATGTCTTCGTAAGAGAATGACTTCTATTATATGGCATTGGCAAATGGTTAGACAGGACTATAAGCCTGAAATCTAACAAGATGTTAATCAGAAATTTCATGTCTTCTATGCCATTTGGGCCAAAGCTTTAGTGATGTAAATCAAGAATTGAAAAGTATATCTTTGAATAAAGTCTTTGATTGATATGAACGCTAGTCACATGATCTCACATACATCTTGTTGTTCCTCTTTGCTTTTGCCACATTGAAGTATATATATGGCATAACATTATATTGTATCTATTTTTGAACTCACTAAGCGTCACCGCTTACCCTATCAATGTTTAACATTGCAGGTGATAAATAATTAGTATGTTTACATACTATTGAAAGATGTAGAATAGTTTGTAATAGTACTTTTGTACTACAGTTTATGTTTGTATAAATTACAATATCCTGGGTAGTTATGTAATATATATATATATATATATATATATATATATATATATATATAACACTTTGTAATAGATGGTTTGTATCCAATAGTTTGTACTCTCTTTATCAATGTAAAATATTGCTTTTATGAATATGCAAATAGCATGTTTTGGAGTAATAATATTGTGAAGTATGAAAGTTTGGGTCTTTCAAAAATACGAAAGTTGGGGTCTTTCAATAGATGAGATCAAACATATCTAATTAAATCTGTTATTAGTGATCTCATAAATCCAGGAATTATATAACAAGATATAACTGATAATTGATATCTACCGAGTTGAATTCAAATAGATGGGATAAATGATACCTAACCATTTATTTGTTTTGCAACTTGGATCCTAGACTTTGATAATTAATGTTTTTGGAAACTAAAAGGGTATTAATTATTAAAGATTAAAGATTGAAAATACTAAATGAATTTTGTTAAATTTTTATAGTTAAATAATCCATTCTCATTATCATGAATTGTCATTTTCTTTAATGACATAATGAAACAGTAACATTCAATATATACAACTTCAATGAATGAGTCCATGTATTAAGAGACAATCTCGTGAGAGATATGAAATTGTATACACTTAAGGGACCCAGTCCTAAACTATTTGCTTTGAGGAATTAAACCTGAACATGATAACTAGTAAAGGCATCACCGTAATGCTTAAGATGTTTCTAACATCAAACTAGGAATAGTTATTCATGACTTCTAGGAAGTCTTGGATAATTTAAACACATATATCTGATGATATAACAGGTGAAGCAATATTCCAATAAATACAGTGATATTTTATTTAAAACTAGTTTAAACATTGGAATAATGCGAGGCTAAAAGAATCACTTTGTGTGATCCAGTAGGGCCATGTTTTATGGACTGAACACCTTTAAGCCCAAGAAATCTACTAAAGCCCACATAGATGGATCTTGCTTCATTTGTGAAGAAACTGGACAGTGGAAGAGGATTTAATCCTCTTATTTGGAATGAAAGTTTGGAAGAGACTAGTACTTATAGTATCTACTAGATAGAACTCATACTTTTCATATAACACTTAGGTACTTGGTACTTAAATCTTAATCTAATATTTGTAAATATCTTGCAAATATTTATTGAAGAGTAACCAATTTGAGCACAATCAAGTTGGAACTACACTCTAGGAGTTTAGTTTATTATTTATGCTTAGAACATAAATTGCTTGTAATGTAAAACAATATTTGTTTTGGAACAAAGTATGTTTTAATTTAACATGTCTAAATTTATGTCTCAGTTATTTTATTCAAATGTTTGATCATTTACTTAATCGTTTTTCATAACGATAATATTCATATTCTGAAATGATTAACTTCTATTTATGAGACTAGATCTCTTAATTGACTTATGAAGTAAATATCAACATTTTATAAATAAAATTAAGTTCTGCATGCAATCACTTTTTACTTCAACCTGTTTTAAGCCAAACTCATATTTGACATTGTTATCTTTATTATATAAATGACATTCACATATTCCAACTTCAAGAAAGGGATCTTTGAAGGAAAATAATGTAGTTTATTTGACATATGTGAACGTTATCTATATGTAAAGGATTCCTAATGACATTTTCACTAAGGCGTAGAGAAAATGATTAAGGAACTATACACTTTGATGTATGACTTCTTTTCTAATGACTGTTTGAGATTAAGCACAAGATACCAAATCAACTTTGTTAACAACATATAGTAGTTTCAATTATATTTTAAGTGGTAAAACATAATTATGAGGTCTTGGTTGAAGGTTTCAAAAGTTGAGATGCAAACCGGTAAGAACCATCTAAGGCCTTAATGATAATAATGGATGAATTAAATCTTACTTGGTATGATTTGCTTTCTAATCGGTAGAAATGTCCTCCTTTAATCTTTTTTTTTTGGGATAAAACTTCAATCACTATTTATTGTATCTTGAATACAAATACCAACTAATAAGTAGTTAAAAACTTTATAAGATTTAGTATGGAAAGACTTCATCTTCATATTACTTAATGTTTTATGGATTTAAAGCCTATGTTGGACTAAAGCTTCTAAACCAAAAAATCTACTAAATACATATTTGTATAATACTCTAAATGTGGCTTAGATCATCATATCAAACCCACCAAGAATAAGTTCTCTTATTCCTATGAAAGTTAAGTTAGTAGAAAGCAAGCTTCTAATGACAAAGTAAGTGGGATGTACATGGAACTTGAAGCAGCTTAAGAACGATAACCATATGTAGTAATAGTTGGTACTAGTTTTAAAAAGGATTGTTAAACTTGAATAATAGCTATTCACAAACACAAATTGTTCACATTAATGGTAGAAATCATATATGACTTGAGAAATATGGAATCTCTCATTGATGAGGTTTTATTGATGATTTCTGGAAAATCCTTCAACTAACACGATGCTATGTCAGATCTCGAATTTGATAAATGACTTAGTGTCATGAACATGAGATATAATCCATGTATGAGAATCAAATACGGGCTTGATTAAAGTTTATACCTATAGCATGGCTAGAAGGAGTAAATGATTCTTCTAGAAAGAATAAATTATATGGATATATAACCATACACATTTAAAGCAAGACTTGTAGTAAAAGGATTCTCTTATAGTCATGTCATTGACTGTGATCCTCATCATACTCATGACATTGACTGGGATCAAACATTTTTCACAAGTAGCTATGATTAGATCAACAAGGATATTATTTGCTATAAATTCATATTCTTAATATGAGATATACTAAATAGATTTCAAGAAAGACCGCTTTTCTTAATAGACATCTATTGGAAGATAGCTATATAGATTAGCCTAGATGTTTTCTTAATCCATGTTATCCTAACAAAATGTGTAGAACTTGAGATCCACTAGTGGATATAAATCAAACATCTCAATGTTGCAATCATCATTCTAATGTAAAACTACAAGGTATGTTTTTATATCAAAATGAATAGAACATGTGTGTTTACTAAGAACTAGTGGGAGCATAGTGAAATTCCTAATCATGTATGGATAAGACATACTTAATCATTTTGAAATCACATTCTGACTAAGCAAGGTCGTTTTCACCTTGACTTGGAAAGCGTTTCTAAAATGAAAGACTTAGGAAGGAGAAGATACATTCTTGGAATATAAAATCTATACGCGATAGATAAAATGAATGTTAAAAGTTTCATGTCCTTATATATATATATATATATATATATATGTGTGTGTGTGTGTGTGTGTGTGTGTGTTTGTATATATATATATATATATATATATATATATATATATATATATATATATATATATATATATTGACAATATCTTGAAAGAGACCAAGACACACGATTCTTTTGGAGAATTCTTGGCATTGTCATATGACATCATTTTGAGCTAGCCTCAAAAGTACATAGCTCATAGGGTTGAACTATATGAAATGATTTATATTCTATTTGCTTGGCAAATGAATTCATCATTTACACCATATTATGCAATAGATATGGTATTTGATCATGTTGTGCGCATGTCATAGGATACTAATTGAATACATGGTTAAGTCATTGGACGACTATGAGTGCATTCTAAGTGTACTTTAGAAGAACTAAGAGAATGTATATGAGACAATCAGTTTAGAAAGGATCTTTATGGAAAGATCTACACAAGATGTTAATTTATAAACAAATACAAATAATTATGAATAATAATTGGATTTTTGACTTCATTATGGAAGGAAGAGTAAGTTTTGTCGGAATGAGGTCCAAGCAAAGCATAATGACACAATCTAGTACAAAATAAGAATACACTACTTTAGAAGTTGAATTCAAATATGATTGGATGAATGGAATCATTGAAAAACTATGTTGATTTTTTCCATTCGAGGATCACATAGAAATCTTTTTCACTTTGAGAGTATACTTAATCAAGCTAAGGGACTCTATGTCACGAAAGAACACCAATCATATGTCCAAGATATTTAACTATACCTAGTGTAAAGTTAAGTATGAAGATGATAGTATTCACAAAATTCACACAAATTAAATTTTGACAGATCCATTGATAAAGTCATTCATTGAGCTAAGTATGAATGGTCACACTTCAGCTGTAAGACTTTATTATTCTAGAAATGGGTTTTTTGATTTGGATTTAGTATTTGGATATTGGAACATTATAACAACAACTATTATAAAATGTTATGATATATTGGGATATAGTCGTCACATTAATACTTCTTGTGTTCTATATTAATATGTTTAATCCGTGAATAATGTTATTCTATATGTTTATAGTCGGTTATAGTTATGGGAGCAATTATGAAGTAAGACTAATATGAATTGGATTAGTTGACTTTCACTGGACGAATGTAGGCAAGTGGTTGTAACCAATTTTCATAGGTACTTGTCAGAGAACTAGTATTGAACTGACCCGCATCAATATCATCTCATAGATCGTTATCATGAATGATACTTGATTAAAAGGTACTATCTTTATATCCTTAACACTTGAGATATATAGTGGGACTTAAGTGTAGGGAGTACTATGCTTGATATGGTCAAATGCTGTTCCATAAACGGGAAGTTATAAAAGCCATTTTCAGGTATGGTCTGAACTATACAAGAGGCTTATGTAGTCAAGATGAGTTTTTTCCTCTTATGTGTTGAGAGTTAGACATCTAAGGTGCCTTACCAAAAGTTAAACAACTAATGAGATTGATCATGATCCGCATCTCATGTTCAACATGATGTATGTAGGGGATAATTGATAAACTTACCTTATACACCAATTATAGCTTTGAGCTTTTTTGGGAATTGGGCATTGATAGAATGGCACAAACAGTTGTATGGTCTTAGGGGCAGTGAAATGTTGTTAGACGTTCACCACTGTCTATATCAGTCTAATATGAGTCTTGTGCAAGTGGGAGATTGAAAGGCCTAGTATGCTCAAGAATTATATTAAAGTGATATTGCTAAATAATATATGTTACTAATGGGTCACATTAACAACAACTTGATACAATTTATTATTTATCAGAAACTGATTTTAATAAATATTCAATAAAATTCTTATAATTAAATTGGAATTATTTTCTTCATGGAAATAATAATTTTCATTAGCAAGTAACATTATATTATTTCATATAGTATGAATTAATATGGCATGCACAACTTTTTGGACTAGTTTAAACCTTTTGTCTTTTACATAAAAGACAAAATTTATATTTTATAAACATTGAGCTTATAAAATTTAAACTAACTTTTTTCTTCTTTATGCAATTTTCGATATATGCATAAAGGGAAGAAGTGTATGACTTGTCTAATCATGCTTTAAAGGCATGGGAGACATGCTTATGACAATGGGGTCAAATTTGCTTAAAGTGCTAAGGACTAATGGTTAATAACTTCATTTGATGCATATAAATAAGAGGGCTTGCATTTGGCAAGAGTGCTCATTTCTTCCTTGAGGCATACGGCCAAAAGTTCCTCTTCTTCTCTCATTCTCTCTAGTTTTGCTTTGAAGACTTGGAGATTACTTGCATTTATACTCTCTTGAAGTTCATACTTTGGTTAGGAACTTCAAGCTTAAGAGTTTAAGAGTTTTGGACTAGCATCTACATCAAGTAGAGTCATTATTGGTATCTCAAAGGTTCCACATTCTTCATCAACTTCCAAACCTCCCAAGAGGACCCAAATGACTACAAAGGTTGTTATTTCTTCACCTCTTCTTTGGTTGGTGTTTAAATCTTTCTATAATTTGCAAGGAGATCCTTGAATTGTGCTTCAGGTACCTCAAAGGATCACGACAAGGCGAAGGCGTGATCGTGAACCTCCTCATGTTTTCATTTTACGATTCTGGGATTTCTCTGATGTGAAACTTATTTTGAAAACAATTTGTAAACAATGATGGTTTTGGGTTTGTTTAAAAAGTTTAAAATTCTCAAGAATTTTATGAATGTTACATAGCCTGAAACCATAGATCCATAGGTTTCATGTACACTTAGGTATATCGTAATTTTGATTTTTCCGCTACATAGTTTAGAGTGTATTTGATGCGTATAAAACCTAACATTAGATTCGCCGAAGCTCTCCCAACCCACCAACAAAATTTGATGGATTCCCAACCCATCTTACCTCCTTATAAATTGAACCACCGACGACCTGCGCTTACCAATATTAGTGTTCCATCACTAGTCAATCCCAATGATCGCATAACTCTTGAAATCCATATAAATACCCCCCCCCCCCCAAATCTCAGCAAGTCTGACAACCCTAATCACTTCCTATAATATAACACCCAAATCTTTAAGTCCTTTATGCTGGTGACAAAGACCATAACCCTTGAGATAAATAAATTCCCCTGGCACTTCCAATAACCAACCAAGCTCATGCGATTGCCACCACCGTTTTCTCGCCACCACTCCTTCCCTAGCAACGGTATGGTTGAACCCAAAGGTTATTCCATAGACGACCACCGATCCTACTAGATCAAATGCTAGAACAACTGAACTCTGCCTTCATTAGAGAACTAACCTTTTAATCTGACCAAAGACCTTCCAACGATACCCATGGTTTGACTACATCAACGAATCAGAATAACAACCAAACAAAAAGAAACCCACCCAACAATATACGACCCACTATTGACTCTTGGTTTGCAAAAACACATATGATAATTCTTTATAATATAACCCAAAAAATAACAAAGAGCTAAACCAAAGATCATGCTTACCCAAACCAATACAAAATTCCAAAGCAATATAAATACTGATAGCAATCAAGAAGAAATCAAAAGATAACATACCCACAATAGCACCTGTTGGAACAATAGCTTCCCCTAACTGACACTGTAATGATCGGATCCTCTCTACTAGGGATCCTGCCCTACCAGAGCAGGTTCACTCACTAATCCGCCCTCAACATCGGACAATCGACCTTCTTGTGGCCCACTTGGTTACATTGTAAACATAACGGGCTTGTCCCTTAAGGACAATCCCAACTGACATGACGAATCCTTCCATACTTGTATCGGCCCATGCCCCTAGATTGATAAACCTTATCGTGCTGCTTCCCGCATGTACTGTACTGACCCCAGCCCTGCTGGCCCCTCAGTCGCTGATCTGAAGTCTTGGGTCTCTTCACAGGACCCTCAATTACCTGCACATGCTATGTCTCCCTATTCCCTAGGTGATCCAAATTGATCACCTGCTCACGGGCTCTAGCAATCATATCATTCAGGGTCTTGCATCCTGAAATACTCACAAACTCCCTGATGTCATCCCTCGACATATCATGATACCTTATATTCTTCATTTCCTCATTTGTTACATACTGTGGAACCAATAGAGCCCTCTCTCGAAACTTAGTAGCGATCTCTACAACAGTCTCCGTAGTCTAACGAATGTCCTAAAACTCCCTCGTCAACTGCTGCACCTTAATAGCCGGTGCGAAATCAACCCTAAACAGGGTCACAAACTCATCCCAAGACATCGTCTCTAGGGCATCACCTCCCAAGGCGAAGTCTACCTCCTCCTACAAATCTCGAGCTTTGTCTTTCAAAAGATAGGAAGCAAATATGACCTTCAACCCCCCAGGACAGAAACTCGTCTGAAAAACATTAGCCATACCCATTAACCACCTCCTACTGGCAATGAGGTCCTTCTCCCCAAAGAACGTTGGATTTCCACAAGCACGAAACTCACGGAAGGAAAGAGTGCGAGCCCCAACAATCGCCAAAACCTTAGCACAAAATGCGCCCAGACTGTCATCCAAAATCTCCAAAATCCCCTCCTTTCCATTCCAAATATCATATGAGTCTGATCCACAATACCATGGGTAATCTTCGACGAGATGAACTCCCGAATCTGCTCGCTAATCGGCTCAGTACCTGCACCTGAGCTAGAACCAGAACCTGAACCTCCTTCCTAAGTGATCATCACCAAACTGAAAAATAACATGCAATGATTAGAATATACCCAAAGATCCTTATCCCACAGGTTTCCTAAATTCTCCGAAACTTTCCCCGATTCAAGTATCGATCCTGTGCTTTTAGTAGTACAGGCCCAATACTACTTTCCACACCTATCCATACTTTCCTCAAGAATCATCACATATCCTCTAAGTCACATTCTCAAACTGTACTCTAATTGATCGCTAGACAACACAACTAAACCCACTGAAGCACTTCCTAAGCTTTCATAGGTTCCCGACCTCACCCTGCCATCAGCTGCTGAAGAACTCCCAATAATGTTAGTTAACCACTTTAAGAATACAATCACATACAACAAAGCTTAGATAATCCTTTAAGTAACAGACTCATCCCTACAATGGTTGGATTCAGACAGAGCTGCGCAATCGGGTCAAATCCATCACTCTGAGATTATTTAACCTAAGCAAAATGTGACTTGACATATTCACTTGGTAGCTAACCCAAATCACTAGGAGTCCCACAAAACACAAAGCAAGCAACATTCTAGCACAAAAAAATCTAACCAACATGCCAACTAATCAAGCCATTCTATCTGATTATCTAAAAAACATACTAGCATGCAATCCTAAAGCTCAACAATCAGGCATATGAAGGCATCTCTCCTAGCATGAAATATTGAGCAGATCCTTAGTCATAATCTAGAATGAAATTCTCATACCATATAATCATAATAATCATGTATGGATATTTTAGGAATCACTTACTTGAGCTCAGCTCATTGCACACACCACACCCCCTTTTGTTTGTATAAAATATTTTTTGTAGTTTATTCTTTTTTTTTTTCAAAATCTTCTTAGAAACTCCCTTTCCTTTTAAGAAAAATTACAAATTCCTCATTTTGAGATTAGTCACACCCGAGAGTGTGCCCAAATCCCTCAAACCAAGGCTCTGACATCAACTTGTAACATCCCAAACTTTCAAGGTAAAAATTTCATTTTTAACACAATCAAAACACCCATTTATCTTTTAAAAAAACATTTAGAAGTATTTCATAATAAAATAGTTATTAGAGTACAATCCTAAAATCACAAAGTTTTGGAAAAACATGGGTGTATGCACTGCAATCAAGCCGGACCCTTCCCTTTTGAACCAGAAATACCTGAAACCATAAAAAAGAAATCGTAAGCACAAAGCTTAGTGAGTTTCCCAAAATACCACATACCATACATACAATGGAGAATGCTATGTGCCAACCATAGTCTTGTTATTATGCCATGAGTCGTATCATGGTCTATCCTTGCCAGGCTAGGGGCTAATACCCTGGTTTTTACAGACAAGTGTCGAGAGCCACCTCCCGGTCTTCCATGCAAGCATCACAAAGAAAACAAGAATACAATCTACAAATGATAACCTACTTAACCGCCAAGGTCTGAACTTTGGTCTTACATACAGATTTTCCAGGAGCCACCTCCGAGTCTTTCATACAATACCAAGGGTCACCCCTTGGTCTTTCAATAATACATAAGCCAATGGTGTCACACCCCCAAACCAGAACGGCAGAAACGTTCGGGGGCGGAGGACGTCATATTCAGTATCATAACAGTTCATAGAAAGGAAAGTACACACAACCATATATATTAAAGTTTCCAAGATGTTTACATAATTGTATTCATTACACGTTCAAAAGATAAATACATAAACATCATTCAAAAGAAGTAATTAACGCCAGTGCGTTAATCCCAAAAGTTGATTCCCAAACCTGCTTAGCGGTTCCCTGAGAATACAAGTTAATTCAAAGAAAAAGTGTCAACAATTAAGTTGGCGAGTTCATAAGTAGTTTAGAAAAATTGGATGCCATTCCAAAATGGGTGCATGTTTTCCAGAAAACGTAGTATTTCAAAAGTAAAGAGTTGTGATTTATTGTGTTGAAAGTGAATGTATTAGATCCAGAAAATCCCATATTTTCCCTAATGGTTGAGATACGAGTTGCTGTGTTTTCCAAGAAAAACCCTTATTTTCTTATAAAAGTATGAAATGCATATGAATGTTCGTGTTATAAGTTGTAAA
Source organism: Lactuca saligna (assembly GCF_052625555.1). Lineage (NCBI taxonomy): Eukaryota > Viridiplantae > Streptophyta > Magnoliopsida > Asterales > Asteraceae > Lactuca > Lactuca saligna. Next base: position 60,020,671 of record NC_136420.1, on the reverse strand, counting down.
TAAATGCACCAGGAAAATCCCTTATTTTCCTAACCTAAATGGCAGTCTCTAAGACCGAAAATTGCAAGAAACCGACGTTCTCGAAAGTTGTGTTATAGTTTTATATAATAAAGCTATACGAAGATCGCATTTGTTAGATGAAGAATAGTTTTAATAGCTACTCGTTCATAAAAGCATAATACCATAATAATTGTATATCCTATGAGTTTTATAACCATACTAAACATAATATGCCTGTAACGACGTTCTTCAGGCGTCGCAGCGTTATGACAATTGTCACCCCAAAAGATGGACTGTAGCTAACAGTCAGGGCGCGGGATCATGACTTCCCGTATAGATCTATACACATTTGACACGTTCTCCGAACGGGAGACTCTGGTTATAGACAGGACTTGCAGCATTACTTTCTAATAAAGAAAAGTAACGTTTGAAGATATACACGTCTCATGGATTCTCAACTAAGCATGTATTAAAGTGATAGTTTTGTATGCACAGTTTATCCTTTTTCACAATGTTTGACAAAGCAAAATCATAAGTTTTTAGAATGTATAAACCGACTTAACAATGAAAGGCAATTTGAAATCATTATATACTTTGTATAAGTCTAATGCACACAAAGTATGACAAGAGTTTTCCATAATAGAAATAAGTTCCAAGTGATTTATTCGATAAAACAAGTGAAGTGAAACTTTATAAAATACACGATAATAACTGTATGTTTACTTGTATTCCCCCCCCCCCCCCTAAAAGAGTATAAAAGCATTTAAATGTATTTAAAGTGTGTTTGAAAGGGGTATGAACTCACTTGATTGATTGAAGAAAGTGTGACGAAAACCGAGCAGAACTTCTACTCGAGAAAGCGGATCTCTCGAGATTCTCGGGAAATCTCGGGAGTCTCGGGAGTGTAAAACTTTCTTCCCACCTTGGATATGAAAACCGGGCCTTTGGGATGATTCCGAGGGTTGAAATGCAGAGCTTCGGCACGAGAAAGGAAGGAAATTAGCAATTTTGGCCGGCACCCTCGCATCCTTTTTATAGGGGTCTGAGGGGTTGCGTTACGCGGGGCGTACTAGAGTACGCGCTGCGTACTCATGCATCATGCATGAGCGCATCCTCGGTCGAAACATTAGAGCGACGTGGACGAACCGGAGCCTAGCATCCGAGTACACTGGGCGTACGACGGTATGCTGGGCGTACGAGGGATCAGACCGGTGACTCCTTCTTCGGATAATACCGGGCTTTAATTTAATTTATATTTAAATTAATTAACAAACTTCAAAAATTCATATCTTTCTCATACGAACTCCGTTTTCGACGTTCTTTATATCCACGCGAAGGTGAGACTACGATCTACAACTTTCATTTAGACTCCGTCGGCTAGTTTTGATTTTATTTTTAATATTATATTTTTAATAGGTCGGGACAGGAAAAGTCCGTTAAAGTTCCATAACTTCTTCATCCGACGTCCGTTTTCGTCAGACTTTTTACCGTTGCGCTAGAATTGTTGATCCCTTTGATTCTCATTTAGGTTGTTTTGGCCAAAAGTCTCTCGATCTCTATTTCGAGTTTTTAGCTGTCTACTGCTATATCTGTAACTTACAAAAATCACAACTTCCTCATACGAAGTCAGATTTGGACGTTCTTTTTATATACGGTTACGGTTTGACGATATCTATGATTTTCATTTAGACACCTAAGGTCAAAAAGTGTTTTGTTGAAACTTTGCGTTTTTACGTAACTTCGTATTGCCGGTTTTTGTCGGGAAACTTAGAATGGTCATAACTTCTTCGTTATAACTCAGATTTTAGTGTTCTTTATATGTATGAAAACCTTGTTACAATATCTACCACTTAGTATACTTAATTACGGTTTTATAAAATTTTAAATTTTGACCTGAATTTTGCTGTTGTTACAAATGGGCTGGTATTGGTGCCTTCAACCCATAGTACAGAGAGGAGTCTCACCTCAGACAACTGAAACCCATAGATAAATCTCTGACTGCAGATACACTAAATCTCCGTGTTATCAATCAAAAATAACATCTAATTACTAATTTGATCCTGACTCACACTAAGAGTGAAAAATAGGGTAAAAGACCTTTTTTTTCCTTTCCTGAACTTGGCCCAAGTCCAAGGCCCAATCCAAATGTCCAAAAAACCCAAAATTTAAAATAATCACCCAAAGCCCAAATATAGTTCCAATTTCCCAAATTGGGCCCAATCCCTTTCATGGTCCTTCATCCAAGAGAATCCATTAAAATCTCAATAGCCCAACAATAGGATCTAGATGGCCTAAAAAGCCCCAAGACAACCAAAGTCCAACATAGCACAAAACCGAGAGGCCAAAAAGACCGAAACCCAAACTGTTGAGTACGTGGGGTGTGCTCAGCTCGTACGCTCAACGTACTAGCTTGAGGGCTTGTACGCGCAACGTAACTACATGTAAGCTCAGCGTACTTCACCATATTGAACTACTTCTCATTTCCATCTCTTAATCGGTTAAGACTTCAACCTAAACTCAGATCTGACTTCCTTAAGGTGGTTTATCACGTAAAGTTGCCAACTTTACATGCATGCATGCCTTAATGGGGCTTTAGATCTTAAAAGAGCTCAATAGATGACTTAACACATGCAGGAGACCAAAACCACCATAAAGTTTGCACCTTTATGCTTAAGAAACCCTTAATGTGTCCAGAACTACAAGGATAAGCTCGATAAACATCATTAGCTCACAAAACCAACCAAAAAGGGACCAAAATGAACATAAACAACCTAAAGAGTAGATCTATAAAATGAGATGCCAAGCTTTGAACTTTATACCTCAAACACCACGAAATGAAGGTGCTAAAGTTGGATCTCAAGGCTCTCCACCAAAGAATGAGTCTTCAAGCTTCTTCTTCTACCACTTCAAGATGCACAACACCCACCAAAAGCTTCTCAATAGCTTAAAAGCACGATACAAAGGCTAAGGAGCAAATTAGGGTTTTCAAGGATATGGAGGTTGGTTAAATATGGCTAAAAGAGGCTAACTTATGGTTTATATATGGTACAAACCCTAAAACTAGGGTTTCAAGATTGCTCACGTACGCTGGGCGTACGTGGATGAGCCTCGTAACCAACCTACGTGAGTACGCCCAATGTACAAAGGAGTACACCCATCATACTCCAACTTCCCTGAAGTTGACAATTCTGCCCCATAGGGACAAAACCGCAAAACCTTACACCTCCAAGGGTCTAAACTGAAAACTATAAAGAATCAAGTGTTAAAAAAACTCAGTTAATGGCAATATGTATTACATGCAATTTCTAAAGTCTATCATACAAATTCATAATATATTACCCAAGTCAGGATGGTTCTTTCCTTTCAACTATTGGGGATGATCTTTGCTTATGCCTAAGCGTGTACTCAAGAATTTTGATGGTTGTCAGAATTTCTAGGCGAATCTACTATCTTAGTGTATTAACGATGTAGTAATCTAACAGAGTATAAGTGACGAGCACCAGACTATTCAAGACAGTCTCATGGAACACAAACATGTTTTAACCTGTAAGTGATGGACCTTGTTCCCATTTGATGTACTCTACATCCTACTGATATGTATTTCATAGAAATGTGTGAAACAATATTGTAAGTAACGATGATTAAGATGATCCTTAGGACAGATCTTTAGGAATGAATATAGAAAGAAACCTACTGACATGTATTGCGTTGAAATTCCTGAGATAGTAATGTCAACAACGATCATTATGATGACCCTTAGGATAAATCGTTAGCGATGAATAAAGAAGAAAACAGGAATGGGTAATCGGGTTAACTGTTTGATAATTAAACATATTAACTATATTATTGTGGGTTGAAAACCCTATGTATTCACCGGGTTTCCCAACCTGACCCACTCAGTTTCTTTGTATCATAGATATCAATACAAAGATATTTTATGTTTGATATGATGAGAGATCAAAGGAAATGTAGACCATTAGATGATCTAAGACCAATAATGATTACGTTTATGCTTGTGTTTCTTGTATCAGATATGGAATCCCAAGTTTTAATAAATCAATGGAAAATATTTCTTTGGAAATACGTTTTTTATGGGACCAATTCCGCATTTATAAATAAACTCTGTTTTAAAATAAGCATAAATAAAAAGAGCTTTTCTGACCGTAAAAAATGGGGATATCACATGCAGTTGGGAAATATGATTGTTAGCATCCCTTCCTACGACACATATTAACTCTCCAATACATAAAACCTTTAATAAACATCCATGCATGTTTATTAATCTTCTATAACTGCCTCTCCAACCTTACTTCATCACCTCAAAACATATGTAAAACTTACTAAAATATTTCTTCCCATCTGGCATATTATTGATATCTATTCTGACTGTTGATCATGGGTTTGATCTCCTTATATCCTCACCATATGACCAAAGCTTGGATAATGCTCAACTAGTGTGCCTTCAATTAATTCAATTGCATGTTTCTTTGCTCTCCTAAATTATCCTATACTCACATCAGTTCTAAAATTCTATTTAACTTCTTCCTGAAGTAGCCTAACACTTATTTTTTGTACGAATTGTGTTATGAAATAGCTTCCAATCCATGCATAGTTAACAATTGAGCCCATTTTGAAATTTCTTGCACAATTATGCTCATCTATAAGCGACTTAATCTGGAAAGACTTTTATTCACTCATCCATGAAGTCCACAGTCTAAACTTGCACTTCCCAGAACAACATTTAACTAAAAGTCTCCTACTATCATTTTTTTGTAACACAATTGATAACCTTTAGCAACAACATATGTTTTAACTATTTAGGACTTTCAAATCTTATACCTAACACATGCTTTTGTTGGAGGAATTAGGGTTTATGTTGGAGATCTGGATACCCCTTGGATCGTGTAAACACTTTCCGAACTGATATTTATAGCCTATGCCTAGGTTGCAAGAAATCTAGCCTTAGATAATCCAAGAGGACACTTTCGAATATAGACACAGAAATCATAAGCCGAATTGCTAGAAGGATTCTATGTTCGTCTGAAGAAAAAAATGCTAATAGTTGTGCCTCTTTTCTCAAAGAGAATAGTCGTTTATATAATAAACGAGATTGAGTTTGCCTCTTAGGGTTGGCCGTCATGGGTTGCTCTGCCCCTTGGACCTCGTTAGGGGCGCTTCCCCTAGACCCCGCCAAAGGGGCGTTACCCCTTTGAAACCCCGGACCCTCGACTTATTGCCGAACCGGATTCTAATTCGATCTTATACATGCATGCACTAAACACAAATCCGTACATATATTAGAGTACAAATTATGAAGCCATTAGCTCACATGTTAGTTCCAATTACATAAAATGACATGGTGACACTAAAATCAACAACATATTTCATTAAAAGTTGTTACATCCTCAAGTATTGCCTCACCTTCGGGAGTACATACTTCAGCTTGCTCATCAAGGACACATTTATGGACATTGACACCAAGATGATCTATATATACATGAAGTACACAACCATAAGCATATCATACTTCAATGAACTCCTGGTAGTCTCTATCATTAGCTATTATCCTCAATCTATCAGGAAAACTAATATCGGGCATTCAAAAACACACATTCACACATTTCTCATTGACGAGTCTTTCAATGAACACGACAAATCATTCTTGTCCATTCTAGCAAAATCGACATCTTTAACCTCTGCTCCGCTCCATTTGAGTAACTGATCACGAGGTACCTCGTAAAAATACTTGCAAAATGAAGATCGATCTTCAAGTAAATGGCCATAGCAAGAATCCAATGGAGAGATTTTTACAAAATACAATAGAAGAAAGGGATAGAAGAAAGTGACTACAAAAGAATATGTCTTTTAGATTCCAAAGGAAGGGTCATGTAGGTCTATTATTGATACATTAGGTGGCATCCGAGTTGGCAGATGATATCCCATCGTTTTAATGACGTGTAACATATAACCGACTCATTAAGAAGAGATATACCAGGTGACTCCTTCATTTTCTAGATAAAAACCAAAAAAAAAAATGAACGTTTTAAACCAAAATATATAAGATACCATATTTTTTCCCTTATACCTTATGCCCACACTTCAACAATTGTAACCAACAACCGATTCAAGAAATGTTTCATCATTCACAATGATAGATATTCCAAAACTCCATAACTATCTCCCACACCACTCCATAAAAAAATGATATTCTAACTTTATCATTTTGTTATTTTCACTTTTATATACTCTAAAACCCCATAACACATCACCCTCACATAAATCATATTCTAACTTTATCATTTTGTTATTTTCGCTTTCATATACTCTAAAACCCCATAACTATCCCCCACTCCATCCCACATAAAATCATATTTTATCATTTTGTTATTTTCACTTTTAATAGAAAAAATCGTGTTTCAAGATGTGAGATTTTAAAGATAAGAAATTACGACTTAATTCACAGAGAATTGCAGATTTATAACCAAAATCTTTTAACATTTTCAAATCAGAGAATTCTGAAAAATACTTTGCAAGATCCATAATCATCATTAAGATTTCGATAATTATTCTATATAATTAAAATTTAAAATTTCGATAAATATATTCTATATAAGTAAACCGGTTAGAAAAATAATTTTCCAAAATAAAAAAAAGAAGAAGATTACAATGATTTTTTTACAAAAAAATATATATATTTTTAGTTAAATATTAACCATTCATCAATTATATCCATCTTGTTTTGGTTATTTTTGTGATTACCCCAAACATTTAAACCTATAGTTTAAAAGGACAAAAGGACATATATGATATTATTCTAGAGTAGATGTGGTCCATGTGGAGGCCACGTGTGTGTATATATAGAAAACTAGGTTGTACCGAGCTGGGTAAAAATGAGCCACGTCATCATCCCGCCCCTTTTACCCCTCTTTCTATCATCCAACTTTTATCAGTTTTTGACAAAGCAACAAACCTAGTTCCAAATTCGGTGCCCATAATCAAATTAGGGCTCCAACTTCCTCCTAATATGTCTCCTTTTATCCAGTAATCATTCATTAGTTTTTAATGTATAGCTTCTTTATCGTAGACCCAGACTATTCTCGAGATTTTGAATAAAATCGTTTCTGGGATCTTCTTATTCTTATCTTAGGAAACTATACCAATTTCGATATAACTTTACTCGCCGGAGATATTTACAGGGGGATAACCGGAGTTTTCAGTATGGGTTGTGCTGGATCATCGCATGCGAAAGGGGACGGTAAACATTCCAATTTCCGAGTTTCTATTGGGGTTTCGATTATTAATTTTTTTGTTGTTGTTGTTGCATGTATCGATTGTAGAAACAAATTTCGCATCTAATGAGCTTGATTGGATTATACTCAATTGACTGATTAATTTAGGTGCTAGGAGAAAAGGGTTTAACTTGTTCTGATTGATCTTTGGGGGTTTTTGATTAAGATGGTTCTTAAATCTTAGTCTACTTGCTGTTGTATTGACTATTATTGAATAATCCTTGCTTGATTTAGGGGCTTTTCAAAGTGTGAATCTATCCTAGGGTTTTTGAAATTCCTAAACAAATAATGATTTTGACATGGAAGCTCTAATTCCTGTTTTGTAGTCTGTATCGCATCAGTTATCTGTATCATATCATATCAACCAATTTTCTGTCAAATGTGTTATATACAATCCAACACAGATGGATCCTATGGATCCAAATAAACCCAATCAAATTATCTAGAAAACAAGTAATTCTAAATTGTTGTCATCTATGACCAATATACATAATTCATTACTTTTATATTTCCTAAGACCTATTTGTCCTTATTTCCTGATTCTTATGTGAACTATAAACATCTTTATTATAAATTTATTCTGATGTTTTCTGGATTCATATAATCATTTTTGAACAGAACCTATTAAAAAGATAACAAAACCAAAACCATGGAAACATACTGAACCAATTACAACAGAGCAGCTTAAGCAGATGCGTGATGAATTTTGGGATACTGCTCCACATTATGGTGGCCGAAAAGGTAATTTATTTATTATATCATCTTATTTCCATTTTATTTATTTATTTATTTATATAATTGTATGATTATTAGAAATCTGGGAAGCCCTTCAAGCAGCTGCAGAGGCAGACTTAACCCTTGCGCAAGCCATAGTAGACAGCGCTGGTGTCATTGTTCAAAAAGCTGACTTGACAGTCTGTTATGATGAGAGAGGTACTTCTTAATTGTGTACTGACAGTACTACTGGGACTGGGATTGGGACTGAGACTGATGGGACAAAAGACGAAAATAGCCCTGGAAAGTTTGTCTGGTGGTGTTGTTTCGATTAATGGTAAAATTATTTTGGACATTGCAGGTGCAAAATATGAGTTACCGAAGTATGTTTTTAGCGCGCCAACAAATTTGATTCGTGACAATTGAGTACGAAGACAATGGGACACATGTTTTTTTTATTAGCATAAAAGACTGGTAAATCATGTATATGTGTTAGTCTTGTTTTTTTTTATGGTTTTGATGTTTAGTAAAGAAACCTTGGTTTGATCTTTTTTATGAAATTGGTATCTATTTACAAGATGTTTGCTAGAAATGTTGTTATGAGTAGTAGTAGTAATAGCTTTTTAGTTGATGTTGATCTTTTGGCAATTAAGTTTTAGAGTAAATTACACAAATGGTCCCTATGGTTTGGAGTAATTTGCGTACTTGGTCCCTAAGTTATTTTTTTAACTCGGAAAGTTCCTACTGTTTGTTTTTGTTAAGCGTTTGGTCTATATTGTTTGTTTTTGTTACGCACTTGGTCCCTATCTTACGTAAAAAGATTAATGTTTAAATATGAAAAAATGGTGTGGTAGATAAGGTAAGGTGATAGGGGTGGAGTTCGGGGTGGAGTTGGGGGTGTGTTTATTTATATAAATTAAAAAACCAATGGCAAAATAGTTTTTTTAGGTAAGATAGGGACCAAACGTGTAATAGAAATAAACAGTAGAGATTTTCCGAGTTAAAAAAATAAGTTAGGGATCAAATGCATAAATTGTCTAAACCATAGGGACCATTCGTGTAATTTACCATAAGTTTTAAACTAATTTGGTTTGGTAAAAATATTTTTTAAAAGCACCATGCTTTGGTACAAAACTATAAGTGGATTGTTTGTTTGTTATTTTTCCATTTTAAATGTGCAACTTTTTTTTATCAATGATTTTCTTACCAAATATTGATTACAAATTATTTTCTATTTTTGGTAACCATGATGTTAGAATTTGACTTAGATAAAATACATGTTGGTAAAAGATGACGCGGCTAACCTTGTAACAAATGGTTTTTTTTTAAAGAAACGTAACAAATGGGTTTGAATAAAGATATTTAGTAAAATCATGTATAAATTTGAGCCCTATAACAAAATGAGCCCATATTTACATGCTCATGATACATGGATAACTTTTCTACATGAGTTGTATGGGGTTTCAAATAAAAAATCAACATAATAGTTTTATTTAATAGCTTTGACTAAATGAAATCCTTTGTGTGACTTGGATAGAAATTACAAAAAGGATGAGATCTTGACTCGGTCAATGTAATGTAGCATGTGGCCCTGATCTACATGGATGGTGAGTGGTTTGAGATACGATTGGATTTCAACTTATTTCTTAATTTTTATAGGGTTTTGATACCCCTAGTACGTAATTTGATAACATAGTTTGATTAATTGTAATTGAAATTTCAACTGTAAACATAAAAAAGAGGTCCCTCTATATCAAGTTTTCAACTTAGCGTTATGCCAAAACAACTCTCTACATTATTTTCCAACCTACAACAACGAAAATGCTTTGACAATACAATACCCCTTCCCAATTTACATAAAATTTTAATAAGTGAATTTTAAAATAAAAAGTTAGTTTGTGATTATGTAGGTGTCACAAACTTTCAAGATTTCAAGGATAAAGCCACAAGTGTGGGAGAAAGAGCAAAATGATGAAAAGTGCGTTGTGAGTGTTGGCCCATTTTCGTGAAATTATCATGTATATGCAATTATGGGTTGATTTGTACCAAAGTCAAAAAAAAAAAAAAAAAAAAAAAAATCAAAGTCGTCGAACTCGTAAAAATGAAGTTTTATGAAGTCATTTTCCATTTGGCGATGGAAAGGTTAGGACATTCAAGATATGTGGGGTTTCATCCATTTTTATGAGCATTTATTGTTGAGCATTTAACTTTCAGAGAGTATTTATGACTTATGAGCCAATTATTGAGCATTGGATATTAGTAATTATTTTTAAGAGTTAGTTTTATGCAATGATGAGAGAGCTGTTAGCGGTTTGGGGGTTTAGTATTTGTTAACCTAGAACTCATAATGTGTTTATTATTGGGCTATTTATATGAAGAAAATATTGATGGTGTTTTAGGTTAATAAACATTATAAATCGCCTCAAGGAGATCGATGATATGATATAAGAGAGGGCGAAAGGAAGCTGACAACATAAAAATACTTTTAGGCCAAAGGGTTTGGGCTTGTATTTTTAGTGCCAAATGTAGAACTGAAAACCACATTATGTAAATAAAACCGAAAAAGATGAAAAAGTTAAAAATAATAATGGTGGCATATCGGGTTATATACCTTCAAATATTTAAACATAACTTCATTAGTTATAATTAATAAAGTTATTACGATTGTACCCTAATGTATCTTATATCTTGAAATATATTCATAATTACATTGTTATCTGTATTTTTAAAAACACTTTTTTTTCAATATACGTGTTAAAAAAAGATAAACCAAATTTTCCCAACATCAACGTTTCTTATATAATTTGAGGATTAAGAAACATAAGGTTTTCAAGTTACAAATCAAACATCACTACAAAATCCTAATCCACTCTCAGAATGAAACACTCAACCTACTCTACAATGATCAAAACCAAAGGATGATCAATCACACAGAATATTACAACTATGAAACTCTAACTAAAGCATGAAACTCTAACTAAAGCAGCTGAGAACGAGAAAGAGAGCTCTGAGTATTAGGAGCAAAAAATGATATAAATATGACGAAACCCTTCACCTCTCACCAATATATACCCCAGGTCATGGATATGAACCGAGTCTAGGATATTATCTATGGATCAGATCCGCGTGTCGCACCTGTCGTTTGAAAGAAACAAGCCGTAGCTCACAACATTCCAAAAATACTAAGAATAACCCCCTTATAACAAATTTATTTCATTACTGAGAGAAAACAAGGAATTGTAATATTGACATAAAACACCCATACTTAATAATTAATAAATATGAGATTGAATATTAAAAACCCTTAGTATTTTCAACACCCCCCTTAATCGAAATATTTATTTTTCCTTTTTGAAAACATCAATAAGCCTTATTCGACAAAAAAACATGTTGTTTAAAACTTAAAGACTTAGTAAGAATGTCAACATTTTGATAAGAAAAATTGATCTTAACCATTTTCAACACACCATTAGAGATTTTTTTCTCTAACAAAGAGAAGATATATTTCAGAATGCTTATTAAGAGCCAATTTAATTGTTGAATCACTGTCACAAAAAACAGGTACAGGAGTAAGATCTTTTATACCCAATCCAAACAAAATTTTCAAAATCAATATTATTTCACAAGTAATAGAACCAATGGCTCTATACTCTGATTCAGTAGAAGACCTAGAAACAGTAAATTGTTTCTTACTCTTCCATGAAACCAATAAATTATTAAGGTAAATCATATAACCAGTTACCGACCTCATTATGGATAGACACTTAGCTCAATCTGCATCTACAAAACCTTTTAACTCAAATCCATCAGACTTAGACAAAGCAACCCCTCTTCCTAGACTGCTTTTCAAATATCTTAACAACCCGAAACAATTTTCAAATTAGATTTTAAAATAAAAACCCAAGTGGATCTAGTAAAATCATCCACAATAGTCATAAAATACTTGAAACCTTCAGTTGAAGTAACCCTATAAGGTCTCCAAACATCTAGGTGAATTAGCTCGCCTAATTCAGTTGTGTTACATTGACTATGAGGAAAAGACTTCCCGGTCTGTTTTGCCTTATGGAAGACAACTGAAGATTTCCAATCTTATTTATCAAAGCAGAGGAACCATTTGGATGTTTGACAAGAAGATTAAGTCTAGATAGATCCATTGTATCACTAAGTTGGGAATTAAAAGCTATCATATATTGATTTCCTCCTGAATCAACAATCCAACTCTGAGGGGACTTAGAACTGATAAAAGAATTACAACACTAAAACAAGTACCTACCATATTAGTAATATCAGTCACATCCTCATTAACAAAGTTCTCATAAATGAGACAAAGAAACTTGTTGTATTGTTTACTTGTAAGATAGTGAGCATCACTTCCACTAACAGACTCAGAAGTAACATAAGAGTTGCTGCCAGAATTAACAAAAGAAGAATTCACAACAAAGGATTTACTTTGACTATTTTGATTATTAAACTCATTCTCGGATTTAAAATCTTTGGGATAGCCAATCAACTTATAGCATTTTTCTATTAGATAAACCCTAAGACCATAATGTTTGCATTGTAGTCCTTGATTCCTAGACCTATTTTGATTATGTTCCCATTTAAAATCATTAACCTTACTATTAAATGTAGAGGCCTGGGGTTTAGAAGTATCAATAGAAACTAGAGAACCAGCCTTTTGGTGTGACTCTTCTCTAGAAAGAATAGAGAAAGCAACTGTTACATTGGGTAAGGGTTCCATTAAAAGAATGACTTTTGACTTGATTATAGATATCATCAAGACCACTAAAAAACTGCATTAGTTTCATTAGTTTAGAATGATCATTAAGCTTAGTAGCAGGATCACAAACACACTCAGTTAAACTAGTTAAGCCATCAAATTCGTTTCACAAGGAGTCAAATTTATTGAAGTAATCAGAAAGGGAGGTGCCATTTTGTTTTAAAGTGTTAATTTGTTGATGAATACTGAAAGTAACTGACCCATCAACCTTATTATATGTTTCAAACAACTCATTCCAAATGTCCCCAGCCTTTTCAGAATATACATGACTAGTATATATAGACTCATAAATTGACCTGAAGATCCAAGTATACAAAAAAACGTTAACACATTCCCATTTAGAGGTTTTAGATGATTCAGTTTTAGCACTACACCATAATCGATAATTTTCATTCCTAGGTAGTTATATAGTGATAATAGAAGTTATAGCATTATCAGATGAATGAATATATAGAGGATCATCAAAATCAATAGGATTATCTTTACCACTACCACTAGGAGTTTCACCATTCATGATGAAAGAAAGCACACAACAAGCACAACAAGCATATACACAGAGAAAATAGACAATTGTGTTGACTTAAAGTCTAGATGGTCACCACGGTATGTTGGGGCCCAAGACAATCAACACAGAGTCAAGAAAACAATGTAAACAATAACTGGTGTACTCAAGACAACCAGGATCTCCCACATCTACAACTAAAGAAAAAAAGAAGGGAATAAGAAAACCCCCATAGTGATACGTAGAGACGACCAAGAATCAAATCCATGTATTCGTTCCATACAATCGTTTATCGGTGATAAAGTCCGACCTCTAGAGAGTTATTTTAGATTTTAGGGATTAATCGATAGCATATTAGAAGAACAGGTTACAGATGGAGATAAACCAGCACAAGTTACAAGTCAACAGATCTGCAAGATCAAACAAACTACTCGCAGTACCAGAATCTTAAACAATAAAGCGATTTTGTTTTGATTTAGGAAGAATAAAGCGGAAACCCTAGATCGGAAAATGAAGAACCCTAGATTTTCACAGATTAAGTCACCGATGTAGGGATTACAAGTGAAACTTAATTCAAACACAAACTATGAAGCTCTACACAGATCTATATAAAACATAAAGAAAAGAGCGCAATATACCTTTCAAAAGGACGAAATGTCGAAAAAGACATGTCGGAACACCGTCGGTCATCAGAAACGAGAATCAGAGAGCCTTAGAGCTTTGATACCATTTTAAAAAACGATAAACCAAATTTTACCAACATCAACGTTTCTTATATCATTTGAGGATTAAGAAACAGAAGGTTTTCAAAACCTCACTACAAAACCCTAATCTACCCTTAGAATGAAACACTCAACCTACATTATAATGATCAAGAATAAAAATAGGATCAATCACACAAAATATTACAATTGTAAACCCTAACTAAAGCAGGTGAGAACGAGATAGATAGATAGATAGATAGATAGATAGATAAATAGAGAGATAGATAGATAAATAGAGAGGGAGAGAGATAGAGAGAGAGAGAGAGGGAGCTCCGAGTAGTGGGAGAAAAAAATGAACTGAATTTGATGAAACCTTTCACCTCTCACCAATATATACCTTGGGTCGTGGATATGAATCGGGTATTGGATATTATCTATGGATCAAATTCGCGTGTCACACCTGTAGTTTGAAAGAAATGATTCGTGGCTCACAACATTCCGAAAATACTAGAAATAACCCCTTATAACAAATTTATTTCATTAATGAGAGAAAACAAGGAATTGTAATATTGACACAAAACACCCAAACTCAATAATTAATAAACATGAGATCGAATATTAAAAACACTTAGTATTTTCAACAATACGATACCAAACTATAACAAAATTTAGTGGATTGTGGAGGTAGGAGGTTGGTATGTAGGAGGGGTGACTATGGCCAGACATCGGATAGTGGGAGTGATGAGCGATCAGGTGACAACATGTGGATGATGCGTTAGTAGATGTTGATCAAGTTTCAACCTCGGGCGACGTTTCAAGCCTTCTTATTCTTTTTTTTTTCTTCCTTTTTTGTTTTATTTAAATGGTTTGGTTATTGCGTAATGTAAAAATACTAAGGGCATCTCCAACTAGGGATGTGAATTTGGCCTGGAAACTCGATCCGAATCGAAACCTGAACTGAACCGAACCGAACCAAATTAGGCTCGAATAAGCAATTCAATTCGGGTTTTAGGTATCTATATTATGCTTATTTGGTTCTCGTGTTATTTGGTTCGGGTTACCAAAATAAGAGCTTACTTATTCTAAATACCCTACCTGGATAAGCATTCATCGTCCCCTTTCTCTTATCGATAGAAATCAACATCACGATTCACACTTCTGTCATCGTCGTTCATAACAGAAAAACAATCCTACACTCGTTCACGTCGTTTCAAAATCGATCAATCTTCTTAACTATTTCCAAAATCGAAATCACTTCTGTCGATCCTTCCTTTTGTTTCAGAATTTCAAAAATCGACCATTCTTATTGTCTACAAGGATTCACGAATTCTTATTTTGTCTAGTCATGAAAAATTAAGTGCCAACTCAAGAAACACAAGTAAGAAATTAATTCTCATGATATTAATCTTCTATGTAAATGCTATTCTTTTAATGTGTTATTGTGTTATGTTAGTTTTTAAATGTTTTACGTTGATGTATAAAAGTACATTGTTATTCTATTATTCAGGTTATAGAATCATAATACTGTTTATTTGGTTTTTCCATTTATACTAGGTTGTTAATCATCTTATACATGTTATTGGGTAATAACCGAACCGATTAATACCTGAACCGAACCAAAACCGTATTGGTTACTTGGTTCGGTTTTCGGTTAATGCAATTACTCTTATTCGATTTTTGGTTTATTCGGATTCGGGTCGGTTCGATCCGGTTCCGACCCGAATAACATCCCTGACTCTAATCCTACACTAAAAAACCACTTTTACACTATAAATTAAACTATAATCCTCCAATCCTACACTATACATAACATTATATATAGTGTTGGCTTTTAGTGTAACACTATATATATATATATATATATATATATATATATATATATATATATATATATATATATATATATATATATATATATATATATATATATATATATCGTAAGATTTTACACTAAATATAGTATTGAATAAAGAACAATATATCTAGAATATTCTTTTAGTGTTAAACATAATATAATGGGTTGGATGATTTTAGTGTTTACACATCTTTTACATTGTAATTATAGATATAGTGTAAAAAAAATGGGTTTTTGATATAAAAACCCTCAAATTTACACAAAATGTTAGGTTATGTCCCAAGTCGATTTTTTGGTGCGTTAATGCCTCAAATACCATAAATGTTGTTCATTTTTGCCCCCTGGTCGGTTTTTACCTTCAAGAGCCGGTTACCCTTGTTCGACTTTGATGAGTTGTTACCTTGCTGAGTCAGCATTGTTGTTTTGCTTCCACCAAAAAATAAACAGACAATTGAAGATGACAGGTTTCGAACTTGCGACTCCCACTAAACAAACAACACAATTACCAACATATTTATATATTTAAAATCGTATTTTTCCATTTTAAAAGTGTGTATACATATTTGTACATTTTTTTTTTTATATATTTATACATTTAAAATTTTATACATGTATACCTTTTTCATACATACTTCTAATTTGTTTAGATATTATTTTTATAACTTACGTATATGATATTTTTATATTTAAAAAATATAAATGCGTATTATAAATATTATTTTTATAACTCTTTATATGTATAAATTCGTACATAATATTTTTATATGTAAAAATGTATAAATACGTATATAACGTTTTTAAACATATTTATATCGGTACTTTCATTTAAAAATATAAGATTTAATTTCATTTTAAAAAATATAAAAAAAATCATTTTTGAAAGTATATGTAAGCTTTCGAATGTATAAATACTTTGTTAAATGTTTAAATACTTTTTTAAATAAATGAAAACACTTTTTAAATATATAAATACCTTTAAAAATATATTATATACATGCAAAGCTTATTTTTTACCTTTAAAAATATATTTTTATATTTAAAACTTATTTAAATTTATATGTATAATTTCATAAATAATAATAATAATAACAAAATGTTGCAACGATATATATAACTTGTTTATAATCTTTCAACAAACTGGTAAATATGCTTGGGTTGGAAGTTAAAATCTTATAAACTTTGTTTTAGTTTCCAATAAACCAATGTTATCATGATATATTTAATGATATATTTAGTAGCACAACAATATTAAAAGAAGATATGTATAGCTTGTTGGTAAGGCGTTTGCAATACAGGGACGAAAGTGACATTCGAATCTTTTTAGCCCCATTTCCTATTCCTAATTTAATTATTTTTAGTTAAATGATTTAGCAGTTGACGTGGCAGCCACCTAAGCTCCACGTCAGCATGAATGGGCCCGGTCAACGCCACATAGCTTAGGTAACCAGCTGTTGAGGGTAAAAACCGGTCAGGGACAAAAATGAAGAATTTTTCCGATATTTAACACATTAACGCACCAGAAAATCGACTTGGGACATAACCGAACATTTTGTCTAAATTTGGGGGCTTTTATGTCAATAACCCTAAAAAAATAGTGATAAGGGTTGGAGATTGTCACACCCCTAAACCAGACGACGAAAATGTCTGGGGGCTCGGCGTGACTTCATCTTTGCAGTATCATCCCATAGTATATAATTGAAACATAACATCATCATCATCACACACATAATATTCCAACTGTCATTGGTTTACATCAATAATTGTATTTAAATATTACATGCCAAAATAGTCAGAATATGATGAAACAAAATATATCAAAAGATCCATTAGTTTGTTCTGCCCAACCTGCTCAACGGTTTTCTAAGAATACAACTTAATTTAAAAAGGTCAACATAAAGATATTGATGAGTTCATAAGCATATTTAAGAAAAAGATTTGTAAAATTTTGTAACCACCAGAAAATCCTATATTTTCTGAAAACAGTTTAGTGTGTTTGTGTCCGATATTGTATTAATGCATGTATGTTAATGTTTACTAGAATGCAGCAATGAGAATGAAGAGAATGTAAAGAGAATGCTCCCAAACAACCCTATGTTGTCTGTAAAAGAGAATGTTGGTATACCAACCCCCGAGGTTGAGTACCAGCGCGAGTATGTTTCCGAGCAATCCAATTAGAAAAGAGAATGGTCTCCACGTAAATTTATAATGTTAATTCCTTTAAGTGAGTTGCTATAACCATACTAGATAATGACAATTTTGCCTGTCATGACGTTGTTGGACTCCGACAGAATAGAATAAGGTTTTCGTCACCCTAGACTGGTTTAGTTTAACTGTAGCGAACAACACATGTGTGGGGTGTCATCCCCATATAGATATATATACAAACCCTCGCTCTCCCTCCAAGAGACTCTGGTTATAACTACAGGCTAAGATCGTACACTCAATAGGTGTCAACCGACACGTCTCACTAGATCCTTAATCGAAATTTACGCGAAGAAAAACATATAAAAAACACTCCAGGACCAATAGATCATGTAAAAGGACAATTAAAGCCCACTAAACATGTAAATCGTTTCAAGGCTCGAAAGGAATGAGATTATATAACATGGCCCCAAAATATATGTAAAAGGACAACTAAGGCCCATTTCACATGTGTGTTATTTACAGACCCAAATAGCACGCAAGGAGTGTCCAAGGTCCGTCGAGCATGTTAGTGAGTCAATAAGGCCCAATAAACATATAAAGAGTATTCATGACCTATCAAAAATATAAATGGGTCAATAAGTCCCAATAAACATGAGAATGACCTAATTAGCCCGTTTGTTATTATTTTGCTAGTTTTAGCTCAATTATTTACCAAATCGACATAAAAGACCCAATTTTTGTAAAAATGAAATTCTTGGCCCATTAAGCCGAAAATTCATAATTAAGGCACATTTTTGGTAAAAATAACATTTTAGGCCATTTTTAAGAACAAAACTTGCATTTAACACAAGTATAAGAGCTTTTAGCATGATAAAAATAATTTCCTTGTTTTTGACATTTTTGTCCCTGTTTTTAGAAAAATTATAGAAAAATCATTGTAAGTCCAAATTTGGATCCGTCAACTCTGAGAGTTTGAAAAAGGAGTCTAATTTGTTCATAATTTTTATTATAATTTTTAATGGCCTCAAATCAGTGTGAAAATGTTCATTTTCACAGACTGGTCCGAAATCATTCCAGAAATGATAGGCAGTTTTGTAAACATCGCCAAAAATTGCAGAAAAATCATATGAACGCGTGAGAGTAGTAATTTTAAAGGTATAAGCCTGAACTTTTTGCATGTAAAACATTTTTGAAAAAAAACATCATCAAGGTGGTCGAAACAGTCCGTAACTAGACCAAAACTTTTCTGTTAAAAGCTGATTTTTGAGTTTAGGTTATAGATTTTTGAACACAACACTTGTTTTTGCTATTTTGAGTGTATAAATCTCAGATCTGCAAGTTTACATGACAACATATACTTTTCTTATAGTTTTTATGAAGATCTAAGTGATAAACTTCATATTTTTAACGTATTTTTAGATTTATGAAGTAAACATCACATAATCACCAAATAAATCATGAAAAACACACATAGTCATGCATATACACATAGATCTACACAAAACAACTTGTATTCTCCCCCGAAACTTAGTAAAAACCGAAAATAGGGGGTATGAACTCACCTTGGGTTGATGGTTTCAGTTTGTGAAGAAGTGAGAGGAGTTTTCGGTCTAGATGCTTCCTTGGAGAGATCTCGAAAATGTGAGTGTTTCTAGGAGCATGAACACAAAATAAGAGTGGTTTAAAGAGAGATGTTTAGTGTAAACTTGAAGTTGAATCACAGAAGCAAGCAAGAGCTTACCAAAAGGATGAATCTTTGTTGAAGAACCCCTTGAAAGCACTTACCAATCCACGATTTTTAGAGAAGATGGAAGGGAGTTCTTAAGAGAGTTTAGAAATGGAAATGAAATTGAAATAGATAGGGAGAAGGCCGAGAATATGAAGAAGAAGAAGAAGGAGAGAGGATGGAATGAGGTGTCAAGTGATTAACCATGGAATTTTTCTTATTATTATTATTATTTTTTTTGATATATGGCCGAGAATTTGGGGAGTAGAAAGAAATGAAATTAGATGTTGGGTTTAGCTTGGGTTATACTCGAAATTATTAAGCCCATTATGAAAATTTTGGCCCATTGGTCCCATATGGGGGTTTATGGCCCAATAGGGTCCATGAAGTCAAGTGAAATATTTTAGGCCCAATAAGGCTCATAAAAATTCTTACAGCCCAACATATTTTAATTTAATGAATGTGGGTTCAATTTGGGCCAAATTGAAGGCTCTTAGCTTAAAAGAATCAAGTTGAGGGTTTATTGGTCCATTAGGCCCAACAAGAGGATCCTGGTCCCTTCTGTGTTTGAACCGGGATATTAGGGTTTCAAACCCACAATTCGAGATGTATTGAATTAGGTTTTGAACTTCATGTGCGAGTTTAGATTCAAGTTGCTTTTGGAATGAATATTATGTATATTATCAGCCTTAGAGTTGCAAAATACATTGAGAGTTGATTACATGAATACAAAATTTCCTAGCCAAAAATGCTCGTTGTGACAGACATGTTCTAAATAGTTGAGGCATTATGCTACTCCAAAAGGATTGAAATATATAAAATATGAGTTTCATACTTTTGATACATTTTTTGTGTAAAAGATTATAAAGTAAGTCTTTGAAACATTTAAAGATAGGTCCTAAGATCCACCTTGAATATATATATAATCACCCATTTTTTTATTTTTTCCTTACCAACTCATCGTCATATTATATTCTCTTCATTATTTCCTACCAATTCATCTTCATGTCATCTTTTCATCTCTCATAATTGCAACATCTATCATCCACACGGTGTTGTTTTCCCCTCACCGACGACTGCCACATCTCTCCACTACATGGTGGGGTCCAAATATCCCTTTAGAATGTTATATTAAAATAAATAACCAAAATATTTTTATATATAACTAATAAACTATAAAATTTAGGTGGAAATAAACGTTATTCTCTATTGTTTTGTAGTGTCACTATTTAACCATGTTATATAACTTACTTTTTATTCTTCTAACTTTTTTTTCCATTTATAATTTTGTCCATCATCTTGCTTCCAAAAACTTATCACATAATTTTCGTACATAAATGGCGTGTTTGGCACAGAGCATTTGAAAACGTTTGAGAGCTTGTAGCTTTTGGTTTTTGATAAAACGCTCAAGTTTAAACAAAAAGCTTCGTTTGGCAGTACGGGTGTTTAACTTTTAGTTTTAACAAAACGCTCCGATTCTAAAAGTTACTCCATCTAGCGTTTAACAAAATGTTCCTGAGCTT
Organism: Lactuca saligna; assembly: GCF_052625555.1. Lineage (NCBI taxonomy): Eukaryota > Viridiplantae > Streptophyta > Magnoliopsida > Asterales > Asteraceae > Lactuca > Lactuca saligna. The sequence goes on along the minus strand of NC_136420.1, from coordinate 59,999,433 downwards.
TTGAAATCAATTTCCATAATTACCCTTAAAAATATATTTATATATCTATTTATTTTTAATCAATTTTCATTTTATGTAATTTTATATATAACAAATAAAAGCTACAACTTTCCCCTACCAGCTACCTGCTACACGCTTCCAGCTACCCGCTATCAACTAACAGTTAGCTGGTAACTGCTACATGCTTCCAACTAACAGCTACTTTTACCAAACACGCCCAAAGAAGTATAAACGATAGTATATACAAATTTCGTATCCAAAAAATAGTATATACAAAATTAATGCGAATAATAATATAATAACAACCACATATCTACCTAAACACCCTGAAACACAAAATAACGTCCATTATTAGCAAATATAGTATCATACAAAATAAATTTTCAAAATTTCATTAACACTAAGCAAGTTTTTTGTTTCAGGTTTCCAGCCTTTGATTTTGTATCAGGACATAAACGTCATAAATCAATGGAAGTATCCAGCAAAATTCAATAATATAAATAAAAGTAAGGATTGACAACCTAATTGATGGACATAATAGTCATAAATCAATGGAAGTACCAAGCAAAATTCAATAATCTAAATAAAAGGAGTGACAACCTAATTGATTGACACGGTCGCTTCCTATAAAAAGAATGAACTAGATATGGTTTAAATATAAATCCAAGATGACCATTGCTTTCACAATTTCAAGATTGAGGAATATGTTTTAAAATCATTATAATCTAATTATAATCATTGCAATTTCAGCTATGTTCGTCATAATACGTATGTTTTTTCTTTTTGAATCTTTTTGGATCGTGTTTTTTCTTCAAGATTTAGAGCCAAATCTAAGGAGTAGGAGTCGGGAAAATGGGGAATCAACTAGTAAACATAACACTAAAGAGTCTTTGCCATAGCAACAATATGAGTTGATAGAAATTTGTCCATTGGCTAATAAGTTTTGCTTGAGAGGAAGGTTAGATCTATAATTAGACTAGTACGTGTGTGAGTTATGCATTGTAAAAAAGATATAATAGGAATGAGAAAGTAGGAGGCATTGAATGTGACAAAAAAAGAAGAAAAGGTTCACAATTTGGGAAAAAGAGTGAAGAGTGACATAAGATTGAGGTACAAAGTTGCAAGAAAGGTGAGAAAGGACATTTGAGGAATTGCATTGTCAGATTCAAAGGTTGTTTCAAATATGGTAAAACTTATTATATTTACCAAGATTGTACATATCTGGTCGGTTGTATTATAATTCATGTAGACGGAGTACATAGGTCTTTTTATTTGAATTGACAAATTTAAATTACTCATAATTTCAAATATCCGATAACGTTGTGCTAAGGGAGTATATTAATTGTAACATGTTAATGACTTTTTTTTTTTTTTTTTTCAAATGTCAACTCTATAAGCATAATATCATGCAAATAATGAAGTCAAGTGTGTGCAGGTAAAAATGATAAACCTACGAATGATTGCATTCATTAACTATCCGAATAAAATAAACTCAAAGTCATGTTCTATAAAATTCTGAATTTAAAATCATTGACATTTATGTCACATAAATTAAAAGTTCTATTTGCAACATTTATGCTCATTAACATTAACTATATTATAGCATCCTTTTTTTTTATAACAGACATTGATATTGTTTTGTCTGAAACTAACATCGTAATAAACTCTATGATGGTGTATATATAGATAATAGAAATAAGTTAAAGACTTTAAGTAGGTGAGTTGGGGCCTGAGGAAATCTGAAATTATTAAAAGAGAGGTAGCCGTTGTGTTGTACATTTGTGGATGTTATATGACAATGTATGTCAGAACTGAGTACCCCATGTGCCTCTATATATAATAAAATTTACATATTAAGTTTTATTATACATAAGATACTTTGATTATATACTTCTTATTTTCCAAATAAAATGCACCACTTGTAGTATTTAGTTTCCATCAATGGTTTGTCGGATTCCAAGGATCTCAACCTCGTTTAACGAGTTTCATTTACCCTTGTGGCTATCAATTCTTAACTTTGCTTGTTTGTTTTTGGATTTTCTTTTTGGAAAAATGGTCAAATATTATTAACGATGGAAAGGCGTGCAAAGAACCCGAACAACAATCAAACGAGTTAAGATGATGCATGTGTTGTAAACAGTAATTTCACAATCAATTCATGTGGTTATGTAAAAACTAATTGGTAGCTGAATACTAATTTCACAGTCAATTCAGATGGTTACATGAAAACTAGTTAATAACTGGTAGCTAGAACTTGAAAGTCGTAACTTTTATTTGTATATAAGATTTCAACAAAAATAATTAGAAACTTTTAAACCATGTAAAATTACAAGATTTCAACAAAAAATAATTGGAAACTTTTAAAACATGTAAAATTATATATAAAGACTTATCAATGATTTAAAAAAAAGGCAAGTAAATTAATTTGCAAAATTATAAAAAAAAGGTTTTTTATTAAATATTATTTGAAGTATTTTTTTTTGGATTTAAAGTTTTTTGTTTTAGCTACAAATAGAAGTTTAAAGCTTAAAAGGGCAAGTAAATTAATTTGGATTTAAAATTTTTTGTTTTAGCTACTAGAAATATTCTTTTTTTAAAGCTTAAAAGTTAGAGGTTTTGAAAAACTACATGCCAAACACATAGTAAGAAAACTTTTGGAGAGTATTGAAGATATTTTAATAAGAATGTCTTTTATTTTTAAGAAGTCTTCTAATTACTATCTTCATCAAACAAGTTGTTTTTGCATTGATTGTGGAATTACAATCTATGAATCATTTGAATTAACAATTAATGGCAACTTTCAGCATTTTGAAAATCTAATTTTGATACGGATTTTTGATTGTTAGGGTGCGTAATTTTATATTGTCACGTAGGCCTCTTGGCCATCCACTTACATAGTTTACATTGAAGGTCTACTTTTTATATTTATCATTTAAAACACACGAGATGAAAAGTTTACAAAAGCTACATGTGCATAAACATCACATAGGGGTCGCTATATAAAAGCAGATTCATACAAATGGCTAATACATATAATCTAGGTTGATAAAAAAAAAAAGAGATTTAGCACAACTTTTGACAAAATTCGGCGGCTCATTTTAATTATTTCATTAACATTATCAAACAAAATAACTTATATCTTTTCTAACTATTAACCATTTGTAAACAAAAATTAAGTAACTAATTTAACTACCCTCATCTCAATGAAATATTATATAAAACTCCTCATCTTAATGTAACATTTATAAAATTAAAGAGTTCATGTCAAGTATCATAATTTAAACGATTAAGGTCAAGAATCAAAAGAATGTACAATTTTTATGTTCCTAGGGTTTTTCACTGTTGGAAGTCATGATAGAAAGAAAAGAAGAAGATTAAGAGGAAGAAAAGGTTGTTTGTCACTGGCAGACTTTAGTGGGGCATTTGGGGTTACGGGTCACTGCTCAATTTCCGATAGTAATTTTTTTCTTCTATTAGGTGCACCCGCTTGAAGTACGAGGGACACCCCTATTAAAACAGTCTGCGTCCGCCAATGTTTGTGATGGGGAGTGCGCTGATGGTTGGTTCAAAATCGAGGAAGTGATATTTTCTTTGTAAAGAAAGAGAGACAAGAGAATATTGTAAACTCTTATACCATGTAATTTGATAAATTTTTTTGTAATGATCATCTTCTCATTAATTACAAATTACAATAGATAGAAAATTACAATCGAATTGACCCGAGAATAAACACATATACATTATATGAGAATACAATTATAAATATCCGCTAACGATAACATGAAATAAAATCATTACATTATAATACGTAAAAACAAAATAATACTATCTAGAGTCCAAAAAATAAAAAAGTTTTGAAGGCAAAATAAAACATTATTAAATTATTAAATAAAGAGAGTTACTCAAAAAAGAATTTACTAGAATAAAACTTTGTCGATATTGTTGATCCAAAATATTAATCATTCTAACTATAAAAAAGTATTATACTGTTGATTCTGATTATTTGACATATAAAAAAACCTCATATTGTAGATGCATGTTATGCATGTTGACAAATGGTGTATTGGACAACAACTTTTTAGTAACTTTTAGTGTTTTTAAAAAGAAATTTGGAATTAAAGGAAAAACTTTGTTCAAAAATACGATTTTAGTTTTTACTTAAAAAAAAACCATAATCCAAAAGCTAATTTAAGTAATTTTGGAATCTTTAAGTTTTTTCGACCTTTTAACTTTTAGTTTTTATGTAATTTTATTCTTTTAAAAATTTCAAGCTAGTTTACCCAATCTTTTTTATGCAAATAAAAACTAAAACTTTAAGTTTTAGCTACCAATTAGTTAACTAAACATACCCAAAATAAAAAAAGATTTTTGGTTATGACACGTACACAACACTTGGATGGAGTAAAGCGGAGAATTGAGGAGAAAATAAATTTCACATCTATTTGAAGGTAAAAAAATAAATGTCATCCAACTAAGGGACCACATGTGCAATAAAAAGAAACTACATGGTCAGTCCAAGTGAAAACATCTTGGAGTTCATAACGTTTGTCATTGTCATACTTCAGGAGTCGGGGACCATTTATATAATTTTTCTTAAAAAAATCTTTTATAACATAAATAACAATATTAACAACTTTATAAAAAAGGTTTTCATGCAACATGCTCTAATGAATCAAAGTTGATAAATTTAGTTGGTCAAATATTGCGGTTACGATAGAGATATATATATATGGGGTTTACATATGGGGTGTATGATTCATTTTCATTATAAAAGGTTGACAATGTCTAGTTCCAAAGGAACACTCACTTGGATTCTTGCATAAAAATGACACTTTCAATCTCTAATCTCGAGAGCAAAACCTTTTACTTTTTCTGTAGTTCACTTGCGGCTACACATGAAAGTTGACAAGAAAAACATTGTGAGCACATCTTACAATAAACACTGCTATAACTCATATTTTAGTACTTCCAATAAAGTTATACGAATATTACAACAATTAATCTCATACTTTAATATAATTATCTGCCTTTTAGTTTACTTTATAAAAGACATCTTAACAATAATAAAATATAACAATATAACAAAGAAAAATGATGTCCTATCACCTATGTAAACACTTGCGGTGATGAATTGTTCCCCCCCTAGTATGAGGGGCAATTCGGTGAGCATTCAAAATAATAGAAAGCGAAATAGTGGCCTATGGGGACAATTTGGTAATTGTGCACAACCTTTATGCAAAGCCATGTAGAAGAAAACAAAATAGGTGACCACAGATTGACCTTGTAATCTATCAATTGAAGAAATCTCAGTGTGTAAAAAAAAGAGACACTGGTTCACTCTTCATTTAGGTAATGTTGCTTTCTGTAAGTGAGCACAAGCACATGGTGAAGGGATGTCTCTTTGTTGTTGGTACATGAATATGAGCATGTAACACACCCTAGACATTGGACCATTCACCCATGCTAACTCATCAAACCAATCACATCATGTTCATATTTTTAATTGATTTTCATTTGACCAATGTAATATGTGACTAGATAACTGAGAACAAATAAAGATTTGTACCTGAAAAAAAGATTTGTACTTGAAAAAATAGGAGAATGTAAGTCTACCTTTTGTAAAGGTAAAGAATCAAAGACTATCATTTGTACGTAAGCTAGCCTTTTATTCAAATATATTGTTTTTGTATCATCATTAAACTATAAACCATAAACCCTAACTCCTAAGAACATTACACTCTCTCTTGTAACATAGACAATTTTTTTTACCTCTATTGTCTTTGTTAACGTGTGACTTCGAATTCGGTGACCGAATGAATAATTCGAACCAAAACAAATTGAAGAAAACCATAATGGACATTTTGAAGGGATACGTGTTGGGAGTAATAGAAGAGTTATTCGGGACCTGTTTCAAATGAATAGCTCCCCTCGGTATGGTCCTGTTCGGGATTTAATTGTATATGGATGTAGATCACATCGGTTAAACCACAAAAATTTCGTATGTCTTTTTATTGTTTCCTTGCATAACAATCAATTTATTGGACTTGCTCGAAGGATTTATGATTTGGATAAAAACCCCGTATCATCATATCATCCAAAAGACATGCATTGACCTATTTTTTTTTCTTTAGATCATTCAACGGTGTGCTTATGTGACCTTAATAGAATATCGACGTAAGAGTTGCTAAGTGAGGAAATCTTTATTTGATGTGATGCAATCAAGTCGTGCCCCTCGTTTAATGTAAGAAAACCTGGAAACATTTAAACCACAAACCGTAAGTATGAAGCTTAGTGAGTTCTCCAAAATACCACATACCATACATAATAACGGGTCGATGAATCTGATCGTGAAGAAATGGTTTTCGATCGCATGGATTCGAAGATCGGATTTTTTGAGCTGCTACTTTAGAGTTAGGATAGATTGCTAAGAAATATAATAGCATAGTTTTTCATTTGAGTTGCGTTGTAAGCTATTAGATGCATCATACTTTTGGTGCTAGCTTTCCAAGATAAAAAAAAGGATTCAAGGAATTGTTTATAATAATAATTCAAAAGATGTATAACCTTAACTTATGAATTTCGATTATAGTTAGGTTCCTTAAGTTTGATAGTATGTTCTTATTAATTGTAAAGACATAGATCCTTAGCCTACGAAAAATATTGTCCTCATGCAATTGCAACAAAACATCTATGCTCCCACTAGTTTTGAAATGTACCCAGAAATCAATTGGACTTCTAAAAATCAATACCCTTTGAATTTCTTATAGAAGTGCATATTTCTATTACGCATTGCTTCATTAAGTCTCTAATTAGACTTCTCAAGCTTATACACCTTAGTTTCATAGTATGTATGTGTGTGTGTGTGTCTGTGTATGTGTGTTTAAAACCCTTCAATACTTGGTAGATATATCTATTAAAGAATCAAACAATTCTTTGCCATTCCTCACAATTTGAAATATAAAGAGGGATGCCATAATAATATTGTGAATTTTAGAATGCAACTAACACAACAAATATCCATATAGATCTTTATCAGATCTTCAAAATCTATCAGTGAAGGTATTTCCTCATAATCATTTTCATGAATTAGAGCAAAACCTTTACAACTTAGATTTAACGGTGCATACATTCCTATCAATATGAATATCTCATTTTCAACCTATAGTCATAAGACAAGGTTTAGAACAAACCAAGTTCAAACTTAGTTTTCCTTATGGACCGAACTTCACTATTCGTAATTTCTTGCTCCTTGGTAGCTTAAGGCCTATTAGTGCTTCCGTGTTGTTAGCAACTCATCCATATTGATCAGTGTACCTTCATTGACCAACGTTTTTTTTACTTTTGCATTTAAATGAAAACATAGAAATCGAAATCATTGCCAAATTAACTGGAAGTGCTTAGAAATAAGAATATGTCAATTAAAACACAACAGGTTTTCAACCTCATGTCGCGTGCTAGTGATAACTAAAAGGATTATTGTCAATTGACTCTTGTAATTCTCAAGATCAATATAACTCTCACTGACTTCTTGACATATGATTTTTCTCTCAAGGGACCTTCCTTGATGAGATAAAACAAATATTCAAAGCTTGTGCGGATTCCCGACAAGAAAACACTTCATAGAATTGGACTTAGCTTATCATTTGTTTCTTAATCAACATCACAACTCTAATTCTAAATGTGCTAGAGTAAGAGAAGCATTATTACTCCACATATTATGAGGTGTTATCAAACTTCTTAGTTTGAAATGAGTCTCAAGATACGATTTATGGCTACTAGAGTACAACTCTAAAACTTGATTAGGAACAAACTATGACTCATCTATGATCGAACCATATCCAACAATGTTCGATTCCTCTTCTTAGTCATACAATTTCACTAAGATGTTCTTTGAGGATCAATTGTGATACAATTTCATAATTACAAAGATGATCATCAAAACATGAAACTAAGGTATTCTCCTTTCCTTTTAGATTGTAGAATCTTATCTTTCTACCTAATAGATTCTTCTCTTCGTTCTGCTACTATTTGACCTTTTCAAAGGTATTAAAATTCCGTTTAATCTTATAAACACAATCATTGAACGAATAGAGTTATCGTCCCTTATGGTGGATCTGAAGAGTCTATATCAACATGCACTAGATCCATTAGTCATTTACTTGCCTCACATAAACACGTGAACAATGAATTAGCCATAATTTTCCAATGAACAAGATTCTCATTCATCATGAAATTCGAATTGTATGACTCCAAGTATCTGTTCAATTCGTGATGAGATTTCTTTTCACTTAGTTAATTATGATAGTACCACAAGTGCGATATCATAAGAACAAAATCCATAGTTAGTATTGCTATTATTAAAAACATAATTAACACACTTATCAATGTCATTGCAGGGAAATATAAAATAAGACAACTTTATAAACCAAAACTTCACTATTATTAATAAACGAAAAATGGAACTTGCCCTTACAATGCATAAAATGAATAAGTATGTTTCTAGACATCTTTGAAGAGTAATAGCAAACTGTTGAACTATCCTACTCCTTAGTAGTAGATCAAAATTATGACCATCGAACTATACGACCAAAGTTCATTTCCCACAATCAAATTTTACTCATTTTTCCCAAGCTTACCTTCTTTTTCTTAGATCCTGAAATATCATCAAAATGTGATCATCGCATGATGTATTTTGTATATGTTAATAGGAACTTATTAACCAAAGGGATTCTAGTCCAATGGTAACCGGTGTTGCCCTCCCTCCTTGAGATTGAGGGTTCACATCCCACTGCGGACATAGATGGAATAATTTAGGAGTAGTTTAGTTTATAATTGTATTTACCATTCCAAAAAAAATAGGAACTTATTAAAGTAATGGAATTAGATAAGGGATGTACCTGAGGTAGAGTCAATCGAATTGACTTCACCATCTGTAATATCCTCCATGTATTTCGGACAGCTTCATTTACAATGTCCCTTCAATTGACAGTAGAAACAAATGGACTCACTGGGGTTGATATTGGGAACGATCTTAGAATCATCATTTCTCTTTACCATACGATCAAATGCTTTAACCTTGTCCGATCCCTTTCGATTGGAAAGAGAAATATTTTCTAGATTAACAATATTACCATTATCAATGTCCATGGAACTCTTGGGATTAAATCTGTAACATTCCAAAAACCAAGGATAAAAATTTCATTTTTATAATAACCAAAACACTTGTAACACCCATAAAAAGCAAGCCAATTTAAAACTTTTTCAAACATCCAAAAGTCATTAGTTATTAAAAAATGTTTTCAAAATAGTTTAATATCATAGTATCCCAAAACCCATAATTCCAAAACACGAGGATGTGTACGGTCACGCCTTCGCCTTGCCAAGACATCTGGAGCACCTGAAACAATAAACTAAAACCGTAAGCACAAAGCTTAGTGAGTTCTCCCAAAATACCGATACCCACAACCACACACATATAATCATAAAAAACATACTATGAGTCCAATCAACCATCGGGTTGGCATACCCCAGGCCCTCAACCAAAAGGTTGGAATTCCAACACACTATGGGTCCAATCAACCATCAGGTTGGAATACCCCAGGCCCTCAACCAACAGGTTGGAATGCCAACACACTATGGGTCTAATCAACCATCAGGATGGAATACCCCAGGCCCACAACCAACAGGTTGGAATGCCTGCATACTATGAGTCCAATCATCCTCGGGATGGAATACTCACGGCCCACAACTAACAGGTTGGAATGCCCATGCCTATTGGCTTTCGCACAAAGTAGATAAGCCTAAACTGCCAAACAAACATGTGAACATATATAACAGGTAATCACATAACAGTCTATAAGCAGACAAACCGATCTAACAGATCATAACAATATAACACATCCTATCTATCAGGATACTGATATAATGGACCATAGCAACATATAATATCCTATTTACCAGGATACTGATCTAACGGATCATACCACATAACACATAATACCATCATATCTACCAGGATACTGATCTAAACGATCATACCACATATCACATAGTATTATCCTACCTACTAGGATACCGATCTAATAAATCATACTAGCATACATAACCATATAATAATAAAAAGGGCCAACCTTGGTGCCTTAGACCCTTGAGTATAGTGAGGATAACTCACATGGTACTGCTGAAGTCCCGCAGATAAAACTCTAGTTGCTGGTTGACAGATTCCCAAACCTGTCAACATCAAACAATACCCAATTAATAATTGGGTTCCAAGCCTAAGGTCCAACTCACACTCCAAAGACCTGAAAATCAAGTAATGGGCCAAAGCCCAACATATGGCCCCACTATGGCCTAATTTTCCAAATTGGGCCCAAGTCCTTCACATGGGCCTTACCCTAAAACTCATCCAATTATTTTGGTCCATTTACTTGCTCTTGGATAGCCTATCAATAGTCCAACCCCCAAGGCCCAATAGGAAGACACAACTCAAGGCCCAAGTGAAATTAGGGTTCCTACATGAAATGACGATTAGGGTTAAGTGTTTCTTACTTAACCCATTAAGAACTTAATCCATTAAGTCCAACATTGCCTTAGGTTAATTTGCCAATGATTATTAATTATTATTATAGGTTTACTAATCAATTCCCGTGCGGTCCTGATAAATCCTAAAATTAGGGTTTCACATAAAATGACAATTAGGGTTAAGTGTTTCTCATTTAACCTATTAGGGACTTAATCCATTAAGTCCATCACTCTTCTAAATAAATCATATGGTGTAGTTGGGCTTAATACACAATTCCATTCCAATGGCCTGAATGTGGGTGTCACACCCCAAAACCGGAACGGCGGAAACGTTCTGGGGTGGATGACGTCATGTCAAGTATCACAACACATGCATTATAGTAATCAAAGTACAACAAAACATTTGCATTAATAGTAATAGTTTTACAAGGTTACATTACAACAATTTAAAGTAATACAAGTAATAGAATAAATACAGCATGGTACAAAGCTATCTTCATCAACAGCTCCGGGGATGTACCTGTCTAATGCTAACCTGAGAATACAAGTTATTTGAAAAGCGAGTATCAGCATTTTTACAAATCCTGGTGAGTTCATAAGCATTTAGTGACATTTCATTCAAATAACTTAATAAAGTGATAGTTTAAGAGATTTCAGTGTATTAGAGTTCCTTCCAGAAAATCCTATATTTTCTTTAATAAAAGCAGCCTTCTACCAAGACTGGTTAGTGTAATGTGGTAAGAAGAAGTTTCCCTTAATTGCTAATAATATCAAAATACTGAATTTGATTATTAAAGAAAGCAGAGGCATCAGGGAATAACATATGCCTCAGCAGTGAGGACTGCTGACTAAGGCAAAAGAGTCATAGACTCCAGGAAAGTATCGAACTAACGACACGCTTGGTTTAGTCTAACAAATGGAGGAACAGACCCCCGAAGGTACCGAATGAAAGGTACAACTGGTAAGGTCTAAAACAGTGAACGCAGACCGAAGACGATACCAAATGAAAGATACATCTTGTAAGGTCAAACAGAGATAACAGACCCCAGACGGTATCAAATGAAGATACATCTAGCAAGGTCAAAATAGTGTGACTCTAAAAAAGGTGACATCAGCATACAGTGTAAATCGCTGACGAAATACTGTTACCTTAAAGCCATGAATTATAAGGCAACCTAGGATACTCGTAACCATACTGACTAGAGTACTAGACGCCCTACAAGCATCTGTATAATGTGACATTTGTCACCCCTTGGCTTGGTAGGCCGTGGACTGTAGCTAGCAGTCAGGGTGCGGGGTTGTCAATCCCGTATAGGCCTATACACACAATGTCCGCTCTCCCTACAGGAGACTCTGGTTACCAACTAGACGACGGAGAAGGCCGCGTCCCGAAGATGCATCCCAAATAGAGGATAGTGTGTTACTAAGAGGGAGTGAGTTTCTAATGTAAGTGTAGACTAGAGGTAGAGACTCTTAACTGAATTGACTGAAGAAAACTCGTATGCCTATGCTCGTATATATAATATATAACTAATGAATCGAACGACCTTCAGATGGACATCCGATCCCACCAGACCACATCTCAACGAAGAAAAGGAAATAGGGCGGACAAGCCTTCCTAAGTCCTTCAATCATTATTTATACGCATCTATACAAGCATAAACACACATCTAACTACGCTTGAGTGGGTATCATACAGTGAAATATAAGTGTACAGTGGAACATCTGAGTCGTGAAGTATAAGTGTACAGTGCGGGATAATCGAACCATGAAGTATAAGCGTACCAAGTATAAGTGTATCACGAAACAGAGACGACGATAAGTGATGTAAGAACATCTATCAAATATAAGTGGAGTAAAGTCGTTATCCAGTATAAGTGAAGGAGAAATCGTATCACTAAGTAAGAGCGTGAATAAGTATAAGCGTCATCAAGTATAAGCGACTATAGGTATAAATGAAAGTGTTACCAAGTCAGAGTACACAATATGTATAAGTGAAGCAGCAGTGTTTAACAAGTAAAAGTATACGTCAAAAAAAAGGAAATCTTTAATGAAAAGTCTTTATATACAGAGAAAATCACAAATTGTATTCCTTTGTAAAATACGTTTAAAACCTTAGAGGATCTTTCATAAACCAATTTAGGATGAATTTGAATAAATCAGTATAAGTAAAAGTTATAAAATAAGTAAAAATCATTATAGTGTCCCACTCGGTAAAACAGTGTAAAGTAGTTAAATCTTGTGCATGCGGGTTATCAATCATATGCGATTGACATGATAACTGGCATGTTTAACTTGTATTCCCCCCTATAAAACATTTAAAAGCATTTAAAAGGTTCATTCAGGGGTATGAACTCACCTGGTGTAAGTAGGTCCGACGAGAGTGCTGATTGGGCGTTCGGGGTCACGCAAGGACTTGAACACACACAAGGACCTATTTTAACATATGATAACATATTTTCACATACAATTAGCATATAATATACTAATTATACAATTTTACACACTCAAAGGAGTGGAAAACACTTTTGGTTGAGTGTTTGGGGTCTCGGGTAGCGTTTAAGGGTGCTACGGGTCTCCTATCAGTTGTGGGACTTTGCTATACTCACATATCAAGTGTGTAAATGGATTTAAAACACCAACATGGACCAAACAAGGAGTTTACAGCCCAACCTAAGGGAGTTTACGGCCGTAAACTCCCAAGGTCAATTTCTTGGGTGTTTGATGCTTCTAGCTTGTTCATAGAATTATTCTAAGCACTTTTCCTCAAAGGCATGAGTGGGTTTGAGGTTTCTAAGGGCCTTATAATGGAGTTTACGGCCTAAGAAAAACTCCTAAAGGAGTTTACGGCCGTAAACTCTAAATCATTGAGTTTTGTGATGTTTCAAGCCCCTAATGCCTTTCTAGTGATTTCTAATGAAGTGTGATGCCATTTTGGGTGATTAAAACCAACATTTGAGGGGGTTTTGGGGAGTTTACGGCCTAGATAAAGCTTGGGCCGTAAACTCCAAGAAATCCCTCATTTTCCTTGTGTTTAAGCCCTTAATTCCTTTCTAGCATTTTATAGAAATAGCCTATGATCATTTGGGGGGCAAAAACTACAATTTTGGGCATGAATTAGGGTGTTTACGGCCTTGACCATGTCTGGGCCGTAAACTCCTTTCATTAAATCATTTTGGAGTGTTTCAAGGGTCTAAACTCAAGAGGCTAAGTCCCTAAATTATGTAATAAGCCCTAGGATGAGTTTGGGAGTGTTTTGGGGCACTTTTGACATGATTTTGAGGAGTTTACGGCCTAAGCTTGTGCTTGGGCCGTAAACTCTTGTTTGAGTCCTAAAATCATGCATTTTATTGTTTAAACACCCCTAGGCTATATCCCCTAATTATTCCCAAGCTTATGGACAAGTTTAGAGGCATGTTTGGCACCATTTTAGGGGTTTACGGCCCTAGAATGTTCTTGGGCCGTAAACTCCTTATACCATGCCTTCTTGGATGATTTTTGGGCTATAAACATGAATCACTATGTTTAGAATAAGCTAGGGTAGGCGGACTTACAATTTGGAAGCGTTTGGTTGCGAACTCGGGGCGAAAACGGGTCTAGAGAGAGAGTGTAAAAAGTCTCCAATAGACTCCACTCACCCTTATATAGGGTTTTGAGTTGGGACACAGTGGAAGTCTACCCGATACTGCCGTTAAACGGGGCTTTTGGTCGCACCCGATTTAGTGGTTGTAATAATAAACTAATATTTTCCAAGTAAATGGAAATATGTGCTATGTATTTTATTTCCTTTTATCACGACTTAATGGCATATAAACATACACAATTGAAATGTTTATTAAACTTGAAGACTTCTCATTAACGGAACTTTTGAACAGTGGAATATTCCGTTAACGGTAACGGAGAAATGTAACGGGACAACTTGGGTTGTCACATCATCCCCCCGTTAGAGGGAATTTCGTCCCAAAATTCAGATCTAGGCAAGGAAGTAGGTATGAATGGCCAAGTAGAGATAAGAGAGTACTTCCTATGTGATTGTCCTTGCATCCCCGAGTGATCTCTGGTTCGTGTTGGTCATTTCAACAGGCTATCGCGTACGGGATGCGGATTCCTTCTCGTGTAGCTAGTGGGTTCCAACTGGAGTATCTACAAGGTTAGGGTTCTCGATGGATCCTATCAAGATGAGTGAGGTACGAAGAGTGTTGTCGGGAATTCACGTATCAAGTCTAAGAAGTGAATCGATCGAATGTGAACCTTGTGGTATATCCGAAAGTAGTAGAGGCCTGAAAAAGGGTCGGACCATGTCTCCATGAGGATTCTCGGATGGTCCTAAGCTCTCGGAAAGGAGTAGAGCTTTTCAGTACTAAGAACATAGTGTACTTCTATGGCAAGATCAACACTGGCGTGATCGCCATTACGAAGTTCCTAACGTTCTCGCTTGTACTGAATGTGTAGTCCTTCAGGTTAGTCCTTAGGAAGATCAGGTGGTCTTCGGTTTCGTGTTTTCTTTCAACTGGCTGATAGAGGCTTTCTAGATCGTCGAGTGGGTTGCGTGACTATGGTTATCGGTTTGCTATAGAGTGTCTATCTCGCGCTTGTGCAAAATGAACCTGCACTAACGAAGCTTGAGATACGGAAACCCTGGAGATCGAAGAGTTAGGGTTTCACTAGATGAACGTTGTACTATCTCAGGAGGTGGTTCTACTATCTCTACGTGAGATAGTATTCGTGGAACACCTAACAGTCCAATGAATCTCCAAGACTGTGGTTTATTCTAGCGTGGAAAGTGCGTGCTCTTGCATAACCCTTCGACTAACACCAGGGCTGGTGTCAAGTCTATAATCTCTTCGGGATCAGGGTCACGAGGCTTAACACAACTACGTTCACACTTTACCAAGTATTCTTGGCTGTGAAGGTTATCCTGTGGTTCTTGGGATTCTAGTGTCCTCTTCGGAGAATGTATTTCATCGTCTACAGAGCGACGACGATTTCCTCCATGCAATAAGGTGGAGGATGATAGGCACCATTTATCTATAACGAGGTGGACGAAGTGCTTGAGTAGTGCGGGCATATACTGCAACTACTCATCCGAAGGTTATAGGTTTTCTTGGTCTAGATTGAATCTAGTGAGTATAGAGTCTTCTCACTCGGAACTTTTAAGAGTTCAACCCGTAGTGATTTTCTTGGCTTCGGCTCCTATGTTATGGAATATGGTGAAGGTGCTTTGCTAAGAGGTATGTGGTAGAGCTCATACTAAGCCTAACCGCAAATACCGCGTGTATGCAAGCAATATACAGTTGGGGTCGGCGGGACGTTCAGCTGTGCAACTCCACCCCAAACCCACAACCCAACGAGGAACAGGGAATAGGGAGGAAACACACACCTTAAATCTTTTTAATCTCAATTATATGCCACCCTTATGCATATACCTGGTTATAGCGGTCAGTCTCATGAGTTCTATTCTCTAGGTTCACGAACCTAATGTGCGAGGTGCGAGGGGTCTCTCGGGGAAATTTATACGGAGTATGCTTCGGTCGGATGTCGTCTTCTAGAGTATCTTGTAGTGTGTTTCACTTCGGTGTTCATCTGACTACGAGGGGTCGGTCAACAGTGTATGGTATCTTCCCTTGGGTACTTCGAAAGGTTTGAGATAAGAGGGACGATTGACGGATCGCATTAGGTTGATTTATTCGTGTTAGATTCAGGTTCGGAAGAACCTTTATTTGCCGATATGGCTATGGAGAAAGTTCTTTTTACACATCACTTAAGGATTTACACACGGTTGCACGAGATCAAACCATGATCAATAGAATCGTCGAAGTTGGCACACTCCGACATGATATAAAGTGAAGATCGATAGAGTCATGCGCCGAACAGGCACACCAGTTCGAGGCATCTCGGGTTTCGTCCTACGTATCACTACCACGGATACTTGGACTGATAGATTCGACGCGGAACTATAGAGAGTTCTAAGTGTTTTCCGAATAGAGTATCTTTTCATGAACGGATTCTCACAAGGCGTTTCTATAATCGCCTCACATATACTAGTCATGTATATATTAAGGTGGGGAGGACTGTTGACCGAGCGACCCCGCCCTAAATCCACAACCAAACGAGGAACAGGAGATGAGGCGGCATTCGCTCACTCTAGGTATGTCCATCTTAAATATACATGGCTGTAACGTATATGTTTAGCCACTATAGTTTTACCTAATGAATTTTAATTTTTTTTTTTTTTTATAACAGTGTTGCGACTTTCGCCTTACTGGAAAGAATTTGCATTTGAATTAGTCTTTTATTGTTCTTAGCTTAGTTATCTGAGATCGAGAGTCGTACCAAAATCTAATGAGTTCTTTGCCGCTTCTCCCTAAGCAGTAGTATCAGGTTCCTTCTGTGTCTTTGTCTTTCCATTCGGTTGGGCATTCCTTCTTGAAGTGTCCAAACTCGCCACATAGGCAGCAAACCTGTGTGGCTGCCGCATTGGCGATTGATGCAATACGTTCCACCGGAGTTCTGCATACACGAGCAGTATGCCCCTTCATGTGGCACCTAGCACAATAGAGTTCTCGGCAGGCACCATGATGATGGTAGCTGCACCTGATGCAGTGGGGAAGGTCTCCTAGATACGGTCTTCTTGGAGTCCGGAGGGAAGGGTTGGCAGGGGTACAGACTGCCTCAGCTCGTTGTCCATCGGAAGGTCCTTGAGTCGAGGTACTTCCCTCCTCTATCTTGAGTTTTCTCTTTAGTGGGTTCAGTTGAGGTTCTTGGGTGGCTGAGTATGGAAGTGTGGATTGATGCTGTCCATCGTCAGAATTGGAATTTCCAACAGGCTCCTTGCTAACATTGGTGTTGTTAGCACTCAGGTGAGCCATGACAGCTGCTACGGCTGCTGAAACTGTAGCTTGGAACGTAGCTTCATCAAATAGGAGAGTAGGTTTCTTGCTTGTGGATTGGTTACGCTTCTTCGGTGGCATGGTTTTTCCTACATGGAAAGGAATACAAGGCAATGAGAGACGATGGTTAACCCTGGACATTTATGTCCTGAACGTATTAGGCATAATATTTTTCCCGTGCCTCGGGTATTGGTTGTCTGAGTGTCGACCTACATCCCTATGATGTAGTCCTGGTAATCGAAGTGAGTGTATGAATATCGAAAAAAGGCCATAAGATGCGAGTCGTTCCTACTAAGTTACCTTTATTCTGAGAAAGGTTTCACTCTCCGGTCTGGAGAGATTTGAGAACAGTTCGGAACGAAGCTGCGGGAAGAGAGGCTCATGAGGGCTTATGGCTAAATAACTTCACAGAGGTGTGAGGATCCGCTCTAAGCGCATTACTGGAAACGGGAACAAGGCGATTTACCTAACACATAGCGTGAGCAGTGTAATCACTAACTCACTAAATTGTATTATTTTATGGGTGTATTAGCGTGAGGAACACGAGGAAAAGACACTTCTCGGGGTTCCACGTACTGGCTCCCTCGGTCTGCCTCGTATCTTTGACTGGAATCGGCGTTGGTTTCCTTCGAGTAGTTTCCTAGGGTTCTCTTCTCGTATGGACATATTGGATTTCTACTCCGCCTTCCTTCTGACTCCGATTATGGGTGTCATCACTTCATGATGGATGACCGGGAATCTCCAAAGTTTAGGCGAATTTCTCGCCGTTGTCCCTAAAAGAACACGGGCACTTGGAGCATTCAATAGTCTCGTCCCAGTTCATTTATTTCCGAACAGGAAATCTTCTAAATGAACTTCTTCGGGGTCGGAATCAACTCTTCTGTTATGCACTGAAGTGGGTAGGGTTTTGTACAGGGTTCGTGCGAGAATGGATATGTCTAAAGAATCCTAATAGATTATTAACATTTCACTGGATGATCCACTTCGAGTCCTGCTACGATTACACAGGGTATACAAATCATATATAGCTTAGATCCGATAGGCCTTCGAATATGTGATACTACTCTAGAACCACATCCCAACGAGGAAAAGGAAATAGAGCGAAACCACACATTCTTAGCCTATGGGATCCTTATTATATATAACCTTGGAAGTATACCCTCTGTAGTTGTAGGTATATCAATGAGGATCTTTTAATTCTCACGCCAGGTTATCTATGTATCCTAAATACCCCTATGGTATTTTAATTCTTGTTTTTTTTTTTTTTTTTTTTTTTTTTTATCTTCTGAATGTCATTCTGGGATTAGTGTGAATCTTTTAGCGCTCTAAAATACTCCTATAGTATTTTAACTTTATGTTTGGCTCTAACGAATCCTAGTTGGTAAGTTTCAGACCTGTTGCACACCATAATCACTCCTAAGCACACGTTCATCGCATCTCGAATAAAGGTAGTTGATCAGGTTACATTTATTCCAGCGTACGATTACATAACTGCCCAGATTTGTCTGTAGTGCTCAACATCCAAAGACTTTTATTCTTGTTCTTCTTGTGATACTTGTGTTCGAGTGTTTTAGATTCCGGATGTTATTATACTTTGGTAAAATATGGTTATATTTTAAAGTATAATTTCTTGGTCAGAGTGTTTTATCCCTTTTGTATTTATAGGCTGTATATCTTTTATGAATTGATATACTTAGCTCACGATAAACAATGCTCTGATACCAATCTGTCACACCCCAAAACCGGAATGGCGGAAACGTTCTGGGGTGGATGACGTCATGTCAAGTATCACAACACATGCATTATAGTAATCAAAGTAAAACAAAACATTTGCATTAATAGTAATAGTTTTACAAGGTTACATTACAATAATTTAAAGTAATACAAGTAATAGAATAAATACAGCATGGTACAAAGCTATCTTCATCAACAGCTCCGGGGATGTACCTGTCTAATGCTAACCTGAGAATACAAGTTATTTGAAAAGCGAGTATCAGCATTTTTACAAATCCTGGTGAGTTCATAAGCATTTAGTGACATTTCATTCAAATAACTTAATAAAGTGATAGTTTAAGAGATTTCAGTGTATTAGAGTTCCTTCCAGAAAATCCTATATTTTCTTTAATAAAAGCAGCCTTCTACCAAGACTGGTTAGTGTAATGTGGTAAGAAGAAGTTTCCCTTAATTGCTAATAATATCAAAATACTGAATTTGATTATTAAAGAAAGCAGAGGCATCAGGGAATAACATATGCCTCAGCAGTGAGGACTGCTGACTAAGGCAAAAGAGTCATAGACTCCAGGAAAGTATCGAACTAACGACACGCTTGGTTTAGTCTAACAAATGGAGGAACAGACCCCCGAAGGTACCGAATGAAAGGTACAACTGGTAAGGTCTAAAACAGTGAACGCAGACCGAAGACGATACCAAATGAAAGATACATCTTGTAAGGTCAAACAGAGATAACAGACCCCAGACGGTATCAAATGAAGATACATCTAGCAAGGTCAAAATAGTGTGACTCTAAAAAAGGTGACATCAGCATACAGTGTAAATCGCTGACGAAATACTGTTACCTTAAAGCCATGAATTATAAGGCAACCTAGGATACTCGTAACCATACTGACTAGAGTACTAGACGCCCTACAAGCATCTGTATAATGTGACATTTGTCACCCCTTGGCTTGGTAGGCCGTGGACTGTAGCTAGCAGTCAGGGTGCGGGGTTGTCAATCCCGTATAGGCCTATACACACAATGTCCGCTCTCCCTACAGGAGACTCTGGTTACCAACTAGACGACGGAGAAGGCCGCGTCCCGAAGATGCATCCCAAATAGAGGATAGTGTGTTACTAAGAGGGAGTGAGTTTCTAATGTAAGTGTAGACTAGAGGTAGAGACTCTTAACTGAATTGACTGAAGAAAACTCGTATGCCTATGCTCGTATATATAATATATAACTAATGAATCGAACGACCTTCAGATGGACATCCGATCCCACCAGACCACATCTCAACGAAGAAAAGGAAATAGGGCGGACAAGCCTTCCTAAGTCCTTCAATCATTATTTATACGCATCTATACAAGCATAAACACACATCTAACTACGCTTGAGTGGGTATCATACAGTGAAATATAAGTGTACAGTGGAACATCTGAGTCGTGAAGTATAAGTGTACAGTGCGGGATAATCGAACCATGAAGTATAAGCGTACCAAGTATAAGTGTATCACGAAACAGAGACGACGATAAGTGATGTAAGAACATCTATCAAATATAAGTGGAGTAAAGTCGTTATCCAGTATAAGTGAAGGAGAAATCGTATCACTAAGTAAGAGCGTGAATAAGTATAAGCGTCATCAAGTATAAGCGACTATAGGTATAAATGAAAGTGTTACCAAGTCAGAGTACAAAATATGTATAAGTGAAGCAGCAGTGTTTAACAAGTAAAAGTATACGTCAAAAAAAAAGGAAATCTTTAATGAAAAGTCTTTATATACAGAGAAAATCACAAATTGTATTCCTTTGTAAAATACGTTTAAAACCTTAGAGGATCTTTCATAAACCAATTTAGGATGAATTTGAATAAATCAGTATAAGTAAAAGTTATGAAATAAGTAAAAATCATTATAGTGTCCCACTCGGTAAAACAGTGTAAAGTAGTTAAATCTTGTGCATGCGGGTTATCAATCATATGCGATTGACATGATAACTGGCATGTTTAACTTGTATTCCCCCCTATAAAACATTTAAAAGCATTTAAAAGGTTCATTCAGGGGTATGAACTCACCTGGTGTAAGTAGGTCCGACGAGAGTGCTGATTGGGCGTTCGGGGTCACGCAAGGACTTGAACACACACAAGGACCTATTTTAACATATGATAACATATTTTCACATACAATTAGCATATAATATACTAATTATACAATTTTACACACTCAAAGGAGTGGAAAACACTTTTGGTTGAGTGTTTGGGGTCTCGGGTAGCGTTTAAGGGTGCTACGGGTCTCCTATCAGTTGTGGGACTTTGCTATACTCACATATCAAGTGTGTAAATGGATTTAAAACACCAACATGGACCAAACAAGGAGTTTACGGCCCAACCTAAGGGAGTTTACGGCCGTAAACTCCCAAGGTCAATTTCTTGGGTGTTTGATGCTTCTAGCTTGTTCATAGAATTATTCTAAGCACTTTTCCTCAAAGGCATGAGTGGGTTTGAGGTTTATAAGGGCCTTATAATGGAGTTTACGGCCTAAGAACAACTCCTAAAGGAGTTTACGGCCGTAAACTCTAAATCATTGAGTTTTGTGATGTTTCAAGCCCCTAATGCCTTTCTAGTGATTTCTAATGAAGTGTGATGCCATTTTGGGTGATTAAAACCAACATTTGAGGGGGTTTTGGGGAGTTTACGGCCTAGATAAAGCTTGGGCCGTAAACTCCAAGAAATCCCTCATTTTCCTTGTGTTTAAGCCCTTAATTCCTTTCTAGCATTTTATAGAAATAGCCTATGATCATTTGGGGGGCAAAAACTACAATTTTGGGCATGAATTAGGGTGTTTACGGCCTTGACCATGTCTGGGCCGTAAACTCCTTTCATTAAATCATTTTGGAGTGTTTCAAGGGTCTAAACTCAAGAGGCTAAGTCCCTAAATTATGTAATAAGCCCTAGGATGAGTTTGGGAGTGTTTTGGGGCACTTTTGACATGATTTTGAGGAGTTTACGGCCTAAGCTTGTGCTTGGGCCGTAAACTCTTGTTTGAGTCCTAAAATCATGCATTTTATTGTTTAAACACCCCTAGGCTATATCCCCTAATTATTCTCAAGCTTATGGACAAGTTTAGAGGCATGTTTGGCACCATTTTAGGGGTTTACGGCCCTAGAATGTTCTTGGGCCGTAAACTCCTTATACCATGCCTTCTTGGATGATTTTTGGGCTATAAATATGAATCACTATGTTTAGAATAAGCTAGGGTAGGCGGACTTACAATTTGGAAGCGTTTGGTTGCGAACTCGGGGCGAAAACGGGTCTAGAGAGAGAGTGTAAAAAGTCTCCAATAGACTCCACTCACCCTTATATAGGGTTTTGAGTTGGGACACAGTGGAAGTCTACCCGATACTGCCGTTAAACGGGGCTTTTGGTCGCACCCGATTTAGTGGTCGTAATAATAAACTAATATTTTCCAAGTAAATGGAAATATGTGCTATGTATTTTATTTCCTTTTATCACGACTTAACGGCATATAAACATACATAATTGAAATGTTTATTAAACTTGAAGACTTCTCATTAACGAAACTTTTGAACAGTGGAATATTCCGTTAACGGTAACGGAGAAATGTAACGGGACAACTTGGGTTGTCACAGTGGATCCCGATAGATCCAAGCCCATAAGTCCAATATTAGGGTTTTCTAAACCCTAATTAGGATTTCCAACCCCATCTTAGCCCAATAGCTAGGTCTTTTGATCAATTAGGGTTCATTGGACCATTTAGTCACATGTTTGAGCTTTTAAGTCAATTAGGGCTTCATTGGGACCATTAGGGTTTATTAGGCTCATTAGGGTTTTATTCCATTGTCCAAACTTCCCAAACGAGTTACAATACGAACGAGGCACACTGTCACCCGACACGACGGTCGGCGGCGGCAGCCACCACCTCACGATGGTGGTTTGAATTTTCTTTTCAATATTATTATCTCTAATTACAATTTACAATGCTTTAATCAAGAAAATGACACACACACTAATAAATAACACACACACAGCCGCACTATGGAGGCAGGTGGTGGTTGGAGGTGGCAGCCACCACCACACGGTGGTGGCGACGGCCCACTTTTACATTTCCGATCAACAAAACATCCACATAACACAACTCGATCCTAGCATCAACCCAAGTCACCATATGCTTAAAAAACAAAGTGAACACCACCACCCACCTAGTGCTGTGTTGCGGCGTCGGCGACATAAGGAGGCGGGCAGCAGTGGCGGTCGGTCGGCGGCTAACGGCAACGTCAAGTCCCAACACCAATCGATTCGACCTGTTCCTCCCACGACCATAGCATTGGTTTTATTCTCGTCTCATGGTCTCCGACAATGGAGGTGGCTTACCACGAATCATGAGCAACAGCAGTACCTACCATTGGCGCTATGATGGAAATGACGAGCATTTCCGAGGGGGCGGCGGCAGAAGGCTGGAGAAAGGAGGGTGCGCGCAAGCCAACCATGAACCACCACAAAGTCCATGGTCGTTAGTCTCTGACTCTCGCGACTGGATCAATGATAGGCAGCGATCCTTCGTCTTCATCGGCAACAAAGGTTGGTCAGCGACCTTGGTTGATCGTAGCAACATGAAGAAAAAGGGATATGGCAGCTGGAAGATGGAGAAGAAGATAGCGACTGGAGGATGAAGAAGGAGTGGGGTGTCGGCTGTTACATCCCTTAGGGTTAGGGTTTAGCGGTTTACGCTATTTACCCGCCTTACATAAAACTTCTTCCCATATTGACACAATTAGCCCCTCATTTCCAGATTTTGTTCAACTTAAATCCAACATTTACTCCTTTAGCCCTCAGCCTTTCCAATTCATTTCATTTTAGGTCCAAGATTTACCAAACAACCCATCCTCTACAATTTGTTCTCAAATGAAGTCCATATATTACCATTAAACTCCTTAGCCTCCAAAAATCTCTTCAAATTAAGTCCCAATAATTTACCAACTAGTCCTTGCCCTCATAATTATTTACGAAACCAATTCAAAACATACGTTTTTAACCCTCGGAGATTCAACTCTTGTCATCTAGCTTCCTGAAGCCAACACCTCACTAATTATTATTTGATTTTGGACTATAATAATCCAAACTAATAATAAAATTATTTCTCAGGATTCCGGGTTTATTATTTAATTATTTTGTTTTAAATGGGATTTACAACTCTCCCCAACTTAAATTTGATTTCGTCCTCGAAATCGTTTCTTCTCATTCCTTACACGCCAAACAACTTGAACTACAATCCCGAGCACAACCCTAGCATTTCCAAGGCAACCATAGTCGACACACACAGGGTTCTAAAACCTGAAAATAACAAATCCCTTGCAATACGATCACATTTACTCGAACCAAACCGGATGTCTCGAGATGGACTGGCTCCCTGACAGACCTTTCATACCGAATCATTATCGATGAATTTATTGCACTTATCTCCCAACTGGCTACTCATCTGCTAATAACCTGGGGTTCCCACCCGAAAATAGAATCATAAATCCCACACTACTACCTATAACTCTCTTCTTGACAAGAGATTAGGTATTCATTCAAGAGAAATTCGTTATGATACCCAATTCCTAGCGATATATTGAACAACGGGGTGTAATTTGGGAGATGAACCCTTTTTGGATCAACAAGATAATGTTTCATTTAGTTTCCGAACTACATACCTATAATAATCGGCTCATAAGCATAAACACTCATACCTGGCCCAATCAGCCTCAGACTGGAATACCAGGCATGCCTACGATGGGTCCAGTCATCCCTAGGATGGAATACCCTCGTATCACGCTCATGCTTGGTCCAATCAACCCTTGGGTTAGAATACCAAACATGTTAGTTCCACTCAATCATAGGGTCCGATCATCCTCATGATGGAATACCCTAGATTGGAATACTGCTATATACATAACTCGGGTCTAACCCATAACTTGATATCCAAGGACCTATCCTCGCATCTCATCCTAAATCCTCTGATTTGTCACAACCAAGTAACACTCATCTGAAATACCGGGTTTTGGCCTGGTCGCAGAGCTAAAGGACTCCCACATAGTTGCTTCACATGACTTCCAAACGAAATCCTTCCCTGGAACTAGTTGCCACTAATTATCATGCCACTGCGACTATAACAACCTCTTGATCCAACCGATCGGATCCATGCATCGAATCCCATTGTTACCAAATCCACAGCTAAAAATGATTGCTACCTGACCAATGGTAGCCTTATATTACAAGCAATCTTAAGCAATCCATTGCTTTCTTGATCTCATAACTGTAGTGACGTTCCTACAGTCTTATCACTGGCTTAACTAGGTCAGATCCCTCTGGGGAAACCCATAAACCAATCTGTGGATTTACATATCCTCACTGCTACACCCGAACTGGTGGTTACTATTTTCCCTTCCGCGTCCTAGCAACGTGCTCATACTATCTACCACCCTAGCGAATGTTGCAGCTACACCCACAAATTTACATCACTCTATCACTATTTGCTAACCTTGTGAATGCTATGGCTACCCCCACAATCTTACAACACTTTCCATACTACCTGATCACTAGTGAAGCTACGACTACCCCCGCAGTCTTACAACACTTTCCATACTAAGTGATCGCTAGTGAATGCTATGGCTACCCACACAACCTTACAACACTTTCCATACTAAGTGATCTCTAGTGAATGCTACGGCTACCCCTGCAGTTTTACAAAACTTTCCATACTGGTCAAACACGCACTCAACCTAACATATCACTGAACTTAATTCATGGCTAGAATCCCAACCTGATTTCCCCAAGTTCTGCTATAAAGCACCGAGAAGACGTGATTCACATGTTGGGGAGTTTTATCGAACTCCCAACTCACACAACACTCAAACCAAGCAGCCACTAGGGTTTGTCATCCTTCCTGAAAATGATGCGAAACTTATCCCAGTTTCAAAACCGAGCATGCTTATGCGTTCCGGGATGATTCTCCCCCACTTAGATTCAACTAAGTCTTCACACTACATGAAAACTTGAGAATTCCCAATCCTTCTCACTTTCCAATGATTGATCTAATGACAACTAGATGAACACTTCCTGAATCCTAGGGAAACCAACAATCCCTATTGCTCGAATGATCCCACACCCAAATCTTGAAGTCCAAAAAAATATATGTTCCAATTAATGCCTCAACAATGAGCTACTTCCCTTGGCGCTTTCCTCCGCAAATCAATAACGGTTACTAAAACCACTGAATCCTAACAATGCTGAATAACCATCCTGTGGGACCTCCCACACAATACCCTTCTTCCCAAAGTGTTCCAAACAAATCTCTCGCTCTCGAGCTTCTAGAAATCATATCATTCAGGGACTCGCACCCTGACATCACTCACCAGCTCAATTGTCCACAACTGAACTGCAGTAGCTGAAGAAACCTCTACCCTAAACCGGGCTACAACTGCTCCCAAGACATAGTCTCAAATCTCAAAAGTGGAATAGATCACACAATCATTCCTTACCTCCTGATACGGGAGATCCAAGGTGAATCGGATCATAGCTCTTATGGGTCGGAATGGTAATCGCATACGCCTCACAAGATACTCATGCCACATCGACCCACCCAAGCTCACCAGTGTTGTAACATTGTCGCCAACCCCTGCGACTAATTGACCCGAGATGGAACACAACCTGATCCTAGGGTCCCAAGGCTGCTCACTCCTTTGAGCTTAAAAACTGAAAGAGTACAGTCCTTGCCATGTAAATTGACATTCCAACCCACCAATTATCCATTCTACTTCCAGCTGCAAAAACCCAGCTGAACATAATCATTACTCCTTTCCGGAGTCCTCGTGACTCATATTCCGGCCTCGAGCAAAACCCTTGAAGCCTCAAATATAGAACCTCATGTGCTAGACTCTCCCGCTCAACCCGCGTAATGTAACAAGTACAAAATATCTCCCTGGTCCCAAGTAACTACAGCCCTATGCTCATTAGAATATGTCACAGTAACAAGTCCCGGTACTAGAAAGCTCGACCAGCTCCTTCCCTTGCCGTCGTTACAGTTGCTATAGTTGTCGCGACAACCGTCTCGTCAATGGTTGTATAGTGCTCATCAAAATACTCAACCATGGCGGTCTTAATAGACCCAAACATCCCTGGAACTGTTCCTGGACAACCCCGATCACCTCCTCCCGGATGATCTCACTAACACGGTCCTCTGACAATGATGGCCTATCCTGGCTGCCAGCTCTCGATCCTAACCTGGATCCGATCTCAAGACGTTTCGTAACCACCATTCTGGTATGACACCAGAAAGATCTCTGATAATCCATATAATAACAGGGTACCAACTCCCAACCCAACCCTAGGGGTTGTGACTTCCTTGCTATGCGTATGAGTCATGTGCTTTCAGTAGTACGTGCCCATACTACCTTCCACACCTACCCATATTTGTCTCAAGTATCATCACAACACCCTAACAATATACATACACATGGTGGTCACTCAACCTCACCCCTAGTGGAAGGCTAACTGTCTCATATCTAACCTACCGGCCTCACACAACCCACCCATCCATGAAACTTCCATCAACCCTGCATCACTAGTGTATGCAAGCCATACATAAAGCTAGACCCCATAGACTTTCGAATATCCAATCCTACCCAAAGCTCCTAATCAAACAAGAGCAGGACATAAGGCCAAATCAAACATTCTCAGGCTATAAGATCTTAATTATGTATAACAGTGATCCATACACTAAGCAAATACATTAATGATGTCAATCTCATATAAAGGAAACCCTAGGCTAGCAGGCATCATGCAATCAGGCAATTCTATCATGCAATTCCTGAAGATCCCTAGCCTAGCACTAGCATGTTGTTCTAACATATCATATAATCAAATAACTGCATGGTATTTTGGGGTCTACTTACTGGCTCCGACTGATCGTACACCCTGCATCCTCCTTTACTTAGTTTGAAAACCATTTAGAAATCATTTTGAAACTCTTTCCATGATTTGAGACTAGATTCACACGAGTGTTCCTCCAATTCACTCAAACCAAGGCTCTTATACCAACTTGTAACACCCATAAAAATCAAGCCAATTAAAAACTTTTTCAAACATCCAAAAGTCATTAGTTATTACAAAATGTTTTAAAAATAGTTTAATATCAGAGTATCCTAGAACCCGTAAGTCCAAAACACGATGATGTGTACGGTCATACCTTCGCATTGCCAAGACATCTGGAGCACCTGAAACAATAAACTAAAACCATAAGCACAAAGTTTAGTGAGTTCTCCCAAAATACCCATACCCACAACCATACACATATAATCGTAAACAGCATACTATGGATCCAATCAACCATCGGGTTGGAATACCCCAGGCCCTCAACCAATAGGTTGGAATTCCAACACACTATGGGTCTAATCAACCATCGGGTTGGAATACCCCAGGCCCTCAACCAACAGGTTGGAATTCCAACACAGTATGGGTCTAATCAACCATCAGGTTGGAATACCCCAGACCCTCAACCAACAGATTGGAATGCCAACACACTATGGGTCTAATCAACCATCAGGTTGGAATACCCCAGGCCCACAACCAACAGGTTGGAATGCCCGCATACTATGAGTCCAATCATCCTCGGGATGGAATACTCACGGCCCACAACTAACAGGTTGGAATGCCCATGTCTATTGGCTTTCGCACAAAGCAGATAAGCCTCAACCGCCAAACAAACATGTGAACATATATAATAGATAATCACATAACAGTTTATAAGCAGACAAACCGATCTAATAGATCATAACAATATAGCACATCCTATCTATCAGGAGACTGATCTAACGGATCATAGCAACATATAATATCCTATTTACCAGGATACCGATCTAACGGATCATACCACATAGCACATAATACCATCCTATCTACCAGATACCAATCTAAACAATCATACCACATATCACATAGTATTATCCTACCCTTTAAGATACCAATCTAACAGATCATACTAGCATACATAACCAGATAACAATCAAAAGGGTTGGCCTTGGTGCCTTAGACCCTTGAGTATAGTGAGGATAACTCACCTGGCACTGTTGAAGTCCCACAGATAAAACTCCAGTTGCTGGTTGACAGATTCACAAACTGTCAACATCAAACAATACCCAATTAATAATTGGGTTCCAATCCCAAGGTCCAACTCACACTCCAAAGATCCAAAAGTCAAGTTATGGGCCAAAGCCCAACATATGGAAAATTGGGCCCAATTCCTTCACATGGGCTTTACCCTAAAACTCATCCAATTATTTTGGTCCATTTACTTGCTCTTGGATAGCCCATCAATAGTCCAATCCCCAAGGCCCAATAGGAAGACACAACTCAAGGCCTAAGTGAAATTAGGGTTCCCACATGAAATGATGATTAGGGTTAAGTGTTTGTTACTTAACCCATTAAGGACTTAATCCATTAAGTCCAATATTGCCTTAGGTTAATTTGTTAACGATTATTAATTATTATATTAGGTTTAATAATTAATTCCCGTGCAGTCCTGATAAATCCCAAAATTAGGGTTTCACATAAAATGACAATTAGGGTTAAGTGTTTCTCACTTAACCCATTAAGGACTTAATCCATTAAGTCCATCACTCTTCTAAATAAATCATATGGTGTGGTTGGGCTTAATACACAATTCAATTCCAATGGCCTGAATGTGGGTCCAGGTAGATCCAAGCCCATAAATCCAATATTAGGGTTTTCTAAACCATAATAAGGATTTCCAACCCCATCTTAGCCCAACATGCCCAATAGCTAGGTCTTTTGATCAATTAAGGTTCATTAGCCCATTTAGTCACATGTTTGAGATTTTAAGTCAATTAGGGCTTCATTAGGCCCATTAGGGTTTATTAGGCCCATTAGGGTTTTAGTCCCTTGTCCAAACAACTCAAATGAGTTACAATACGAACGAGGTACACCGTCACCCGACACGGCGGCCGGTGGTGGCAGCCACCACCTCACGGTGGTGGTTTGAGTTTTCTTTTCACTATTCTTATCTCTAATTACAAGTTACAATGCTTTAATCAAGAAAATAACAGTCGCACTGTGGCGGTAGGTTGTGGTCGGAGGTGGCAGCCACTACCTCACGGTGGTGGTGGTGGCCTACGTTTACATTTCCGATCAACAAAACATCCACATAACACAACTCGATCCCAGCAGTAACCTAAGTCAACATATGCTAAAAAACAAAGCGAACACCACTACCCACCCGGTGGTGTGTTGCGGCGTCGGTGACACAAGAAGGCGGGCAACAGTGGCGGTCGGTCGGCGGCTAACGGCAACATCGAGTCCCAACACTAATCGATTCGACCTGTTCCTCCCACGACCATAGCACCGATTTTATTCTCATCTCATGATCTCCGGCAATGAAGGGTGTACCACGAATCATGAGCAACAACAACACCTACTGTCGGTACTATCGGTGACGATGGAAATGACGAGCATTTCCCAGGGGCGGCGGCAGAAGGCTGGAGAAAGTAGGGTGCATGCAAGCCAACCACGAACCACCACAGAGTCCATGGTCGTTAGTCTCCGACTCCCGCGACTGGATCAACGATGGGCGAGGATCCTTTGTCTGCGTCAGCAACAAAGGTTTGTCAGCGACCTTGGTTGATCAGAGCAACATGAAGAAGAAGGGATATGACAGCTGGATGAGGGAGAAGAAGATGAAGGCTGGAGGATGAAGAGGGAGTGGGGTGTCGGCTGTTACATCACTTAGGGTTAGGGTTTCAAGGTTTACGGTATATACCCGCCTTACATAAAACTTCTTCCCATATTGACACAATTAGCCCCTCATTTCCATATTTTGTTCGAATTAAATCCAACATTTACTCCTTTATCCCTCAGCCTTTCCAATTCATTTCATTTTAGGTCCAAGACATACCAAACAACCCCTCCTCTACAATTTGTTCTCACATGAAGTCCATATATATTACCATTCAGCTCCTTATCCTCCAAAAATCTCTTCAAATTAAGTCCCAATAGTTTACCAACTAGTCCTTGCCCTCATAATTATTTACGAAACCAATTCGAAACTTACGTTTTTAACCCCCCAGAGATTCAACACTTGTCATCTAGCTTCCCGAAGCCAACACCTCTCTAATTATTATTTGATTTTGGACTATAATAATCCAAAATAATAATAAAGTTACTTCTCAGGATTCCGAGTTTATTATTTAATTATTCTATTTTAAACGGGATGTTACAACACTATTGTAACTTTATTCAAACATCCAAAAGCATTTCAAAGTAAAATTATTATCAGAGTTCATTCCTAAAGATCACATATTACAGAAAACACAGGTGTATGCACTGATAGGGCTGTAAACGAACTGAACGTACGTCGAACCGTTCGTGAACTGTTCGGCAGGAAGTTCGTTTATGTTCGTTTATTTAATAAATAAACGAACATGAACAAAAATTATCGTTCATTTCGTTAAATGAACGAACATGAACAATGGTCTCGTTCGTTCATTTATGTTCGTGAACGTTCGTTTATGATGTTCATTTACGTTCGTTTATGTTCGTTCGTTTAAGTTTATTTATATTCATCTATATTCAATTATTTTTTATTATATTGCTATATTATATGTTCGTTTATGTTCATATATGTTCAATTGTGTTTTTTTTTATCTTTGTTCGTTTATGTTTGTTCGTTTATGTTCGTTTAGCATGTTCACGAACATAAATGAACGAACATGAACAAAGTAATTTGTTAAACGAACGAACATGAACAAGAAAATCTCGTTCGTTTATCCGTTCGTGTTCGTTTGTTGTTCGGCTAACTTAAACGAACGAACATGAACAAGACCTTGTTCGTGTTCGTTTGGTTCGTTTACAGCCCTATGCACTGATCAACCTGGGCCCTTCCCCTTCGAACCGGAAATACCTGAAACCAAAAACCAAAAACTATAAGCACAAATCTTAGTGAGTTCCCCAAATACCATATACCATACATATCAAATGAGCCTTAGATAACATACATAATCATGAGTCATACATATCACACATAAACATAATCAGTAAAAGTGCTATGTGTCAACCGTAGTCTTACCATTATGCCACAAGCCGCCCCGTGGTCTTCCTTGCCAGGCCGAGGGCCACAACCCTGGGTCTTATAAACAAGTTCTAGGATCAACCTCCTGGTATTCCATGCAAGTATCACAAAGACAACTAGCATACAATCTACAATTACTTAACTAACATTTGCCAGAGTTCAAACTTTGGTCTTCCATACAAATTGCCAGGAACCGCCTCCTGGTCATTTATACAAAATGAAAAGGGTTACCCTTGGGTCTTCCTACCATACATAAACAAATGGGCCGGCATTGGTGCCTTCGACCCATAGAATAGTGAGGAGACTCACCTTGAATGCAGAAGCTCACTGAAAGAAATCCCTAGCTGCTGCCCTGACGACTTCCCGAGCTATCAATACCAACAACACACCCAATTAGCATTTGGGTTCCAAGCTATATACCGAAATCCTTACTTGGGGTGAATAACCATATTACCCCTGACCCAACATGAACCAAAACTGAGGCCCAAATCCAAAAAGGTCCACAAAGGCCCAATAATGGCCCAAATTTCCAAATTGGGCCCAACCCCATGTGGGTCTTTTCCTAAGCCCATAATTTTCTTAATTACAATTTTGATTATCTCAAGAACCCCCTAGAACAAATTGGTTAAAGACAGGGTCAAAAGTTAAGGTCAACAGCCTGAGTTAACCCAACTCGCCGAGTTGTCCATCAACTCGTTGTGTTCCTCCATTATCTGCAAAGTCGGGGAAAGACCGAGCCAACTCTCCGAGTTTATTCATAAACTCGCCGAGTTTGCCAGAAACACACATCTTAATACATCAAGCCGACAATATAGACTCCAAGAGCTTCATAACTCATATCTCGACCAAAAATGAGATTTAGAAGGGTAAAGTTTCCAACTTTACCCCTAGGAACCACCGAATTGGGTCCAAGCCCAAACCCTAGACTTAAAAAAATGAGGGCTTAACCATTAAACACTTAGTATTAAATGACAAATCCCCAAATTACAGATCTAGTACCCTAGAGCTGGAAAACCATGTAAAGTTTCCAACTTTGTGCTCATGCTTGACTAGGAGAGGCTCAAATGTTCAGAAAGGGCTTAATAAGGGACTTAAAGAATGCATGAAGCCCTTAAATCTTTTTTTTTTAGAACGGCATGCATATATTAATAAAAAACTAGCCAGGAGCTAGGAGGTACAAATTGTCCCGAATAAAACAACGCTACATCAAAAGAGAGACAATTGGAAATAAACAGAAATGGACACTGAGAATGAAAATGGAAACTGGAAAAGAAACTAAAAGAAGCTAACTACATCCTGCCGTAGCACTCCAAGATTGGGTCACAACACCACTCGAGCCATCTAAGCTTCCTTCCCTTCCGATTCCTCGCATTGATCCATAGGTGCGAAAATGTTTGTACCTCGAATGCCAAAGCCGATTTTGAGCAGGAGTTTGAGTTCAAACAATGGGCCTTGTTGTTTCTGTATCTCCAAATTACCCATAAGAAAACCAACATTATAGCCTCATGAATCATTTCCAGCCTATTATGTCCCCCTAGTGAGTCTTTACAATTTAACAACTCACTACAATTATTTGGTGAAGTTCCCAATAACCGCCACCAACTGCACACCTGCACCCACGCTTCCTTTGATATCGGACATCCCACGAAGATGTGATCTACCGATTCTGAGGCTTCATGACACATTTGACATACATTTGACATAATTCTGAAGAGCTAATACCAAGCTTACTTAAGTTCTCCATGCATGGAAGTCTACCGTGGCAGACCCTCCAGGCTAATATGTTTACCTTACCCGGCACAAGCGGGTTCCATTTCCAACCAGCATTACTATGAGGCATGGACCGATTATCAATGTGATTCTGCAGCGAGGAGACAGTATAAACACCCGAAGGGTCGAGTGACCATGACCATTTGTATGAACCGTCAATATTTAATGAATTTTGGAAGAAAGATAAGAAAGGCACCTGATCTTTGTCTAAAAATGCTGGCAGGCATGCTATCGAGCCCCATCAGCTGCTTCTTCTTCTTACAGCCTTTGGACGTGACACACCACCGTCGGAACCATGAATGGCTTTAATTACCAGGGCCCATATGTTGTCTGGTTGGATTCTGAAACGCCACCACCATTTACCCATGAGAGAAAGATTCTGCGCTTTCAAGCTGCCAACCCCGAGTCCCCCTCTTTCTTTGGAAGCGAGAATTTTATCCCAAGCGACCCAGACCATTTTTCTTGCTTCCAAGCTCCCACCCCAAAAAAAATTTCATCCGAATTTGTTCCAGGCTTTTAAGTACCTTTGCATGGGCCTTATATAATGAGAAATAAAATGAGCCAAGGCTACTTAGAACAGATTTGCATAAGGTCAATCTACCCCCAAACGACAAGGTAGAGGCTTTCCATCTAGAAAGTTTCGCTTGGAATTTCTCGATGATGGGCTTCCAATGAGTTTCACGGACCATCGAAACACCCACTGGAAGACCTAAGTAGGTCAACGGGAGTGAACCAATCGAGCAATTAAAGCTACGGGCCACCAATTCTATTCCACATGTTTGGACACCAAGCCCAAATATTTTTCTCTTTAACATATTAACCTTGAGCCCCGATGACAACTCGTAACATCGTAATATTCTGATCAGATTTTTCATGTTTTCCAAGGACCATGATCCCAAAAAAATCACATCGTCAGCATACTGTAGGTGCGAGATTGTTGGACCACAGTGGGGGAGCTGAACACCACTAAAACACCTTTTTCTTTTACCGATTCTAGAGCTATATGGAGTCCTTCAGCATCTATGATAAACAAAAATAGGGACAGCGGGTCCCCCTGCCTCACCCCCCGCTCCATTCCGAATTCCTTTGTTACTGCACCGTTAATAATAACCGAGACCCTTGCTGAAGCTAAGCATCCACGAATCCATGCTTGCCATTTATCCCCAAAATCCATTTGTTGCATGATTGAATCCAGGAAATCCCAGCGAATACAATCAAAAGCTTTTTCAAAGTCAACTTTGAATATGAACGCTTTCTTTTTGTTCTTCTTTAACTAGCTAATGACTTCATTGAGGATTAGAGGCCCGTCTAGGATGTTCCTATCTTTAATGAAAGCTGTTTGTTCTTTGCTGACCACATGATGAATCACTCTTTTCAACCGCTCAGTTAGGACCTTTGAAATCGTTTTATATAGACATCCAATTAGGCTGATAGGACGGAAGTCGTTTAGCGTGATCGGGGACGTCCTAATCACAACATCTAACCAATCCATGACTCAAACATAACAATTAATCCAAAATAAAGATCTAAACATCTAGTTATCAAGATAAGAACTTGATACCTCAAACTCCTAGAAAAATGGATAATGATTATGGATCCAAGACCTCTTCTCCAAGCTTAGAAACTTCAAGATCTTCTAACTCCTTCAAAAGACACAAAATGAACACCAAACTTTCTTCTAAGGATCAAATGCTTAACAATGGGGGCTACAACATGATATAGGGTTTGGATAACAATTGATGCTGATAAGGAGGTCATCCAAAGGGACTTAAGGCCTTTAAATAGGGTGCAACACCTTAAAAATTAGGCTTTCCTTCCCAGCTACTATCTGCCGAGTTGAGGCACCTCAACTCACCGAGTTGGTTCATTTAATCCCCGTGATTCTTCCATCCTAAACACGCCGAGTTGGTTCCTCCGACTAGTCGAGTTCAACTTGAAATAGGTTTATTCTCAACAATTTATCCACAAGATTTCGGGAGTTACAAAATCCTTTAAGGATTTCTGGTTTAATTATACTCTTAAGCATTTCTGCTTCAACAGTTATCAACATATAGGTTAGATCAGTTAGGGTCACGTTGAGATTCCGCATATGAAAGTTCTTAACGAATAGATGTAACGATCCAAAATTTAAGACCAAAAATTTCTTTAATAAATCATTACTTAAAGTAACATCATCATTCCAAAACATAATATGAGTATAAGTTTTCAAAACATATGTTCGTTATCAGAGTAAACATCCCCAGGCTGTCTAATCTATGGTGTGTGCCATGCGATCACCCCGAGCTCTTTCCTCCGCTACCGGAAGTACCTGAAACCAAAACTGAAAACCGTAAGCACGAAGCTTAGTGAGTTCCCCACCCTACCACATACCATGCATAACCACATACTGCACATACTGGGCCACGCCCCCTATCTTGGGCCTCGCCCCCTTACCTCGGGCCTCGCCCGCTACAACGGCCCCGCCGCTCCAGGCCCCGCCTGGCTTCGAGCCTCGCTCGGATACAGATCTGTTTTACTTAGGCCTCGCCTGTCACAGGGCCTCGCCCATCAACAAATAATAACACATAAACATTTCATAACACATAACTAACACATGCAACTGGTTCTGTCCTAAGGCCTCGCCTTTCCTGGGCCTCGCCCATGTCCTGCTACCGAGGAGTCATGGAACCCCATCCATGCTCCTAATGGTAGTGAGGTACGGGCCTAGCCCACTCTCACTCCTGTTCTAATTCGGGCCTCGCCCCTAATCTGCTACTAGTGAGATATGGAACCCCATCCACACTCTGCTATTGGTGAGATACGGGACCTCGCCCACACTCACCTCCCTACCAGGTACATACATGTATCACACAGACAACAAGTATAAACTATCATATATAAACAATTCCTTGGGCGCCCGCCCGCTATTACTGGACCTCGTACTGCAAACAATGCTAGCATACTGTGCCTAAGGCTAACCCCCAGGTCTTCTACTCATAACTACATGGGTCGGCATTGTGGCCTTAGACCCATTCACACAAAGGGAAACTCACCTGAACTGGCTGAACTTGCTGATGATCTCACTAGCTGCTTCCCGACAACTCACGGAACTCCTGCTCCCCTTGCTCCCCGAACTACCAATATCAATGCAACACTGAGTCTAACTGACCCCCGAAAGACAATCAAGTCCACCCTGGTCCAAAGTCAAAGTCCTGGTCAAAGTCAACCTTCCAGGTCAACCCTACTCGCCGAGTCACCCTACTGACTCACCGAGTTCAAAATGATCAGATTCCTTTCATTCGCGACTTGACTCGCCGAGTCAGTCCATGACTCGCCGAGTCTACCGATTTCTGAGTCCAGACCTGTTCAACTCACTGAGTCTCCACCCGACTCACTGATTCGAGTCACAACTCGAAGGGTTTGGGGTTTTGCGACCTGACTCGCCGAGTCCAAGAACAGACTCGCCGAGTCCAAGGCAATCTTCATACGACTCGACGAGTTGTTCATCCCACTCGTCGAGTTTCCCCAAAACTTCATGCTACTCGCCGAGTCTACTCAAACGACTCGTCGAGTCCCTTCAGATCTCCTTACATGCAGAGGATTCTTGAGTCATGCATGGACTCCAAACTATAGATCCACCCTTCCCAAGCCTATTCCACACGTAAAGTTGCAAACTTTACGTGTAGAGAAGGAGATCTAGGCAAGATACGCCATTAACTAGGGTGTAAGGCCAAGGGACTTCAAAATCGACTCAATGGCTGATACTTTATGCTTCTCCAGGCCCTAAAACACTTGAATCTGAAGTAGCAACTCCAGATCCGGCTTCTAACCCAAAATAATAACATTATGGCAAAAGAGCCCCAACAACCACACATAGATCTAGGTGCAAAAAGGGTCCAGGAACTAGTTTATTACCTCCAAGTGCTCAGAATGAACTCACAATCCCAGATCTATAGCTCCTTCTTGCTCCTCCAAGTTCCTTCTTCCTTTTCCAAGCTTTAATGCACCTTCCAAGGCTCAACTAGGAGATATGACGGCTAGGGTTTGATATCCAGGGCTAAAGAGGCAGTAAGGAACCCTAGGAAGAAGATTAAGACATTTATATAGGCCCCAAGTCCCGAATTTAGGGTTTTCCACGCACAGACCAGACTCGCCGAGTCACCTTGACCGACTCGCCGAGTCGGTCGCTTACACCTCGACCCGGATCCCGCTCGGACTCGCCGAGTCCCTCCTTGGACTCGCCGAGTCGGCCCTTAAATTAGGGCTTTCCTTTCCCTTCTTGGACTTTGAAACTTTGGGTGTTACAACAGACCATATGACTTTTAAAGAGACAGAAGAACCAAATAATTATATTTCTCCTTTAGGAATACTATATATATTCTTCCCAGTTTATCAATGTATGATTTCATTTTCAAAACAGGCGTACACACAAAGTATCCATTTTCAAGGTTACATGCCAATAGATTTTGAGTAGTTTCATATCTTTCAACTTGAGGAAAACATGACATTGGGAGAATCGCAAGAGGAGGAAGTGGAAGATTTGAAGATGCATGATATCCAGTTCCACCATTACCCAAGGAAGGGAAGACAATTTCACATTGACTCGAATGTGGAAGACCATTTCCAAAAGAACGAGGAAGACAATTACTATCTTCATAAGACATTTAAAAGTAGGAAAATAGTGAATTCAAGTTAGTTGATTTCAGTCCTTAATTATTAACCCATATAGAAATTAAGTCTAGGATCCATATTTTCATTTTGTAATATGAAGAGGGATGTTGTAGTCAAATCACAAAACTATTTTAGGTGGGTAGAAACATTTTACCAATTTCAATCACATAAAACTGCTATATCTTTTGAGATTTTCATTGAAACATCAATGACATGTTTAATCTCGGATTATGCTCTTACCAATTATCACTGAGATGCCGATGATCACAATTAAGATGTGAATAACCATGCAAACCCAATCAAAGCACCCCCAATCAATTTATAATCTCCCATTGATGTGTAGGTTAACCACACACTCTCCATCAACAATTATAAACATGATTTCTTTCATCATTTCATCTTTATAGTCCCAAATTAGTGTGTTGGCTAACCACGCACGCTCCACTAACGACTCATAAAGAAATGATGTGTGTTTTCATGGATTAGCAGACATTTCAAAATTTTCTAAAGTAACTAAAGTGAAATTTTAAAGAATGTTCTAATTCTTTATTATTATACTTTTAACCTTTTTATGTCCTATCGAACCCGTTTGACTAACGACCCTCTACCATATACGGTGGGTGAAAAGGACACCCATTCAACCGTAATTTTATAGATCGTTTCCATATACCCGTCATATACCATGGTTTCGTTAATGAGGCGCACTATTGATTCGATTGATTTTTCTTATACATATGATATTAAAGTTCTTATACATATGTATAGGGTGCATTTTAAACATTTTAAAATCTTTAAGGTTTAAAATTAATTTTAAATTAACTATTAATTAATTAATTATTTAAAACCAATTAATGATTTATCTTTATCTTTTAATTAAACTATTGATTAAATTAATTAAATCATTTAGATAATTAATGGATTTAATATTTATCTTTTGATTATCATTAATTAAATATTAAAACCATAAGGATAATCATGCAATTATCTTACAACTAGATTAGTTTTCCATGTTTAGTTCTTTATCCTCAAAATTAGGGTTTTTAATCATATATGGCAAGTAAAATTCATATTTTTAATGAAACCAAAATAGATTATGCCCAATTAACAACCTACTAATCAGATAAGGCAGAAAATATCGAAAATCAAATTCAGAGTGATCTCACATCGTGGCAGAAGGCATGCCATGTTGTGACTAACCATAATGTCGATTTCTTTTGTGCAATTCATCTCATGCATAATCAATGTAGGACAATCAAGATTTGATATACCGTTGATGATTTTTATAGGTTACAAAATCTATGTACTTGTAGAATTTCTCTTAACACTTAAGGGTACATGCAACCTAAGAATCTATGTCTACAATTAATAACAACATACTATGAAACTTAAGGAACCTAACTATAATCTAAATTCAAAAGTTAAGGTTGCATTCCTTTTGAATTGTTATTTTAAACAATTCCTTAAATCCTTCTTGATCTTGGAAAGCTAGCACTAAACATATGATGCCTTTAGTAGCTCAAACCCAAAACTAGAAACCCTGGAATGAAGAGGTGAAAGAGAAAGGAAGAAGAATTTTCGTTCATATGACTCTCAGGAATGATGTGTACAAAATTTGCAAGCTATGGAGTCCTATTTATAGTTTAGGTAACTTGCAAACAAAGCCAAATTTGAATTAATTAAATAATAGATTTAATCCCAATTCAAATCATTTCCCTATCTGAAACGTAGAGGCTTCCAAAAACTCTAGGAATCCCTTCAAAACCATCCATACCATGAATGGTTCTAGAATTGCTTCTTTTGTTAAAAATCAAACAATTACAATTCACCCCTTATACCTTTAATTAATTCAAATTAATCATGAATTAATCCTAGATTAATTTTGATTAATAATTAATTAGTTCTTATTGATTTCACATTAATTTATTAACCATATAAATTATCAAATCAAGTGTTTAACTATTGATCTCATATTAATTTATTAGTCACACAATAAATTAACAAATCAATTATTTATTTATAATTAACATATGAATCAAATAATATATTAACAAATCATTTCCTTTTCTCCTAATATCATTTCTAGTTATATTTGATCATGAGGGCAACCCAAAAAGTAATTTGCTTTTAATTAGAAGAATATACCAGTTTAGTTATGAGCTAAGACACCTTAATCCAAAACCCTATACCCAAGGGCGTTGCCCCTCACCCCTATATTTCCAAGTTCACATTTGTCACTCAGAGTATACATCCTGCACCTCTAGTATGAGTGAGTAAATAGAACTCAACCTATCTCAAAATTAATAATAACTACACTAAAGTATGTTAATAAAACTAACTTCACTAACATAAACAACCAAACCAAAGTTAAAGAACCACATTTATAGAGAATTCTACTAAAAAATCCATCTTTGATTAAAAGCAAGCCATGAAACAACTATTCCAACACACATACAATCTAAATTTAGAAATCAAACATGACATGTGGAAATACAACGAGAGTATGAAAGTAATTTTAACAATGAAGTTTGAAATCTTTGTCGTGTTTTAGGAGAAGACAATAATGTATCACTAAGTGAGTTCCCACCCTCTATCAGAAGGTTTGTTATAAACGGTTACCTTAGTCAATGTAAAATGAATGATATGGATATCCTTGTCATTTTGACCCATCTATTGGAGGTTGTTAATGAAAAAATTCGAGGAGAGCTGGCAAGGAAGGCCATGACTGACCGCTTTTGAGAAGGGTGAAGACAAGAGAACATAACATGTCCAAGTAAACTTTTTTATTGGTGTTGGAGGTTTAGGAATGTATTTTATTTTGTTTTGAAAGATGTAATTTTGATTTTAATGTTTAATATATTATTTGGTTATTTTTTTTCTTTGAATAATAATCAAATAGTATTGTTTTCAATGTCAAATGAGTACAACGACAAATTCAAACATGAAGGATTAGTGTTTTACCTAGGATTAGAATAGCTTGCCCTATACAAAAGTACTTACACCTTCCTCGAATGATTCTAAAAACCTACTTCAAATCCTTCTTGAATCCTTCCGGTAGAGAGAAGAGGAATAATAAGGAATAGGAGGAAGGAAACTAGGGGACGATGTCGTAGTCGACAATGATGAGATGATAATGTTTTTCTAATCAATGATGAGAAATAAAGATAAGGATAGAAAGTAATGTACGTTTCTTTAACAAGAGGGAGAAAGATAAATATTCAAGGTGGAGAAGATAAATGGTAATTATAAGATGAAGCCAAGAAGCTAACACATCAGCCAATAAGACCAGTCAGCTACTAAGGTGGTGGTTATATGTTGTGGAACCATGTATAGGGTTCAAAACCTTTTAAATAATATATATGGAAAAAATGTTTGCAAAGTTCAAACATCTAAATACATAAAATTCATATTAAATATAAACAGTTAATGTCACTATTAGGTAATGAACTTTCACGAATTACTTTAAATGGTCTGTAAGGTATTTTTCTTGCATTCTAAGGGCATAAAGTGCACATGGACCTGATTAGTTGGTCCTTGTTACCTGATTTAACCAGTTGTAGAAAGAATCCATCGTTTGAATAATTTATTTTACTCAAATGGTAAAAAGAATTTTTCATGCACCTTAGTTTCATGTGTTCTAACACTATAAACGACTCATTGATTTAAACCAATGGCTCGGATCCCCAAGCTTTACATGTAAAATGAGATTGTTTGAATTGTGTAGTTTAGTCAAATAGTAAAAAGAGATTGTTTGTTTCGATTAAGGTAAAGTGTATGTTCTTCCATTATTTTTATGGTGACATACCATTTTTCAATGTCTATATTTTGTGTTCCATATTCTCCCATTGTCCCAAAGTGGATGACGGTATCAAATCTGAAACATGTAAATGCTTTTGATAAGAATTCAAAGTCGCAAACATCACGTTTTGAGTGTTGGATCTCCACCTTTTGATATGTTCATGGATTGATGAAATGGATGTGAGTGAATCAAGCCCAAATTGGTCATTGAAATGGCGCTGAATAAATGTTGTCAATAATGGAAAATTCGTACATTTTGTTAGATAAATGGAGGGAAGTACCCAACCAAAGTAACCATCATCGCCAATGACCATCACACTGGTAGCCTTGGCTGTTCATCGAAAGTGGAGCTTGGGTTTGTTCCTGGTTGTTGGAGAGTGGTTGCACGTACTGAAAAAATTTCTTTATGTTATTTTTGTTTAATGAAAATGTTTTGAATGATTGGATTAAAGTGCATAAAGTGAGTGAAGTGACGAATGAATATAATTTTTATTTCAATGAGTTAGGCTGGTTTTGGAGCATGATATGTTTAGCAGACAATAAACTAAGATACGAGATTAGTTGGTGATGTATATTCTGAGTTAACGAGTTATCCTGTTACATTTCTAAAATTTATATTTTAAACTGAACAAAATGCATTGTGTGTCCCTAGAACACACAAAAAAAAAAAAAAAAAAAAAAAACTAAGGAATCATCTAGACAAATTTATAAATGTTCATTATCCAATAGTGACAATGACCTTAACATAACCTGTTGTTGTTGTTGTTGTTGTTATTATTATTATTATTGTTATTGTTATTATTATTATTATTATTATATTTTAATTTATTTTTTCAAAACGTAAAGGTTTTAATGCAATATACCTAATTCTAAACCCTAAATTGAATTTCATGTTGTTAAGATTTCAGATGTGAATAATTTCACAACTTTGAAAAAATAGCAAAAGGTTTTCCAGACATTACAATTTTACATAATATTATAATACAAATTATTATTATTATTATTATTATTATTATTATTATTATTATTATTATTTATTTATTATTTTTTTTTGCAAAAATAACTATTTGATCCGGTCTCTGGAAATATTTTTGGACTCCATATATGTTGGGTCGGCCCATCAAGTATCCTCCAGAATGCTCATTCCGGAGTAACAATATGTATTCCAGACTTCCATTTGGAAATTCATTTTCTGGAAATTATTCAGAAAAAAGTATGGATCTCGATTTCATTCGGGAGTTCGATTTACAAATGTATCTTGACTTTATGATTCCGATCTCGTGTATGCTCTCCAACATTCCAACACACTCCAACTTTCCAATTCCAATCTTCGACATGCATTCCTAACTCTGACTTAAGATATGTAAGACAACCACAATGACCTGGTTATTGTATGGGTAAATCATTTACTCTTATACTGTTATTATTTTAGTGTTTAGATTTTTTGTTTATAGAACTTCCTCTAGAATGCAAAGAGCACCTCCGAAATGAACGAAACATG
Source organism: Lactuca saligna (assembly GCF_052625555.1). NCBI lineage: Eukaryota > Viridiplantae > Streptophyta > Magnoliopsida > Asterales > Asteraceae > Lactuca > Lactuca saligna. The sequence goes on along the minus strand of NC_136420.1, from coordinate 59,955,454 downwards.
TTCTGGAGTAGCATTAGACGATGACAGTGCATTAGGACCAACCCAAGACTAGTTTATTTGTTTATATAATGTTATTATACATCGAAAACTAGTGTTCCAAACAAAAAATTCATTATGGAATTCGAAGAACACATCTGGAATGAACTGACCATGTTCTAGAGTAGCAATTTATGATGACAGTGATTAGGACCAACCCAACACTACTTTAGTTGTTTATATAATGTTATGATACATCAACAACTAGTGTTCCAAAAAAATGCATTCCGTAATGCCCCAGAATGCAAGGACCCGAAATGCGAGGAACTGGTCCAGAACACGAAAAACATCTTTTGAATGTCAAGAACATGATCCAGAATGGTCATTACTGTTTGTTCCGGAGTTACGAGACTATTACACTGACAAACCAAAGTTTTCTATTATAACAAGTTTTCTATTTGCAGTACAACAGAGTTTTGATGCATCCACTACACTGTCTTGTAAAACCAAACTCAGTGTGGATATTCTTGCGTCAATCAAAGTCAAAGACAGACCGTCATGCGGCACTATGTTCCAAAATTCATGTTTTGGGAGGTGGCTAGATATTCCTAAGGTATATAGGGATCCTTTACTTCTACATTAAGTGTTTTGCCATGAAGTTATCACGGACCCCCGAAGCGAAGTAGAGATAATGGTTCTGGAGATTAGGGGTTATGAGCTACCTTTCGGGAAGAAAGAATTTTGTATTGTCATTAGTTTCCTATTTGGAGACTAATTTTGCTACCTTTGTTTTTGGCGCCGCCTTCAATTCCCACGTGTTTCCTATGGTCGCGATGAATGTCGTCGTGAAATTAGACGATGTGATGGATATGTTTAAACATTTTCTTAATGACTTATTGGATGAGGATGTGGTCTTTGTATGTCTTTTATATCTCTTAGTGAAGAGTTTCAATGGGCGGTTGGCTATACAAACTGTTTTAGTGGAGTATTTCTCTTTGGCATATGAGATTGATGAATCCAACATGTATCATGTCGTTAATTTATATTTACGGATTATAATTATCATTACTTATATTTTTTTACAAAATTAATTAGGAATTTTTTATGTCGTGGATATCCATGAGGGAGGATAATTTGGGATCAATTGTATTCACAACTATTTACTGTATTCAATAAGGTTGAAAAACTTATACACCCAGTCGAACCAAAAGCTAACCAACCTCAAAAAATGACATACACCTTAAACGATTTTTTACATGATTTTAAAGTAAGGTACATGATTATTTTTGTGTGTGATAATATTCTAATATATGATTCTTTCAAATATGGATTCGTGAGAGTTTTCCTATGAGCACTTTGCTTGGTACCCAACAACAAAATATGATCTCTTGGGGTGTTGCATGGTCGAATTAGGGCATTTACATATGCTTGAGTGCAACTAGTTTATAACCATCAATGGATTATGATTACTTGCATATTTTATAATTTTCTTTTGTATGTATAATTTATGTTTATTTATAATTTTATAATTTTGTTAGCATGATAATAAAGTTATACATAAGTTGGAGTCGACAGAAGCTAAAAGTCGTGTTGAATGGTGGATAATTACTTCGACGTGGATTGATCGCCCCAATCACCTAGCCTAGAATTTCACATGACACCTTGCCTAACACAATCACACAAACACTCCCCTACTGTAACGCCCGTAGATCCGGGCTAGTCGACGATAGGCATCAAAAATGACTTTTTGATGGAAGATTATCTAGAAGGATTAATCTTAACCAAGTCGTAGTGCTGTCCGATCATCTTCTGATCAAGTAAGTGTGTGGTTACTTTCTTCTAACACATAAATACGAAGTATTTTATACGAAATACGTGTTATGTGTATATTTTGTTGTTATATGTGTGAATGTGTATTCACTTTCTTCTACCGCATAAATATGAAGTATTTGCTATGAAGTACGTGCTAGATGTTTATACATTGTTTGTTTACTTGAGATAGATGTTGAAATAATGTTTTATACATGTTTTAAAAGATTTAAACTGTACATGTGTTTGCATCTACAAATAGGTTGGGTAGAACATAGGTAGATGAAATAGTTGATGTGAGACGAAATAATAAGTATTTTTGAACTCTATGTGTTCACTTAGTGTTTGAACTCTATGTATTCATTAGGTATTTTTGAACTCTATGTGTTCACTTAGTGTTTGAGCTCAATGTGTTCATTAGGTTTTTTAGAACTCTATGTGTTCACTTGGTATTTTTGGACTCAATGTGTTCATTAGATCATTTAGAACTCTATGTGTTCACTTAGTGTTTGAACTCAATGTGTTCATTAAGTATTTTTGAACTAGATGTGTTCACTTGGTGTTGTTGAACTGAGTGTGCTCACTAAGTGTTTTAGAACTAAGTATTCACAAGATGTTTTGAATTAATTGTTCACTAGGAGTATTAGAACTAGGTGTTTGGTAAGTATGGTGAACTAAGTGTTTAGCAGTCGTAATTTGTGGACCTTGGCAGTGGTGGACTTTGTGTCAATTCCTTAGGTCAATCTTTAGGAATAAATAGATAATGGATAGTTGATTCTTAGGGTAAATCCTTAAGAAATAAAGGAGATAATGGGAATGAGTATTTGGTTTGATTGTTTGATAATTGAATATAATAAATGTATTATTGTGGGTTGAAAACCCTATATGCTCACCAGGCTCCCAAGCCCGACCTACTCAATTTAATTGTATCATAGGTATCGATACGAAGCTGCTTTGCACTGAGAGATTAAAGGAGATGTAAATCACTAGAGTAAATGAATGTATGTTTTGTTTATGTTTATGTGTCTGTATTGGAACATGACATCCCGAGGTTTTATTATTTAATGAAAATACATTCTCTTTGAGAAATTTTTTGATAAGTTTTTATCATATCTTGTTTTGGGAACAAATTTCGCAACCGTTTTCTTTAAACGAATACTCTGATTTATAAAACAAAGCATAAACAAATCGGTCTTTTCTGGCCGTGAAATCGGGGATGTCACACCTACCCATGAGCCTCGACAAAAGAAGGCACATATAAATGTTCCATCTCACCTGCCACCACCACCACCGGCTGCTGAATCATCAACTGATAAGGACCGAATTATTACTGACCTGAAAAACGAGGTTCATGAATGTACATTGTTATTATTTCACTCCAATATAATTTTTATTTAACTTTATGGTATACCCGTTATTGAATCATTTATTATTAAATACTATTGAACCGTACATGCACTTATTGTGCAAGATGTTGGTACACAGACTATAATGACTTATGGGAGCATGATTATGGGTTAGGCACACCTGAACAACTGATCAATCATAGCCCTGAGTAGGTGTCTGCATGTATTCAATCGTAGGATTGAAAAGAGATTTCGTGGGACGAATATAAAACATCTGTAGCACCTCTTAGGCGTTCCCTACGACAAAAAGTTATGTCAATATGATATAAGGCCCCATGGATACAAATGAAGAGAAAATGTGTTACATGACAACAACCATCACCGTTGGACAATCTTTTATAACCTATCATACACAATCGTACACAATCTATATAAAGAGCGGGGTGATTCGCTATTGTAGCTCACCGTTTTTAAACAATATTACGACGATTGAGTTTTGGACTCGCTTATATGTGGATACTCACGCATGTTGGTTCCAATGTGATGTAACTTATATAATTATGTGCTCATTATGTACTACGTTGCTAATAACAATATTTACTTTACTGCAATTTTTTTTTTTTGATTGACAACACATCATGTTGTAGATCTCATTGTTGATAGAGCATAAACAAGTTGATGGTCGGTGGACGGTCGTGCAGTCAGCTATCAACACCGATGCATTTGACTGGAGTAACATGGTTGGTGGATCATTCATCTAGCTTGGGTAGACTGTGATAAATTATAATTACCTTAGGATTTCATTACCTAAGTAATAGTAATTTATAATACAATATTATTTGATGATTAATTAATTCTAACATTTTGTGTTACATCCCAACAATATACCAACTCTTCACTAGTTTTTGGTTGTTTTGGATTTGAAGACATTCAAAACGACTATATACGATAGTCACTAGAAAAGAGACCATTGTTTAGAAGATGGGGATTGATTTATGGGTATGCAAACTTGCATCAACAAATTGCTAGTGAGTATTAAGTACTGGGGTACCGAACCAACTGATGCAATCTCAATCGAGAGTTTGAAGATGACCTTTGAAAAGACACCAAACATACCACAACAGATTAACAGCAGAAAGATTGTAGGGTGTTTTTGTATTAGTTCGTAGAGATGTTGATCGCCGTGAAATCATATTTTGTAGAGGGTAAAAGCAGTTTATGGACCATGCCATATCGTAAACGGTTGGTGAAATTTTTTCAAGATACGAGGACAAAGTTCATTTGAACATTGTATTATTATTTAAAACAAATTAAGTTTATAAATTTATTATTATTATTTTTGTAGATTTAAGATTTCATGCACTAGATTTCATAAAAAAAAAAATAATAATACAAAATCACCAAACAGATATTATGCATATAAGAAAATGATTATTTCCGAACTGATTATCCGGAATCCTACTACGCTATTAGGAAAAAATGTTTCTTTTAAAAAAAAAATTAGATTATTTATGTTCAAAAACTTTTATATGGATTAGATTACTCTATTTCCATATAATTTTTGGTTATTAATTCAATTGGCATAACTATTTTGATTCCAAATAATTGATTTACACAAACACAAGAGCTGGGTTATTAGCAAGTGTCAAGTTCCCAAGCACAAATTGTCAGCAACAGTATTACATCACCCCGTTGCAATCTCTCTCTCTCTCTCTCTCTCAACAAAAACCTCATTTTCTCTCTCTACAACCAGCATCTTCAGACTTCAGTCTCTGTTACTAACAAACACTAGACCTATTTTTGACCTTGTGTCTCGAAATCCTTCGCTTCACCCCACATTAAGAGGTTCAAGTGCGTGCCACCTCTCCTGATACAAAACCCTCGTGAACTGGATGTAAAAGATCTGAGATTTAATGATGGAAACGGGTCACTTGCAACTTTGCCTCTAATTCAGGTGAATTTAGTCGTACGTATCCTGTGAAATTTTCCGTTTTCTCAAATTTTAAATGATCATAAAGCAGAAACGAATTCAATTTCTTCACAGATTTACAAACTGGAAGTTTCTTGATTCCTGTGAACTCGGTGGGTGTTGTGAGCTTTTAAGATTGCATTTCTAACTGTTTCTCCAAATGGGGTTTTGTTAATTTCAATGCATAATCTGGAGTTAGCATACAGGTCCTTTCTTTTAGGTTTCTTCAATGGGTCTGTACTAATTTAACTCCAGAATCGACTTTTTAAATGTTTGTGAATCAGTTTACTCGATTTGAGTTTGGTCGTATTAGAATGATTCATTTCGAAGGGTTTATACTTGAGGGTTTTCGGGTAGGCATCAGAATGCTAATAAGTTCAACGATTCTGTTATAACGGATTAGATTTGGGGGCATTAATGTGAGGTTTCATGAATTTGATGTAGTGTGATTTTGTTTCCAATTGAGAAAAAAAATGCCAAAATTTCTGATTTCTTGCCTTATTGTCCCTTCCGCAGAATCGGATCATGACCCGAGTTGTTCGTGACCGGATACTTAAGGACGCTAATGGCGATATCTCCGATCATCTCCGCAACCATATCCATTTAACAAATTGTATTCATTTGAAAAACCATATGCACAAAAACAGCCCTATAATCAGCGACAGGTCCCTAATTAGGGACCTCGTCGTTCTTCAAAGGTCACGATCTTTAAAGGATCCCTCCATGAGTCCACCCGCTTTTCAGTCTCCTTCCGCCGTTGATGCTGGTGGTGGTGGTGGAGGAGGAGGACGCCGGTCTACTGGTTTTTCCGGCAACTTTTCTGGCAACTCCTCCTCAAATAGAAGAAACAAGAAACAAGAATCAAGCGGGGATTCTCCACTTGATGCTGCAAATTTAGCTCGTGATATTTATCCAGGAAGCTCTGATAACATAAGCAAACAAAAAGGGCGTAAAATCAAACAAGATGATCCTTCAAATGATGTCCCATTCGATAGTGACAACAATGTTGGTTCATCACACAACCACCGTTTACATGAATCAAGCATCCACAGCCATGGTCAAAATCGGGTCAAACGACGAAGGTTTCGTGGTGGAAGAAGAGTTTCCCGAGCACCCAAAAGTACCGAAATGCCCATGCCCATGCCCATGTCCACCTCCATGTCCATGGCTTCTAATTTCATACCTCACGGTGGTGACCAAAACCTGACCGGAAATCTGCCCGGAAATATGCCCGGAGTTCCAAAACAAGGTTGTGGAATCCCCTGGAATTGGTCCCGGATTCACGATCGAGGAAAATCTTTCCTCGACATCGCCGGAAGAAGCCTCTCATGCGGTTTATCAGACTCAAGGTCAAAACGCACCGGTCAACACAACTCCGGCCAAATTCCGGCGATCTCCGATCGCTCCACCTCCTCCACAAACGGCGAATCACTCCCATTACTAATCGACGGGTCACAAGAAAGCCCGGAAAACCCCGCCGCCTGGGTGCACGATTATTCCGGCGAGTTAGGGCTCTACGCCGACCACCTTTTAAACACCGATCTCGACTCCGATCTCGCCTCCGAAGCCCGCTCCGGTGGCCGGAAACGCAACTCCGGCCACCAGAATCTCACTCAAAAGTACATGCCAAGAACATTCCGGGACCTCGTGGGACAAAATCTCGCAGTCCAAGCTTTATCAAACGCGATCGCGAGAAAAAAAGTCGGGTTGCTTTACGTGTTCTACGGGCCCCACGGCACCGGGAAAACATCGTGTGCGCGTATATTTGCTCGCGCTTTGACTTGTCAATCTTTTGATCACCCAAAACCGTGCGGTTTTTGCAGTTCTTGTGTGGGACATGATACGGGTAAGGGTAAGAATAAGAACCGGAGTGTGATTGAAGTGGGACCCATGAATAATCTTGGGTATAAAAGTATGATGGAGTTGATTGAAAACACGATTGGTTCGAATTTGCGATCGCATTATCGGGTGTTTATAATTGATGATTGTGATTCTTTGATTCCGGATTTTTGGAGTGCGATATCTAAGGTTATTGATCGAGCTCCCAGGCGTGTGGTTTTTGTACTGGTTAATTCGAGTCTTGATGTTTTGCCACATATGATCGTTTCCAGGTGTCAAAAGTTTTTTTTTCCAAAATTGAAGGATGCGGATATTATTTATACGTTACAATGGATTGCTACTAAAGAAGAGTTTGAAATTGATAAAGATGCTTTGAAGCTTATTGCCTCGAGGTCCGATGGGTCTTTGAGGGATGCTGAAATGACACTTGAGCAGCTTAGTTTGCTTGGCCAAAGAATTTCGGTTCCTCTTGTTCAAGAATTGGTATATTATTTTTTGGTCTATTTTTGAGGGTGATGAGGGCGTTTACGTCTTTTGTACAGACAACATATTTTACCTTTTGGGGTTAGGACAAAAAATTGCAGTTTTTGTCTTATTGACTTGATTCCCGATCCTAGTCCAATTCATTTGCGAAAGACACAAGATAAGCTTTCTAGAGCTATTTTTGTCAATGAGGACATTTTGTCTTTTGCAATGTGAGACAAAAGATTGCAGTTTTTGTTTCATTAAATTAATGAGACAAAAACTGCAATTTTTTGTCCCACATAAGAAGTTGAAATCTTTTCTTTCGCTCTAATCAAATGCGAAAGACAAGATTCCACCTTTTTGGGTGGGAGTGGACAAGATTTGTTGTTTTGCAGTTTTTGTCTCATTGGCATTATTCTTCTAGTCTTAGTACATTGCATGCCAAATGTAGTACGAGTTATATCATGATGTTTACCAATTGCTAAACAATTATATATGACACTTCACAGGTTGGACTTATATCTGATGACAAGTTAGTTGACCTATTGGATTTAGCATTGTCAGCAGACACGGTCAATACGGTCAAACATTTACGAGAAATTATGGAATCGGGTGTCGAGCCGTTAGCTTTAATGTCACAACTTGCAACCGTAATAACCGATATTCTTGCCGGAAGTTACAATTTCATGAAAGAAAGGCCAAGATGGAAGTTCTTTCGACGACAAGCTTGTAAGTCTTGTGGGCCCCAGGGTCAGGGTTAGGGGTTGCTGGAAGAATAATTTTTTTACAGATATAATAAAAGATTAAAAGCCACTCTATTTGGCCTCTTACATATCTACTACTTTTTTTGCAGTATCGAAAGAAGATATGGAAAAGCTGCGATTAGCATTGAAGACGTTATCGGAAGCAGAAAAGCAACTCAGAATGTCGAATGACAAGTTGACTTGGTTGACCGCCGCGTTGTTGCAGCTTGCACCTGATCAGCAGTACGTGTTGCCGGAATCCTCCGCGGGTACTAGCGGCCGCCACAGTCCGGTGGTGGTTAATAATGGCGGTGGAAGAGATGGATCCCGGAAAAGTAACTTTGACCATGGTGACATGATTGGAAGTCAAAGGGGAGTTTTGAAAAATGAGAGAAAAATGAGAGAAGATATATATAGGCAAGAAATTGAAGAAATTTGGTTGGAGGTTCTTGAGTATATTCATATAAATAGCATAAAAGAATTCTTGTATCGTGAAGGAAAGATGACATCACTTAGTCTTGGTGCAGGTATATATATGCTTTTATTAAGTCAGAAAGAAATATCCATTTATACTTTGCAAAATCTACCTAATTATAGAGTTCAAGATTGCTTTGTATTTGTATGACATTGTTAGATTTTTTCAAATTATACTCTAATTGGAAGTGTTTTGTTATTACTTGATTCATTTTGCAGCTCCAACAGTTCAACTTATTTTCACTTCTCACGCAACAAAATCAAAAGCAGAGAAATTCAAAACACACATTTTGAAAGCGTTTGAGCATGTTCTTGGATCACCTGTTACAATAGAAATCAGAAGTGAATCAAGAAAAGAAAACCAACTCATATTACCCACATCCCAACAGGACTCATATGCAAAACAAAGAAGTGAGATCATTGAAGTAGAGGCTTCTCCAAGAGAACAAAAATCCATGTTGCATATTGATAATGATCATAAAGTACAGGCTACACCATCTCATAAGAATTCAAGTTTTCAAACAAGATTCGGAGAACAAAATCAATCCATGAGTCTTGTAAGAGGGAAAGTGTCTCTTGCAAATGTGATTCAACAGGCGGAATCACAGAGAAATGGTTGGTCCACACGTAAAGCTGTTTCCATTGCTGAAAAGCTCGAACAAGAGAATCTGTAAGCTTCCCGTTTCCTCTCTTGGAAATTCAAAAACATTTCACTGAGGCATTTTATCGAACACTTGTTATGCATTTTAACAAACACCAATTATCAAACTGTCAAAAACTGATTTGCTTCTACATTTCCAACGTGGTACATGGGATATACAAAATATTAACTCTGTAACAACTATTTTACACATAAAAAAGCTGTAGTTTTGAAACACGGGAGATGAATCTTTCTTTAAAGTGACATGGTTTCTTCATATTCCAGGAGAATGGAGCCGAGATCAAGAAGCTTGTTGTGCTGGAAGGCATCTAGAGTTTCACGTCCGAAGGTAATGAGCCGAATTTTGTTAATGCAGTTGAAGCTACCATCCTTGGAACTTACTAAAGAAATCTTGTATATATATGCAGATTTCGCGATTGAAATTTAGAACAAGAAAACCACGGGCCTTGTTGAGATTTGTGTCTTGTGGGAGGTGTCTTTCAACTAAATCACCGAGGTAATACAAGAAATGCGTTCAAACGTGTGTCATTTTCTCAAATTTTAAGCATTAATTTATGGGTCAACTAGGGTTCAATAATAAGAGAGAGGCAAGTCCAAGAACAATGAAAAGGCAAATGTGCATTTCTTATATATTTTCTAGTTTTCGATGTTCTTTGTAGTTAAATATGGCATTCTTTGATGAAATATTTAGGGTTATGTTATTTAATTGTACTATAGATTTTAAGATTCAAGAAAGGTCAAAAGCCCAAAATTAATGTTTATTTTGTAATCAATGGAAGAAGTCTTTGAGTTTTACTTAAAAAGTGTATGGGTCGTGGGTTTTGACGTTTGGGATGCGATCCAAACACCGAATAAAGTGATGAAGACATGGGTTTTATTTGGTTGGTGTGAAGAGCTATTTTTATTTTGATTTTTTGGATTCTTTGGTGGCGAAATATACAAGTGTGCATGTAGTTTTGTTGGTCCCTTATACATTATAAAAATGTTAGATCTAATATGATTTGGCAAGTAGCTAAAAAAATATGCTTTTAGTTGAAAAAATAGTTTTTGCTTGATAAGTTTTTAGGTAACCAGTGACCTATTATACCATAAAATAATAATGTTTGCTAAAAACAAATGGAGTAAGCTATACAATAAAATAATAATGTTAGGTAAAAATTAATGGATAAAAACCAAATGACGGATAAAATGACTATATAGATGTATAAGCATATAGGAGTATATTTGAAAAGGTTACGGAAAAATCCTATGAATTTACCAATAATCTAATATTAAATAATTTTTTAAAAAGTTTTGTATACTACTTTAGGTTTTATCATATCTCCAGAAAAGTTTTAGTATTTTGGGATTTTTTTAATAAAATACTAATATTTATTTTTTAAACAAAAAAATCATAATATTTTCACTTTTTTAATACAAAAAACCTAAGAAACCGGTTAATTTATTTACTTCAGCTCTTTTTGATTTGTTCAGCGGCTTATGAGATTAAATTGTTAATTTTTCAAAAATAATGGATTTTTTTGAAGATTTCGTCAAAATTTTTATATAATGTATAAATATATTTTTTACATATCTATATTTGTTTGTACGTATTTGTGTATTTTTATAAGTTTTTATATGTATATATTTACATATTTTTATGTATTTTAAATATATAAACGTATATTTTATTTATTTATATGTATTTTTAACAACTATACATATTTTTATGTATTTTTATGTGTTATTTTTATGTAATATGTATTTATATGTATTTATGTATTTTTAAGCTTTTTATATAGATGTTTATGTATTTTAAGTGTACAAACGTATTTTTTACGTGTATATATATATTAAAGTATTTTACATGTTTTTTTTATGTATTTTTATGCATTACATATTTATTATTATTTTTTTTTATAGTTTTTTATATAGATGTTTTTATATATTTATGTATTTTAAATGTATAAACGTATTTTTAACATATTATATGTATTTTTTTAAAGTATTATATATATATATATATATATATATATATATATATATATATATATATATATATATATATATTGTGTGTGTTTTTATGTATTACGTATTTATATGTATTTTTGCATATTTATGTATTTTTTTACTTTTCTTATATAGATGTTTATGTATTTTTATATATTTTAAATGTTTAATCATATTATTTTTTTCGAGATTATGTATTTTTTACTTCAAGTCTTCTTCACCATTTCATTTAATTTGCACAACTTTTTTTGATTATGTCTAGATTTGTTTTACTACATACCCATATATTTTAAGTTTTTTCCATTTGATGTTTAATTTCAAAATAAACTAAGACTATCTCTAATAGGAGTTTAATGGAGAGTTTAATCTCATTAAACTCAAAATCCTCATTGTAGGAAAATGACTAGGATTTAGAAGAATGGAGAGTTCAATCTCATTAAACTCTATACTTTCTCTCCTTACACACACACACGCACACACACACATACACACACACACACACACACACATATATATATATATATAATTTTTAATTATTGTTAATTTTAATTGTAGTTTTTAATTTTTTTTCATGCTAATTAATTTTTTTTAAACATAACAATAAATAAATAGAAAATGATAAATGATGTGACAATCCATTAAATTGTAGAGTTTAATAGAGTGTAGAGTTTAATCGGTAAATTGTATAGTGAGTGGAATGTATATATGTCAATCCATTAAACTCTATAAGTTCAGTGCATTGGAGATGGTCTAATGGGAAAAGCTTAAAAATTGTAAGTATGTAAGAAAACCATCTAGGCATACTTGAAGAAGTTGTACGAATTGGATGAAATTGTGAAGATGACTAGAAGTAAAAAAAACACATAAATATGTAAAAAAACATACAATTATACATTTAAAATAAATAAACACCTATATAAAAACTAAAAAAAAATACATAAATACATAAAAATACAAATAAATACATAATACATAAAAAACACATCAAAATACATAAAAATATGCAAAATACTTATATATATATATATATATATGTGTGTGTGTGTGTGTGTGTGTGTAAAAAAGAAGTTTATATATTTAAAATACATAAACATCTATATAAAACTAAAAAAAAATACATAAATACACGATACATAAAAAGTACCACATAAAAATAAATAAAAGCATATAAAATACTTAAAATGCATATAAATACGTTTATAAATTTAAAATACATAAACAATATAAACATATACATATAAAAACTTATAAAAAAACATAAATACGTAAAAATATATATAAATACATAATAGATAAGAAAATAACGCATAAAAATACATAAAAAAATATGTAAAGTACTTTTATATATATATATATATATATATATATATATATATATATATATATATATATATATACACGTAAAAATATATGTATTTAAATTTAAAATACATAAAAAAAACGTATACATATATACATATAAAAACGTAAAAAATACAACAGTAGGCAATAGATATAAAATATGTAAAAAATACGTTTATACATTATATATAAGTTTTGACAAAATCTGTAAAAAAATCTCATTATTTTGAAAAAAATTAATGATTTGGTCCTATAACCTGCTGAATAGATCAAAATGACTAAAGTGAATAAATTAACATTATTATTTTTTATTTATTTATTTATTTTTGGTTTTTTTCTATTTAAAAAGTTAAAAAGTCGGGTAATTTCTATGCAAAAAGTAAAATTTTGGACTTTATTAAATTTTTTCTCAAAATATTGAGATTTTTCTTTGGATTTTCGAATATTATATTATATTGTAATATACTCAAAAAAATAAAATACTTATGTATTATGCATATGTCAAACACAACCTATCTAAAATGATTAGTATGTCTCCACAGGCTTTTATATATATATATATATATATATATATATATATATATATATATATATATATATATATATATATATATATATATATATATATATATATATATATATATATATATATATATATATATATATATAACCTTAAAATCAAACGAAAACCAAGAAAGTCAAATGAATGCAAACAATTTTAAAATTCGAATCAAAACAAAGGTAAACTCAAACAACCTAATTTAAGCCAAAATAAACCATGGTGAAAAGATGACCAACTTGAGACTGTGTTTTAGTTAATATTATAACTATAATCTTTCAACCACGAACAACTATACGATCATTGTTCAGGGTTTGTCTAACAAAAATCAAAACCATGATAATTACAAGGAACGAAAAATTAAGCCTAAACTCAAGATAACCAATTCAACTAAAAAATCCTATTGAAAACGTGGTATGTGTACTACCTAAACAAGACGGTAGGTTAGAGGTGTCTCAGGGGTGAGCCTGATGATACGCTTCAATGTTGAAATCAATATGGGTTGAAGTGAGGAGTACTGAGGTGAATAGAGTGTAAAGGAAATAATGAAATCACTTGTATGGGTGTTTACTTTGGTATGTGTACAGGGGTATTGGAAAACATGCATAAAAATAAGGGACCCAATTTATATTTGGGTTGGGTGCACTCATGATAAGCAAAATCCATGAAAAACATGACACCAAACTAGCTTCCTTCTACAATTTCACACACATATATGATATGGCTTAATATTAAACACTCTAACAAGAACAATATGGGTGCCTCACAAACTAGCCTAAGAACCCCCGGAAGCCTTTGGAATTCACCCAAAGTTGATTAGCTCAAATGTTGGAACATTGAGATTGGGGTTTATTAATCTGGTAAATTGCACTAGTTTTCCCTTTAAAAGGGAGCATACCACACCACCCATTGGCTCACTCACACCCATTCTTCTTTTTTGGTTAGTAGCATCCTCAAAGCTCTTATAATTTATAAGGTTCCATACTTGGTCTTAAGACTGATTGTACCATACATGCACTACACGTCTTGACTATGCAAACCTGAGAATTAATTCAAATGACTTTGGAAGTAACATTAGTTTGTTATGGTTATGTTACTTATACATGCAACGCCCATGTTTCTCACTAGGCGTTAATAAGATGATGTAATAGTTATGGTCAACAATGATTGAGTATTATGTGTGTTTTGTGCAATATATGTAATATAAGTACTTATAGTGATATAAAAAATAGGAATAAAATATGCTTCAAAAAGAATAATAATTAGGATGAATATGCTTGATGAAAGATGAAGTAGTCGAGATGAGGATTCCAGAGATATAAGGAATGCTAAAATCCGATTTCGTATGAAGAAGTTATGCTTCTGCAAAGTTTCACGATTAAACCTGCATGACTATGCGTATCGGAAAAGTGAAACTTTGATAAATAAGTTTTTACCTTAGTGATCTATACGAAAGTCGTAGCAGTCGTTAAATCGAGACCGTACGTGTAGAGAACGTCTAAATTTGACTTTGTAAGAGGAATTTATGATTTTTCGAAGTTTCATCTTTAGTAGTGCAGACAAAAAAATCAAAATTCTAATCGGTTGATTGATAGCCGAAACAATCTAAAAAAGAATTGAAGATCTCGTAAATATGAACCCATCAATAAAAAGATCATTAAGAATGGAGTCCATATGCAGGAGTTATACTTTTTGCAACGATTTCTAACAGCCTAAGCGTATCAAAAATATAAATTTTTGATAGAGTGAGAATTAGTTGTTGGGTCCTAAAGGAAAGTTTTAGATCCAGTCGAGAGCTTTATGAGTATATAAAGAACATAAAACACAGAGCTCGCATGCATAAGTTACGCCATTTTGAAAATCCGGAAAATCGCCAGGTCGAAGTACACGGCATGCGCTGATGACGTGGAACCACGATAGAGTGCCACGTGGACATATCGGGGCAGCCCTTTTCTTTCGAGACATGCTGACATGGACCAAGGAGATTTTCACCTGTGACACTATAGGAAGGTGACACGTCACACCTTCTAGAACAGGTGCATGTGGACGAGCAACGCAACGACACGTGACAGAAGCCTATAGAAGCCAACACACGCATAGGGCGCGACACACACCCAAATGAGCGCGGCGTGCTTCATGTTTGTTACCTACAAATACTCCATTTTGTATATGCTTCGCTCCCCACACCCCTACACACTTTTTCTCTCAAGTATTCCTTACTTTTAGGCCATTTTCCCTTACTTTCTATGTACCGGTGAAGCCCTACAACCCATGAGGTATTCAACCAAGTAGTAGCCATCAAGTAGGCAGGGCCGGTCCAGACGGTGGGCAACCCGGGCGACCGCCTAGGGCCCACAACTCCAGGGGGCCCAAAATTGTTGGGCTATGTAGTGTGTATATATATATATATATATATATATATATATATATATATATATATATATATATATATATATATATAAAATTATTACCAATATGATTTTTAGGACCTAAAGTTGGTTCAAACTCAAACTAGCTCAAAAAATAAACAATTTTGCTTGCTTGTTATTGCTAATTAAATGCGTTTATAGTGAAGAATAAATGATATTTTTTTTAATCTTTATTATATTTTTCTTTAAGGGGCCCTTCTTTTATTTTCGCCCGGGGCCCCATATACGTTTGAACCGGCCCTGCAAGTAGGAGCCCTAGAAGTGCGATTTCCAGACTCTAGCCAAGAGGAACCTCTGTAAGTTAAGCTACACTCTAGTTCTTTCAGTGTAACTTATATTTATAATAATAAGTTGTTATTTTGAACATATAAATAAGGACTATCAGTAATTCAAGTTATAATACTGATTGATCTACTTATGGGAGAGGTGTCTAGAATGGTCGTGTTGGCATGGTTATTGGATTTCAGAAAGACTATACACCGAAATGGTCCTGCCTCCCAACTATCCTGCCTGGCTGATCGTTATTTGATAAAACTATCAGTATTTATTGGAATGATTGATATGTATCAGCTATCATTAGTAACATTAGACTAAGACTTAGTGATAATGATACTAGGTCGCGCCAAAGGAAATGTCAAGTGCTAGAATCGAAGCATTACCCGAGTTTCGAATCATCAATTTCACAAGTGAGTGCATAGTATCTTCGACTTGCACATAAATATGAAGTGTCTAGATGATTATATGCTAAATGTGCTTTTTATCTGTACTTCCTGATATCTGTGCTAGATGAAATATTATGACACGCTTTTATTTTATTTAAACATATATATATATATATATATATATATATATATATATATTATATTATATTATATTATATTATATTATATTATATTATATTATATTATATTATATTATATTATATTATATTATATTATATTGGGTAGAAAAGGTAAGATAATAATGAAATAAATGAGATGAGATGATGATAAGATAAGAGGCCACGAATTTATAGATGATCTAGTTGTCTAGCGGAGTATAGATGATGACCATAAACTATTCTAGATAGTCCAGCGGAACGCTGTCAGACTCGCAACCTATAGGTATTTTGAACTATGTGTTCATTAAATGTGTACTCCATCCCCCTCCCCCCCTCCCCCACTCGTGGTTGTCTTATTGACATGCATTTGCGAAGGAATCCCCTAAGTAATGTTGTCTACCTCGATGCTTACAATGATCCTTAGGGTAGGTCCCTTGAGACTTGTATTTAGGGTTATAAGGTGAGGATAACAGGAATGGATAATCAGGTTGAATTGTTTGATGAAAACAAGTTAATTAAAGAATTTAACTAATATGGGTTGAAACCCTATATGCTCACCAGACTTTCTCACAGCCGACCCACTTAGTTTCCTTGTACCGCAGGTAGCGGTACGAAAGCACATGTGTGTTGAGATGATTCTGGTAAGAGGATAATGGAATGTAGGCCTATAGGTTAATGTACTATTGTAAGACCTGCAAATTTTCTTTTATACTTATGTATTGCATTAACGATGAAATCCCAAGGTTTTTAGTATAAATAAAGTACATTTCTTCAGAAATGCTTTGATAATATTATTATCATGTTTTTGGAAAAAATCCACATTATAATTCTTTAAAAAGAACACTATGATTTTTAATAAGCATAAATTAATCGTTCTTTTTTCTCCATAAAATTAGGAATGTCACAATTGGTGTCAGAGCATTAGTTTAAGCAAACTAGGAATACTTGAGGATTTCTAGACTTAAACTTAAAATACTAACCGATAATTGTAAGATGAGTGTCTATGATATTTTGGGTAGGATGCCTGAAATGACCCATGCACTAGCTTATTTTAGGAGTGATGTCTAAATTGCTTTTATGTGCTAAATGATTTATAATAAAGCATGCTATAGCGATAAAATGCCTTAAGATGATGTAGGTTGCCTACATAGGATGCTATTATTTCAATAAATTAAAGGTCTGTTACTGACCTAGATTTAGAAATTTCATGTGTTTAGGATTCTAAACGTTTTAGTACGGTATTAGAATTGACATGTAATATTTTGGAGGAATAAAGAGGATTATGCTTCTAAACCTTCCTTATCTATATTCTCATATCGGTACACTGAATGTTTGCTTTGTTGTATAGATCGACATGGTGAGAACTCAAAGCAGTTTAGGAAATGGTGATGGTAATCAGTTGCCTGAGCCTCGTGTAGTCAAGCATGCACCTGGGGCAATGCTAAGAACTAGTTACGATGGCATGAGTCGAAGCAATGATTCGGGCTATGATGGCCGAATAAAGGGAAGATATGAGACGAATGTTGCATGATGATTGGGATGAACTTACTACACTTACTTTGCAACCTGAGTTGAACGAAGAACAGAATGAGTAAGGAAACTATAGTCGGACTGTTTGCCAAGCTGATCCAAGACTGGTTAGATGCAACCAACAAAATGGAGGAGGTGATGGACGTAGATGCAAGTATAAGGGTTTTATGGCAGCCAAACCACTGAGCCTCTCTGGAATCCTGAAACCGATGGAGGTCATGGATTGGATCTCCCAGATGGAGATGGTGTTCGAGAGTTACGATTTTAGCAACCAATAGAAGACCATTATTTCGGTAAGACATTTAAGCTGGTGGAAGTTACTAGCTGATACCATGCCCAAGAGAGAAGCTAGTAAGATGGACTGGGAAGACTTTCTGGAATAGTTAAAAAGGCAGTACTGCTCTAAGCAGGACCTTCTGAAGATCAATAATGAGTTCCAGAACTTGAAAAGGGAAAGATGAGCGTCAGCGGGTACGTTGCAATGTTCACTTAGAAGATGAAGTTGGTACCTTATTTGGTTCCATCAGAACTCTCCAAAGTTAACAAGTTTGCTAAGGGATTGCCAACAAACTTTGGTCCAATGGTCAAACAAGAAACTACTTTGAAATTCTCCATCTAGTCAGCTAAGAATGTTAAGACCCAGTTAAGAGAGAAGGGTCTTGAGAGAGTTGAGGTAAAAGAGAAGATGAAGTTTAATGGATCTTCCAGATCCAACAAGAAAAAGAAAATTCTCTAAGTCTGGTTCCAAAAAGTTTAGAGGAGGAGGAGGAGGTGAAGAAAAATGGTGTGAGAAGTGAAAAAATAAGAACTCCGAGAAATGTAGTTAGGAGGTGTTTTGTTACAAGTGCGGAAGGACGGGTCACTATGCCAGCGAGTGTACATCTAGCAAGAAGGTGTGTTATGTAAGTGTTGAAGAGGGGCATATTACGAAGGACTGTACAAAGAAGAAAGAGTAGGGATGAGCATCGGAACCGTCCCGGACGGAATCGACCCGAACCGGAACCGGCCTGGGAACCGAAATTGGTGGAAAATAGGAACCGGACTGGACCGCCAGTTCTATCGATTCCTGGTTCCTAACGGTTCTTGCCATGTCTTCAATGTTGGAACCGATCCTCAAGAAATAGCAAAATACTGTTCCAGATTGTTCCGGTTCTACTGGTTCTTGGTTCCAAAAATTCACAAGAATATCGTCCCGATCCCAGACCGATCGGTTCTATCCAGTTCCAGTTTCGGTACCGTTTCTGGCCGGTTACCCGGTAAGGGTAAGGACCCAGTCCTTAGTCCTCCGCAGGTACTTGAGAATGTTCTTCACCGTAGTCCAGCGAGCCTTGCCAGGGATCCCCTAATATCTGATGACCATGCTCACAGAAAAGGCCACATCAGGGCGAGTACAAGTCATATCATACATGATCGAGCCAATAGCAGAAGCATATGGTAATCGACTCATCTCAGCTATCTCAACCTTTGTACTTGGGCTCTGAGCCTTTCTCAATTTGGCATTATGCTGGATCGGTAAGTCACCTTTCTTGGAATTCTGCATGTTAAACCTTTTCAACACTTTTCCACATAGGTGCTTGATATGTGTATTTTTAGATATATTTTTATGCACTTTATCTTAATATTTTGGCCTTATTTATTACATTTTAGAACTAAAGAGTATTCATAATACTTTGAATTATGTTTTGCAGCTATTTGTTGTCAATAAAGCACAAAAGAAAAGACTGAAGCGGAAATTGGGCTTAGAAGCTAAAAGAAAGAAAAGGGGGCTGAGGTCGCGGTTACGCCCCGCGTACCTTAAGAGTACGCCCCGCGTACCTGCTTGCACCGGATATACATAATCGCGTGATTATCTATACTACGCGCCGCGTAATCCTAAGTACGCCCAACGTACTTAGGTCGGCCACAAAGATTATAAAAGTCGATTTTTAGCCAACCAGGAGGGGGGATTCGACTTCTAACCTAATTTAGTCGACAATTAACTTCTGTTAAGCCGTTTTGAGGGTCTAGAAGGCGGCCGGAAGGCCGTTAAGCTAACGGGAGCAGAGATCTGAAGGATTGGAGAGCGGATACATATCGGTAATCATATGGATTGCTAACGTGACCATGTTTAGCACTTCCTTATGGTACTTTTTGTATTTAGTTTCTGATTTGGGTGTAAAAACCTTTTACTTTGGGTTTATGATTGAATGAAGTTTTGATTCTTAGACTAATTGTTATGTTAAATAATTTATTTGTGTTTAATTTATCTTGCCAAGCTTGTTCAAAGATCCTCATATGTTAATGATGATTATTTGCTGTTAATTGTTAAGTGAATTAAGTTGTATGAAAACCTGCTTGATTTGCTTGTCTCTTATGATTTTTGATGATCATTGAGAATTATAAGACTAGAAATAACGAATGTGAAACTAGGATTAACATGGGAATAAGTAAGTTAATGTGTGAGCCTTGTTTGATGACCATCAACAAGAGGTTAATTAAATGTTTAAATTAACTAAATTTACAAGTCTTGCTTGATACGAACTGAACACTAGGAAGCATGTTAGTTTAATCAATTGATCACTGTTTGAATTAACTTGTTTGCTAAAGGATTAGTTATAGTGAACATGAATCTAATCAATTTAGGAATCGGTGAACATGAATAAATGAATTTGTGTATGCAATTGTTTATGTTTTCAAGGTGGAATTTGTCTAAACCAAAGTACCTAAAGAGATTTGTTTTCCTGTTAGTTTATCGAGGATGGTTAATTAATTATTAGTTTGAGATTTATTAAATTATTCTTTTCGTGTGACATGTAACCTATAATTAAATATATTAAATTAATCCACCATTCCCTGTGATCGACACCCGACTTACCTAAGCTATACTGTAATCTGACTAGGTACACTGCCTATAAGTGCATAGTTAGTCTAAGTTTGTTAGGTTATAAATATTAAAATTAATGGGTACTTTCGTGCACATCAGTGCTTTGACTAAGTCCAATTAGTCTTTTACTCCTTTTCTCAATATCCTTATCCCTAGGATATAGGCAGCTTCTCCAAGGTCCTTCATAGAAAAACACTTCCCATGCCAGGACTTAACCTCCTACAAAGTTGGGATGTCATTTCCCATGAGTAGTATGTCATCCACATACAACACCAAAAAACTAACTATACTCCCACTAGCTCTGACATATACACTTGACTCATTTTCACTTCTCGAAAAACCAAACTCTTTGACTTTCTCATCAAAACAAAGATTCCAGCTGCGAGATACTTGTTTCAATCCATAAATGGATTTCTCAAGCTTACACACTCTATCAAGGTACTTTGCATTAACAAAACCCCTCTGGCTGACTCATGTAAACATCATTAGCCAACTTTTCATTAAGGAAAGCGGTTTTGATATCCATTTTCCATATTTCATAATCATGAAAAGAATCAATGGCTAGCATAACCCTAATTGACTTAATCTTTGCTATTGGTGAGAAGGTTTCATCATAATCAACTCCCTAAGTTTGAGTGAATCCCTTCGTAACCAGTCGCGCCTTATAAGTGTGCACTTTCCCATCCATGTCAATCTTCTTGTTGAAGATTCATTTGCACTCGACCGTCTTACGACCCGGTACATTGTCAACCAAGTTCCAAACTTGATTGTCATACATGGACTGAATCTCACTGGCCATAGCCTCCTTCCATTTAGCAGACTCAGGGCCTGCCATGGCTTCCCTATAGTTGTTAGGTTCATCCAAATTTACCAGTGTACTACCACTGATAAATGTATCACTTTTTGCAGTAATATAGAAACCATAGTAATGTTCAGGTGGATTCCTAACTCTAGTGGAACGCCTCAGAGGTACAGACTCATCAGTTGGTTCAACAGGAGTTTCCTCCTCAAGTTGATTGCTATGTTTGGAGGTTCCTTCACCACTTGAATCTTGAAGCTCTTCAAGGTCAATTTGTCTCCCATTTTTTCCTTGGTTTATAAATTCTCTCTCTCTCTCTCTCTCTCTCTCTCTCTCTCTCGAAAGAACCCTCCCCTTGCCTCAAAGACCACATTCTCACTGGGTCTATAGAAGAGGTGACCAAAAGAGTTCTGTAGGTAGCCGATGAAAATACAACGCTTACTTTGAAGTTCAAGCTTGTCTTGAGTCTCACGTCTCACGAAAGCCTCGCAACCCTAAATCTTGATGTGGTCTAAATTGGGAACTTTCCCAGTCCACATATCGTGAGGTGTTTTGGAAACCTTCTTGGTAGGGACTAGATTAAGGATATGGGTGGAAGTCTCTAAGGCATACCCCTAGAATGATATTGGTAACAAAGCTCGACTCATCATGGAACAAACCATGTCTAACCAGGTTCGATTGCGCCTCTCAGCCACACCATTAAGTTGTAGTGTTCTGGGAGGTGTCAGTTGTGAAACAAATCCACATTCCTTAAAATAGTCAAGGAACTCTGTACTAAGATACCCTCCTCCTTGATCGGAATTGAGCATCTTAATGTTTCCGCCCAACTGATTCTCCACTTCCTGTTTAAACTCTTTGAACTTTTCAAAGGTTTTCGACTTATGCTTGATTAAGTAGACATAACCATATCTACTGTAATCATCAGTAAAAGTCACATATAAGCGGTTAGCATCCCTTGTGGTGGTTCTGAAGGGTCCACACACATCTGTGTGTATGAGGTCCAACAAACCTTCACCCCTAGCACAAGTACCAGTGAAGGGTGACTTTGTTATTTTTCCAAGTAAACAAGACTCACAACTATCATCTAACCTTAAGTCAAATGACTTCAAGATTCCATCCTTCTGGAGTTGGCCTATGCGCTTCTTGTTAACATGTCCAAGACGACAATACCACAAGGATGCTTTATCCAAACTAGTGGAAGAATCGATACGTAATACATTATTTCCTAAATTGTCTAAAACCGACACAGTTTCGTATACACCATCACAAGGTAATGCTTTAAAATAAAGAACATTATTATAAAAAGTATTAATACCACCACATTCATTATCAAATTAAAAATTAAATCTTTGTTTGTAAAAACCGTGAAAAGAAACAATATTTCTCGCCATTTCGGACGAGTAACAACACTTATTCAAATCTAACACTAACCCACTACTTAGAAACAAAGAATAAACTCCAATCTTGGTGACTGGTGAAGCTTTCCTATTTTCCATGATTAAGTTTATCTTTCCGTGCTCTACATCCTCACTTCTTCTTAGGCCCTGCAAATCAGAACATATATGAATACCGTAACATGTATCAAGAACCCAAGAAGTAGTATGTGGTGAGTTATTAGACAATATAGTGTAAATACCTGCATAGGTAGGTTTGACCTTCCCATCTTTAACATCTTTCAAGTACTTGGGGTAATTTCGTTTCTAGTTCCCCCTATCATGACAGTAGAAGCATTCAACTTCTTTTGGGTTGGAAGAAGGAGTGACAGATGCACCTTTGGTTCCACTTAAAGAGGAGTCATCAAAGGACTTGGTACCCTTCGAAGGGGTCTTCCTCTTTTCCCTCTATTTTACCTGATTGCCAAGACAGCGACAGTGTAAGCAGTAGGAGTGGTAACAACCGATTTACCTTCGAGACCACTTTTGGCGGTATTCGAACGTCCTTGCAGCTTGCTGAGTGTGACTTCCTACTTATTCATGTGATATGTCATTCAGAATTGATCATAACAAATAGGTAAGGAATGCAATATGATATCAATTACCAACTCCTCAGGGAAGTTTACATTCAATTTGAGTAAACAGTCCACATACCTTTGCATTTTCTGTACGTGGCCCGTGATGGATTCACCATCCTTCATTCGGGCTGTTATCATGGAAGAGATGATGTCATACCTCTCTTGACGAGCACTTAGATGAAAGCGGTCCATCAGATCCACGTGTATCTCAAAAGGGTAAAAGTCCTCATAGGACTTCTGGAGTTTAGCTGTCATTATGGACAACATAATACATGCCACCTTGGTAGCATCTCTCTCATGTGCCTTGAAGTCAGCAATCTCCTCTGGAGTAGCACATGACTCATCAATTTCTTTTAGCTCCTTGTCGAGGACATATTCCTTATCCTCGTAATGCATGACCATCCTGATGTTCCCGATCCAATCCATAAAGTTGGAACCATCAAAGATGACTCTCTCACAAAGGTTCAAAAGAGAGAAGGAGTCGGTAGGGTTTGAGCCAGAAGCAACATTGTTGGAAGACACCTAAAAAATAAGAAGGACAAATTTAGATTAGATATAGAATCCTTAATAAGACCCCCAATGTAATATTAAGGTTGCACCCAACACAATACTTTATAACTTGGAAGAGGGATGCCGTAATCCAAGGTATAAAATACTTGAAGGTAGGAGAATGACGATTCACCAATTTCCACCATGAAAAACGAAATAAATTATTAGGTTTTAATTGGTTTTGAAACTCCTAAATCTTTTGAGATTCATTGAACTTTTCAATGGCATGTTTAAATCTCAATTGTGCCCTCTCAAGTTTGTGACTGGGATACTGAGGATCACAAACAAGGTGTGAATAAGCATTCAAATTAACTTGGTACCCTTAATCTTTATCACCTAATTGATGTGTCGGTTACCCACCCACACTCCACCGATCTATGATAAACATTAAGTCACCCTTTTCCACTCTTACTAGTCCATGCTAGTGTGTCGGTTACCCACACACACTCCACCAACGACTTGGTAAGGTACAAAGTGTAATTTCATGGGTTAGCACCAATTTCACATTTTCCTAAACTAACTAAGATTGGGAATTTATAAAAGGTTTAGTTACTTTATATTTATCATTATACTTTTAATGAGAACTATAGTCCTTGTCCTACCCGTTCAGCTAATGACCCTCCACTTATCAAGGAAGCGGTGGGTGAGAGGATTAAGCTGCCATTTTATAGGCAACAACCTTATACCCCCTTATAGTCCGACTTCGTGAATGAGGCATGCTAACGGTAAAACTGACTTGCTCTTATACACACACATATATATATATATATATATATATATATATATATATATATATATATATATATTATTAACTATTAATATTATAAAGTATAAGGGTTCAATTTTAACTTTTAAAACTCTAAGGGTTGGAATTAGAGTTTTCTAAAGTGTGTGAGACTTTACAAATTCCAAAACTTGAGGGAAACTTTTGAAACTATTCAAAACATTTCATTTCATAACTTATGAGTTTAATGGTCTATTAAAATGAAGACTCTTCATCTTGTGTAACCTATGAGTTCTTTAATGGATCTTTAAAAGAAATGACTTTTGGTAATCCATAACTTGAAGAAAAATTATGGACTCCACTAAAAAAAACATTTAGATCAAGAATTAAACTAACAAACAATTTTCAAATAATTCCTATGATCTACCAAAACTCATAAGTGTATGAACATTCATATCAACAATTTCAAGAATCATATAAACACACATAAAACTTGAAATTTTGATAATAACCATTGTAAATGGATTAGCATAATCATTACCACATCAAAAATAAGTTTTATAAGTCCAAAACAGTTTAGGGTAATGATTCTGGTCCATTTCCAGCAGCTAAACTCGAAAAACTACACTCTGGGCCTCCTACTCGTTGAGTGCACAAAGCTACTCGACGAGTAGGATGAAGAAACACATGGACTCGTCGAGTCCCCCTATGGACTCCGCGATTTCACTGAGCAGATAGCAGAATTTCGACATTTTTAGCAATTTGCATCAAGTATCAAGAAAACAAGCCTAGGTTCTAATACCACTGATCGGTTTTGAGCATTCTAACATTCCTATGGTGTATATGAAACCCTAGAAACCTTGGATCTATGTTTTCTCTAAAATACATGCAAATAAGAATTTTCCAAGGTTCCCATTCTAACTAGCAAGGCATGGGGTACTTGAAACATAAAAACTAGTAGAATGACATACATTTTGTTTGTGGTTGATTGTTTGGAGTTTGAGAGCCTAGCACCAATAATGTGGATGCCTCAAATGGAATCATAGATCACCAAACAACTTGGAGAAGCTTGAGAGAATAGTATGCACACTTAGAAATCAACCCACTCTTCTTTTCACACACACTAGTTCCATTTCATGTGCCAAGGACCCCTTTATATAGTGTGGTGTATTAGAGTTACATCCATGTAAACCCTAATACCCATGACCCTTCATTTCCATAAGATGCATGGGTTAAATCTCCATGGACTATCCATGAACTTTCCATGCAAGCCTAGCCCATTCTATGTAAGCATTGGCCCACTCTATATAAATATAAGAGTCCATATTTAATTAGTTACCTTTTGATCACTAAATTAATTCCAAATTAATTCTAGATCAATACTAATTAAATAATATGATTTCATATTAATATATTATAACTTATAATATATTAACAAATCATAACTATATTATTCTCAAAAGACTATCCAAATTGTTAGGGTGAAGTGCAACCCAAATTGAACATGTTGGGTCGGGTCAAGTACATCCCAAATATAGTTATGGACTTTAGACACCTTATCCAACAATGTAGCCTTTCATCTGATCATCATCACAGTTGTTTAGTACAAACAAATGCAATGATTTTGTGGCATCTTTACAAAGTTCAGCGAGCTTCTTAGTAGACATCTGTCGACATTGTGATGAGAACACAAAAATTGCCATTTTCGAAGGTTGGGATCCTTATTTCAATAAACATGATTGAACTGGTTTGCATACCCTCAAGATACATATTGCAGATTGTCAAAGCTTCGTCTACAACATAACCCTCTAATATTGAACCTTATGGCTTGGCTTTGTTTCTGACATAATTTTAAAAGTTTTTCCATGTATATTTTGAAAGGGATACATCCATCTCATGTGTATAGGCCCTCCAAGATAGGCTTCTTCAGGCAAATGAAGAACTAGATGAATCATTATGTTGAAAATTGTAGGAGGATATATCAACTCAAGATTGAATAATATCTTCACCACTTCTGATTGGGATTTTCTAATGTTGCTAAAATTCAAGGACCATGCACAAATTTTTTGAAAGAGTATACACATGTCAATAAGTGTTGTTGAAACATTTGTTGGGAGACTTGCTCAAAGCCCTATAGGTAGCAATCGTTGCATAAGGATGCGATGATTGTGAGACTTTAGCCCAACCATATTTGATTCAGTGTCATTCACCTTCTTCTTAAAGTTCGATCCAAAACCATCGGGTAGTCTCACTCCTTTAATGAATTGACAAAAACATTATTGATCAACTGGTTTAAAAAAGTAATCATCATGTGGTAGTGTTACTTTCTTCTTGTTGTTTTCTTCCTTATTGTTGTCTTTCTTCTTGTTGTTGATATTCTCTTTTGGCCATTGATCTGGCCAAATTCCCATTTTTTTCAAGTCATATCTTGCTACTTTTGTGTATTTGGTTTTATCATTCATTAGTGTAATATTTAACACACTATCATCCATATTTGTCTCCACATGCATTACAATTATATTGTGTTTTAGGAGAAAGAAGACTAATACTCAAGCTCAAAGATGATACTTTGTTTCGTCCAATTCATTATTATTTTTTTGTTTCATCGTCACACCTTCTTTTTTGTAGCCTCATGATCAGGATGTTGTCTTGGAATATGATCAGATAGACGATCCAATTGCTTTAGTATAGTTGCATTATTGAATCATCTTGGACGCAGTCTTCTCTTAGGTTGACCGTTAAACAACAGACTCTGCCTCCAGCTACGACTCATATACAAGAATCGTCTGTGACCAACATAAGACATCTTGTTGGTCACATGAATAGAAGATATGTATGCATTATAAGTAGGACATGCTAAATAATCTTGACCACTCCATCCAGAAAAATGGCCACGTGCAAGGAAATCATTGATAGTCCATAACAACATCGCACACATATTGAATACATTGTCGATTGATGCATCTCTTATTTGGACTCCTTCAGCCCACAACATTTTCAACTCATCCACCAAAGGCCTTAAGAAAACATCAATGTCCTTTGAAGGTGATTTAGGGCCAGGAATAAGCAAAGTTAGCATGAAAGAAGACCCTTTCATACATATCCATGGTGGTGTGTTGTATGTAGCAAATACTAGCCAAGTAACTCTACAAGTTGGTCAAACAAACTATCTGTCCATCTATTGATCACTTTAAAATGCAATAACTTTTCCAAAAAGTTTAATGAAGACATCTCACTACAATCAAGGTATAACTTGGTATTAAGCTCCTTAAATAAAACATCAAATTATGGGTCTATTCATCATCCCTCATCGTCTATATTTTCTTCATTTGTATTTTGTTCCACCGTAACATCATCAATTAAATCAAACATCTCATTAGTTGTTGGAGTGTTTACTAGAGTGTTTATTCTTGGAGTCGACTTGTAGCCTAAATTCGAAGACGCAACATGTTTCTCACCATAACTGTAACTCCCATCCTGAGAATGTTCGTTTTTAACCCTAAATATGTTTACGTTTACCTTTTTGGCCTGTATGCCATGCATACTCAGAGTGTACGCATGGCGTGCTCATGCATAATAAAAGCAGGACGCACATGCGTACGTCCGACGTACTCATCAGGTACGCAGCACGTACGTTGTTCAGACCAAAAACCTAGTTTTGAGGGTTTTCACCCTATATAATCCCCTTTATGGCCCCAAGACCTTCACCCTCATCAGCCTCCACCTAAAAAACGTCCCTCTAGCTAACCCTAAGTTTGAAGAGTTCACCTTGAACTCATTTGTGTGTTTTGGTGGTGTTCTTGAATAAGAAGAAGGTAGTAGAAGGACATTGGAGCTTTGGAGAAGTGTGGATATGGGATTCTCACCTTGCTAGCAACCTTCTGGAGGTAAAAAGCTCCTATCTTGATCATCTTTTTATATGGATCTAGTTATTCCTTCATTTAGTGCATTTTTGGTCCCAACCTTTGTGATTCTTGAGCATGGCATGCTCTTAACCAAATACGTCATCATTTTAGACCCAATGAGGGGTCTTGAGTCATAAAAATGAGATCTTGATGCTTAGTTCTTCCCCATGCATGCTTTAGAAGGTCTTTAGGTGTTAAGAAGTTCAGAATGTTGGTATTAAGCACTTAATGGGCATGCAAAGTAATAAAGTTGGAAATTTTATGACTCTTAGTAGTATCTTGGGCTTGGATCTACAGTTGGAACGTAAGAGATTAATGAATTAAGCTGTAACATCCCGAAATAGAAAGAGTTGTGTGGAAGGGCTAAAAGTGTAATCTAGGAAAGAGTGACTCGTCGAGTCCATGGATGGACTCGGCGAGTAGAGTCGCGATTTGGTCGCGTGTTAAATAGCCGACTCGGCGAGTCAGTGAGATGGACTCGGGGAGTAGGCGCTGAGTGGAGAAAACCCTAATTCTCGGGTTTGAGCCCTATATAAAGAGCATTATGTTTCCTCCCCAGCCTCTTTATCACCCCTTTGAGTCCTTGAAACCCTAAAATCATGGAGAAGCACCATTGTTGAGTGGATTAGAGCTTGGAGAAGTAATTGTTGGAGAAAGTTTGGAAGTTTGAAGGTGTGGAGCAAGGGGTTTTGCTTGGATTCGAGTTTCCTTGCAGTTTAGGGCACTCCTTGAAGGTAAAATCTCGTTCTTGAGCTGCTATTGTCTTGTCTCTTCATTTTGGGGTTTGGGGGGAAACTTATCTTGGGTTATCTTGGAGTCTAAAGGTTGGATCTGAGGTTGCTACCTCAGATCTGGAATGGAGGAGGGTTAGAATGCAAGAAAGTCCCTGTGTTGAGTGTTGGATGAAGCTATCTTGTCCCAAACCTTGGCCCTAATGTGCAAAATGCATAGATCTCTTTGGATTCACGTAAAATTGCCACTTTACGTGATGGATGAGTTGTAGGAGGCTAGATCTATGTTTTGGATCAATTGCATGGTCTGGAACGCTTCTGCTTGTATTCAAACCGGTGGTACTCGGCGAGTCACATGGGTGGACTCGACGAGTTGCTTGAAGACGAGCTGAGACTCGACGAATTGGAAGAACAACTCGGCGAGTTGGATGAAGATGGTCTGGAACTCGACGAGTTGGATGAACAACTCGGCGAGTAGGTTGAAGATAGCCTTAGACTCGGCGAGTCTGTTCTTGGACTCGACGAGTCTTGTCGAAGAGTCCCAATATCTTCTGGTTGAGTCGAAGAATCGGCGAGTCAAGGGATGACTCGGTGAGTTATGTACGAATGGACTCAGAGTTGTTGGACTCGGCGAGTTTCGGGGTGACTCGGCGAGTTAGGTCGCGGATTGAGTGAAGTTTTGAGTTGGGAACTCGGCGAGTCATAGGGTTGACTCGGCGAGTGGGGTCAGTCAGGGGTTGACCTTGACCCAGTCTTTGACCAAGGGTTGACCAGTGGTCTCCAGGGGTATTTTGGTAATTGTTGGTTATGATTTTGAGTTCAGTGCATTGGTGGCTGTCCAGTGGTGGAGATCGTATCAGGGATCGGAGCAGTTCGGGTTATCTGTTCAGTCGGCAGTTTCAAGGTGAGTTATCCTCACTATATCTGTAGGGTTTAAGGCACCAAGGCCGACCCTTTTTATCGGATGGAAATCCGAGTAATTATCTGTTGTATGATATTGCGGAAATGGGCCGGAATGCGTTACGTTATGGGCCGGAAGGCATTACATGTTGTGGGCCGGAAGGCAATACGATGTGGACCGGAAGGTCATGGCCTGGAAAGGCGTACGTGCATAATTAGTATGTTGGCTGAGTCGTAGGGTGATGTTATGCTAGTGATCGGCTAGGCTGGTATCTTGGTTAGAGTAATGATATGTTATGTGATCTATTGATCGATTTGCTAACTGTGAACTGTTATATGATTACATTTTATGTGCATGGTTGTTTTATGTTCTGTCATGATATGTATGCTTTTATGTTGCGGGCCGAAAGGCGATATGATATGGGCTGGAAGGCTATGTGTTATGGGCCGGAAGGCGATATGTTTTGGACCGGAAGGTTGTGGCCTGGAAGGGTGTATATGTGGTTGGTATTTTTGGGGTATCTCACTAAGCTTTCGGGCTTACAGTTGTGGTTTTTATGTTTTCAGGTTCTCAGGAGTCTGTGGCAAGGCAAATGCGTGATCGTACCATTCCTCGCGTTGGTGTTTTATGAAATGGACCTGGGAAAATACTCTGTTAAATAATTTATTGAAAACCTTTTTGTAACAACGTCATTAAAATGGGTTGTTTTTTAAAAGTTTTAATTGTTTCGAAATTTTGGTCGTTACAAGTTGGTATCAAAGCCTTGGTTTGAGTGAATTGGAGGAACACTTGTGTGACTCCAGTCTCAAATCGAGGAAGGTTTTTAAAGAGAAATTAAAATGGTTTTAAAATTAAGAAAAAAAAGAGGACGCGCAGGTACGATCAGCCGGAGCCAGTAAGTAACCCCAAATTACCATTCATGACATTTGTTTTATTGAGATTTGATAGAACAGCATGCTAGAGTTAGGCTAGGGATCTTCAGGAATTCATGTTAATGTTGCCTGATTGTGATGCCTGTAGCCTAGGGTTCCTTACGGGAGATTCTCAGTGTTCCTCTAGTGGTGAGGGTTGAGCGTTGTTATGCAGGTTTCTCTAGGGTGTTGTGGTAGTACTTCATACAAATATGGGTAGGTGTGGAAGGTAGTATGGGCCCGTACTACTGAAAGCACAGGACCCATACGCGTATCAGGGAAACCATGACCTCTCGGGTTGGGTTGAGAGTTGGTTCCCAGGATAGTGGGAAGAGTCTGAGGTTTTCTAATATATTTTCAGTATGGAGATTTCGAGGCAGGCTGGAAGCGGATCCGGGTCAGGATCGGGTGCAGGAGGAGGAGTTGCGGACGGGTCAGTACCGCCCGAGATTATTGGTCAGATGAGCTCGTGCGAGTTGGATGCGAGGATCCGCGAGATCCTGCATGATGAGGTTGCTGCATTGTTCCGGGCTGAGTTGCCGGAGTTGTTTGGGTCGATCAAGACCGCCATGGTGGAGTATTTTGATGAGCGTTATGCGGCTCTCGCAGAGACAGCTGCCGCGGCGGCTACAGTGGCTGTAGCAGCAGTAGGGGGAGGAGCTGATAGGGATTTTCAGTATCGGGACTTCGATAATACGGAGCCTCCCACCTTCGATGGAGTTCAGAACCCGATTGTTGCTATGAGATGGTTATCGGACGTGGAAGGGTGTTTCTTCATGTGTTCATGCCTTGCCGATTTGAGGGTGAGGTGTGCTCTGAACCTGTTAAGGCTCGGGGCAAAGGATTGGCGGAGGTTGACCACGGGGTCATATTAGGATGCGCAGAGGGCTACGATTTCATGGGATCTGTTCAGAGATATGTTCAACACTCGTTATGTTCTGCAGGTGGAGAGGGAGAGGTTGGCTCGGGAGTTCCTCGAGCTGAAGCAGGATTCGGAGTTGGTGACGGAAATCACCAGAATGTTCACTGAGAGGGCGATGTTGTACCCTGAGTTCACTTCGGAGCAAGCTCAGATGTACCGATATCTGAGTATGCTAAAAGGAGACATCAGACAGTTTGTATCCACACAGAGGTGCGGGACATTGTTGGAGTTGCAGGAGGCCGCCCGACGGCGTGAGTTAGAGATTGAGTTGCAGTTGCGTGAGCTGAGGCAAGCTCCGGTTCAGTCGGAGCCGGCAACGAAGCGGTCTAAGATCGTTGATTCCAGGATGGGGGATCGGAGCAGCCACACTTGTGGGAAGTGTGGGAGGAGTCACACCGAAATTTTCAAGTCCAGTGGTGCATGCCGTAAGTGCGGAAAGGAGGGACACTATGCGAGGGATTGTCGGCGGTAAGCGCCGGTTCGGGATTTGAGGATTTGCTATCATTGTCACCAGATTGGACGTATGAGGGTCAATTGTCCACAGTTTTCCGCGGGACCGGTGCAGGCTCCAGCACCAGCCACTTTGAGGATTTCAGGAGAAGGTCAGGGTGGAGCGGAGCCCCAAGGGCTCAGGGTCGTGCTTATTAGCTTGCGGCAGAGGAGGTCAGAGCAGTGCCGGATGCAGCTGCGGGTATGTTTCTTTCTGGATGTCATGTTATCTTGCGATTATTGTGGTGTATTGTTTGTGCTGGTATCTTTGTGTGGTTTTGATGCGGTATTCGTCGTTTTGTGGGTTGAGGTTCTGGTTATGGATTTATGATTCGGGTTTTCGTCTTGGTATCCGTTGTTCCTTCAGGGTTTGGCATGGTTATGGATTTGTGATTCGGGTTTTCTTCTTGGTATCCGGTTTTCCTTGAGGGTTTGGCATGGTTATGGATTTGTGATTCGGGTTTTCGTCTTGATATCCGTTGTTCCTTGAGGGTTTGGCATGGTTATGGATTTGTGATTCAGGTTTTCATCTTGGCATCCGTTGTTCCTTGAGGGTTTGGCATGGTTATGGATTGTGTTTCAGGTTTTCATCTTGGTATCCGTTGTTCCCTGAGGTTTGGGTATGGTTATAGTTTGGTGTTTTGTGTTTTCGTTGGTTATCATTCGTGAGGGTTATTAAGGGAGATGCGACATTGGGTTGAAGGTCGGGTAGCATCGGCTTCCCGAGGAGTGGTTAGATACTGTTTGAGTTTCTTTCGAGCGGGTTAATTAGTGTTGATATGAGATCTCGTTGAGGTTGTTTATGCTTGTGGGAAGCAGTCCACGTGTAAGTGTTATCTTTGTGCAGGGTTGTCCTGGAAGGTCGGTGATGGCAACCGGTGGTTGTTAATCAGTGCTATAAGTGGGGGAGAGTTGGAGAACTCTCTGGGAGATCGATGAGTATTTTAGAGTGCTTAGCTGTTGGGATTCAGCAGTGTTCTGTCAGCCCAGAGTATAGGCTGATAGGAGCGAGTGTCGGGCATGCGGGGCGGGATACCGACCTAGGGCATTTGATTGTGGAGGCCTGGGAGCAGGCCGAGATCGAGTATGTATGATGGAATTAGAGCTCAGAAACCCCTATAG
Organism: Lactuca saligna; assembly: GCF_052625555.1. Classification (NCBI taxonomy): domain Eukaryota; kingdom Viridiplantae; phylum Streptophyta; class Magnoliopsida; order Asterales; family Asteraceae; genus Lactuca; species Lactuca saligna. The sequence goes on along the minus strand of NC_136420.1, from coordinate 59,921,577 downwards.
GGCTAGAACGGTATGCATGGGAGGATTTCCGGGGGCGATAGCTCGAAATGATGAATGCTGGATGAGCGGTCCAGAATGGACTGAAGGCCTGGTAAGACGGTCTAGTCATGCTGAAGACTCTGCAGGTATTGTTGGATCAGTTTGAGGATATGGATTGGGTATGTCGCAGTGTGTTTGCATTAGAAGGTCTGGCCCCGGGTAGTGATCTTGGTGAGTTGAGATAGTGCATGGGCTTGAGGGTCCCCTGCAATGAGAGTCATAATATGTGTGTTGGATGGATAGCGGATACGCTATGAGAGGGTGGTGTAGCGTTGGGCGAGCACCACGGCACTTGTCGGAGTGACAATGTGGTCGAGTGGTTTCCTTGGTAAAGGAAGAGAGAGGGAGGTGTAACTCCGAGAGGGAGTGCAAGTTGACGGAAGTAAAAAAAATGGCAGAGCAGAGTTATGAATCGAGTACTTCGAGTATGGTTTGAGCAGCATGTTTTCGGCAGTGGAATAGGAGATTATCCGGTTTGGATGCCTGTTGAGGTTGCGAAGGGAATTCCGCAGGTGTAGAGCCAAGAGGCTCGGAAAGGATGCAGGGAGAGAGTCTTGAACTCTCAGTGTGATTTTGATCAGGGTATGGGGTATGTATTAGTGGCTTATCCGGGGGATGTTTGAGGATATTATCAGTGTATCAGGTTTTCCCAACCTGAGGGTGTTAGGACTAGTTCAGCATGTGTATGCGGTTGCAAGGGGAGAACTCGTGAGAGTTGCTCTGAGATTGAGAAAGGGGTCTCTCAGTCATCCCGGATTGGATAAAGTGGGATTCGGATCAGGGACCCGACGACTCAAAGTTTTCTAACCCTTATGGGTCGAGTGATTATTGAGAATTGGGGCAGTAATGCATCTTGGGTAATTCTCGGGTATTGAGTGTGATTATCAGAGGGTACAGTCGGTGCCCGGTTCGAGACGGTGGTCAGGACACCGTAAAGGAAGGGAAAGTGTGTTCGAGTTTCGACGGGTATGCCTTGTGGGACCTGGTCCGGTTAAGGTCAGATGGCGTGTTGTGGGAACATCTTTGGAGATGTATTGTTGTAGGCTTCGGGGGAGAAGCCTAATTTCAGTGGGGGAGAATTGTAACATCCCGAAATAGCAAGAGTTGTGTGGAAGGGCTAAAAGTGTAATTCGGGAAAGAGTGACTCGTCGAGTCCATGGATGGACTCGGCGAGTAGAGTCGCGACTTGGTCGCGTGTTAAATAGCCGACTCGGCGAGTCAGTGAGATGGACTCGGTGAGTTGGCGTTGAGTGGAGAAAACCCTAATTCTCGGGGTTGAGCCCTATATAAAGAGCATTATGTTTCCTCCCCAGCCTCTTTATCACCCCTTTGAGTCCTTGAAACCCTAAAATCGTGGAGAAGCACCATTGTTGAGTGGATTGGAGCTTGGAGAAGTAATTGTTGGAGAAAGTTTGGAAGTTTGATGGTGTGGAGCAAGGGGTTTTGCTTGGATTCGAGTTTCCTTGCACTTTAGGGCACTCCTTGAAGGTAAAATCTCATTCTTGAGCTGCTATTGTCTTGTCTCTTCATTTTGGGGTTTGGGGGGAAACTTATCTTGGGTTATCTTGGAGTCTAAAGGTTGGATATGAGGTTGCTACCTCAGATCTGGAATGGAGGAGGGTTAGAATGCAAGAAAGTCCCTGTGTTGAGTGTTGGATGAAGCTATCTTGTCCCAAACCTTGGTCCTAATGTGCAAAATGCATAGATCTCTTTGGATTCACGTAAAGATTGCCACTTTACGTGATGGATGAGTTGTAGGAGGCTAGATCTATGTTTTGGATCAATTGCATGGTCTGGAACGCTTCTGCTTGGATTCAAACCGGTGGTACTCGGCGAGTCACAATGGTGGACTCGACGAGTTGCTTAAAGACGAGTTGAGACTCGACGAGTTGGAATAACAACTCGGCGAGTTGGATGAAGATGGTCTGGAACTCGACGAGTTGGATGAACAACTCGGCGAGTAGGTTGAAGATAGCCTTAGACTCGGTGAGTCTGTTCTTGGACTCGAAGAGTCTTGTCGAAGAGTCCCAATATCTTCTGGTTGAGTCGAAGAATCGGCGAGTCAAGGGATGACTCGGTGAGTTATGTGCGAATGGACTCAGAGTTGTTGGACTCGGCGAGTCTCGGGGTGACTCGGCGAGTTAGGTCGCGGATTGAGTGAAGTGTTGAGTTGGGAACTCAGCGAGTCATAGGGTTGACTCGGCGAGTGGGGTCAGTCAGGGGTTGACCTTGACCCAGTCTTTGACCAAGGGTTGACCAGTGGTCTCTAGGGATATTTTGGTAATTGTTGGTTATGGTTTTGAGTTCAATGCATTGGTGTTTGTCCAGTGGTGGAGATCGTATCAGGGATCGGAGCAGTTCGGGTTATCTGTTCAGTCAGCAGTTTCAAGGTGAATTATCCTCACTATATCTATAGGGTTTAAGGCACCAAGGTCGACCCTTTTTATCGGATGGAAATCCAAGTAATTGTCTGTTGTATGATATTGCAGAAATGGGCCGGAAGGCGTTACGTTATGGGTCGGAAGGCATTACATGTTGTGGGCCGGAAGGCAATACGATGTGGACCGGAAGGTCATGGCCTGGAAAGGCGTACGTGCATAATTAGTATGTTGGCTGAGTCGTAGGGTGATGTTATGCTAGTGATCGGCTAGGCTGGTATCTTGGTTAGAGTAATGATATGTTATGTGATCTGTTGATCGATTTGCTAACTGTGAACTGTTATATGATTACATGTTATGTGCATGGTTGTTTTATGTTCTGTCATGATATGTATGCTTTTATGTTGCGGGCCGGAAGGCGATATGATATGGGCCGGAAGGCTATGTGTTATGGGCCGGAAGGCGATATGTTTTGGACCAGAAGGTTGTGGCCTGGAAGGGCGTATATGTGGTTGGTATTTTGGGGGTATCTCACTAAGCTTTCGGGCTTACAGTTGTGGTTTTTATGTTTTCAGGTTCTCAGGAGTCTGTGGCAAGGCAAAGGCGTGATCGTACCATTCCTCGCGTTAGTGTTTTATGAAATGGACCTGGGAAAATACTCTGTTAAATAATGTATTGAAAACCTTTTTGTAACAACGTTATTAAAATGGGTTGTTTTTGAAAAGTTTTAATTGTTTCGAAATTTTGGTCGTTACAAGTTGGTATCAAAGCCTTGGTTTGAGTGAATTGGAGGAACACTTGTGTGACTCCAGTCTCAAATCGAGGAAGGTTTTAAAAGAGAAATTAAAATGGTTTTAAAATTAAGAAAAAAAAAGAGGACGCGCAGGTACGATCAGCCGGAGCCAGTAAGTAACCCCAAATTACCATTCATGACATTTGTTTTATTGAGCTTTGATAGAACATCATGCTAGAGTTAGGCTAGGGATCTTCAGGAATTCATGTTAATGTTGCCTGATTGTGATGCCTGTAGCCTAGGGACCCTTACGGGAGATTCTCAGTGTTCCTCTAGTGGTGAGGGTTGAGCGTTGTTATGCAGGTTTCTCTAGGGTGTTGTGGTAGTACTTCATACAAATATGGGTAGGTGTGGAAGGTAGTATGGGCCCGTACTACTAAAAGCACAGGACCCATACGCGTATCAGGGAAACCGTGACCTCTAGGGTTGGGTTGAGAGTTGGTTCCCGGGATAGTGGGAAGAGTCTGAGGTTTTCTAATATATTTTCAGTATGGAGATTTCGAGGCAGGCTGGAAGCGGATCCGGGTCAGGATCGGGTGCAGGAGGAGGAGTTGCGGACGGGTCAGTACCGCCCGAGATTATTGGTCAGATGAGCTCGTGCGAGTTGGATGCGAGGATCCGCGAGATCCTGCATGATGAGGTTGCTGCATTGTTCCGGGCTGAGTTGCCGGAGTTGTTTGGGTCGATCAAGACCGCCATGGTGGAGTATTTTGATGAGCGCTATGCTGCTCTCGCGGAGACAGCTACCGCGGCGGCTATAGTGGCTGTAGCAGCAGTAGGTGGAGGAGCTGATAGGGATTTTCAGTATCGGGACTTCGATAATACGGAGCCTCCCACCTTCGATGGAGTTCAGAACCCGATTGTTGCTATGAGATGGTTATCGGACGTGGAAGGGTGTTTCTTCATGTGTTCATGCCCTGCCGATTTGAGGGTGAGGTGTGCTCTGAACCTGTTAAGGCTCGGGGAAAAGGATTGGTGGAGGTTGACCACAGGGTCATATTCTTATGCGCAGAGGGCTGCGATTTCATGGGATCAGTTCATAGAGATGTTCAACACTCGTTATGTTCTGCAGGTGGAGAGGGAGAGGTTGGCTCGGGAGTTCCTCGAGCTGAAGCAGGATTCGGAGTCGGTGACGGAAATCACCAGAATGTTCACTGAGAGGGCGATGTTCTGCCCTGAGTTCACTTCGGAGCAGGCTCAGATGTCCCGATATCTGAGTATGCTAAAGGGAGACATCAGACAGTTTGTATCCGCACAAAGGTGCGGGACATTGTTGGAGTTGCAGGAGGCCACCCGGCGGCATGAGTTAGAGATTGAGTTGCAGTTGCGTGAGCTGAGGCAAGCTCCGGTTCAGTCGGAGCCGGCAACAAAGCAGTCTAAGATCGTTGATTCCAGGATGGGGGATCGGAGCAGCCACACTTGTGGGAAGTGTGGGAGGAGTCACACCGGAATTTGCAGGTCCGGTGGTGCATGCCGTAAGTGCGGAAAGGAGGGACACTATGCGAGGGATTGTCGGCGGTCAGCGCCGGTTCGGGATTTGAGGATTTGCTATCATTGTCGCCAGATTGGACGTATGAGGGTCAACTGTCCACAGTTTTCTGCGGGACCGGTGCAGGCTCCAGCACCGGCCACTTTGAGGATTTCAGGAGAAGGTCAGGGTGGAGCGGAGCCCCAAGGGCTCAGGGTCGTGCTTATTAGCTTGCGGCAGAGGAGGTCAGAGCAGTGCCGGATGCAGCTGCGGGTATGTTTCTTTCTGGATGTCATGTTATCTTGCGATTATTGTGGTGTATTGTTTGTGCTGGTATCTTTGTGTGGTTTTGATGCGGTATTCGTCGTTTTGCGGGTTGAGGTTATGTTTATGGATTTGTGATTCGGGTTTTCGTCTTGGTATCCGTTGTTCCTTGAGGGTTTGGCATGGTTATGGATTTGTGATTCGGGTTTTCGTCTTGGTATCCGTTGTTCCTTGAGGGTTTGGCATGGTTATGGATTTGTGATTTGGGTTTTCGTCTTGGCATCCGTTGTTCCTTGAGGGTTTAGCATGGTTATGGATTGTGTTTCGGGTTTTCATCTTGGTATCCGTTGTTCCCTGGGGTTTGGGTATGGTTATAGTTTGGTGTTTTGTGCTTTCGTTGGTTATCATTCGTGAGGGTTATTAGTGGAGATGCGACATTGGGTTGAAGGTCGGGTAGCATCGGCTTCCCGAGGAGTGGTTAGATACTGTTTGAGTTTCTTTCGAGCGGGTTAATCAGTGTTGATATGAGATCTCGTTGAGGTTGTTTATGCTTGTGGGAAGCAGTCCACGTGTAAGTGTTCTCTTTGTGCAGGGTTGTCCTGGAAGGTCGGTGATGGCGACCGGTGGTTGTTAATCAGTGCTATAAGTGGGGGAGAGTTGGAGAACTCTCTGAGAGATTGATGAGTATTTTAGAGTGCTTAGCTGTTGGGATTCAGCAGTGTTCTGTCAGCCCAGAGTATAGGCTGATAGGAGCGAGTGTCGGGCATGTGGGGCGGGATACCGACCTAGGGCATTTGATTGTGGAGGCCTGGGAGCAGGCCGGGATCGAGTATGTATGATGGAATTAGAGCTCAGAAACCCCTATAGGGCTAGAACGGTATGCATGGGAGGATTTCCGGGGGCGATAGCTCGAAATGATGAATGCTGGATGAGTGGTCCAGAATGGACTGAAGGCCTGGTAAGACGGTCTAGTCATGCTGAAGACTCTGCAGGTATTGTTGGATCAGTTTCAGGATATGGATTGGGTATGTCGCAGTGTGTTTGCATTAGAAGGTCTGGCCCCGAGTAGTGATCTTGGTGAGTTGAGATAGTGCATGGGCTTGATGGTCCCCTGTGATGAGAGTCATAATATGTGTGTTGGATGGATAGCGGATACGCTATGAGAGGGTGGTGTAGCGTTGGGCGAGCACCACGACACTTGTCGGAGTGACAATGTGGTCGAGTGGTTTCCTTGGTAAAGGAAGAGAGAGGGAGGTGTAACTCCGAGAGGGAGTGCAAGTTGACGGAAGTAAAAAAAAATGGCAGAGCAGAGTTATGAATCGAGTACTTCGAGTATGGTTTGAGCAGCATGTTTTCGGCAGTGGAATAGGAGCTTATCCGGTTTGGATGCCTGTTGAGGTTGCGAAGGGAATTCCGCAGGTGTAGAGCCAAGACGCTTGGAAAGGATGCAGGGAGAGAGTCTTGAACTCTCAGTGTGATTTTGATCAGGGTATGGGGTATGTATTAGTGGCTTATCCGGGGGATGTTTGAGGATATTATCAGTGTATCAGGTTTTCCTAACCTGAGGTTGTTAGGACTAGTTCAGCATGTGTATGCGGTTGCAAGGGGAGAACTCGTGAGAGTTGCTCTGAGATTGAGAAAGGGGTCTCTCAGTCGTCCCGGATTGGATAAAGTGGGATTCGGATCGGGGACCCGACGACTCAAAGTTTTCTAACCCTTATGGGTCGAGTGATTATTGAGAATTGGGGCAGTAATGCATCTTGGGTAATTCTCGGGTATTGAGTGTGATTATCAGAGGGTACAGTCGGTGCCCGGTTCGAGACGGTGGTCAGGACACCGTAAAGGAAGGGAAAGTGTGTTCGAGTTTCGACGGGTATGCCTTGTGGGACCTGGTCCGGTTAAGGTCAGATGGCGTGTTGTGGGAACATCTTTGGAGATGTATTGTTGTAGGCTTCGGGGGAGAAGCCTAATTTCAGTGGGGGAGAATTGTAACATCCCGAAATAGCAAGAGTTGTGTGGAAGGGCTAAAAGTGTAATTCGGGAAAGAGTGACTCGTCGAGTCCATGGATGGACTCGGCGAGTAGAGTCGCGACTTGGTCGCGTGTTAAATAGCCGACTCGGCGAGTCAGTGAGATGGACTCGGCGAGTAGGCGCTGAGTGGAGAAAACCCTAATTCTCGGGGTTGAGCCCTATATAAAGAGCATTATGTTTCCTCCCCAGCCTCTTTATCACCCCTTTGAGTCCTTGAAACCCTAAAATCGTGGAGAAGCACCATTGTTGAGTGGATTGGAGCTTGGAGAAGTAATTGTTGGAGAAAGTTTGGAAGTTTGAAGGTGTGGAGCAAGGGGTTTTGCTTGGATTCGAGTTTCCTTGCAGTTTAGGGCACTCCTTGAAGGTAAAATCTCATTCTTGAGCTGCTATTGTCTTGTCTCTTCATTTTGGGGTTTTGGGGGAAACTTATCTTGGGTTATCTTGGAGTCTAAAGGTTGGATCTGAGGTTGCTACCTTAGATCTGGAATGGAGGAGGGTTAGAATGCAAGAAAGTCCCTGTGTTGAGTATTGGATGAAGCTATCTTGTCCCAAACCTTGGCCCTAATGTGCAAAATGCATAGATCTCTTTGGATTCACGTAAAATTGCCACTTTACGTGATGGATGAGTTGTAGGAGGCTAGATCTATGTTTTGGATCAATTGCATGGTCTGGAACGCTTCTGCTTGGATTCAAACCGGTGGTACTCGGCGAGTCACATGGGTGGACTCGACGGGTTGCTTGAAGACAAGCTGAGACTCGACGAGTTGGAAGAACAACTCGGCGAGTTGGATGAAGATGGTCTGGAACTCGACGAGTTGGATGAACAACTCGGCGAGTAGGTTGAAGATAGCCTTAGACTCGGCGAGTCTGTTCTTGGACTCGACGAGTCTTGTCGAAGAGTCCCAATATCTTCTGGTTGAGTCAAAGAATCGGCGAGTCAAGGGATGACTCGGTGAGTTATGTGCGAATGGACTCAGAGTTGTTGGACTTGGCGAGTCTCGGGGTGACTCGGCGAGTTAGGTCGCGGATTGAGTGAAGTTTTGAGTTGGGAACTCGGCGAGTCATAGGGTTGACTCGGCGAGTGGGGTCAGTCAGGGGTTGACCTTGACCCAGTCTTTGACCAAGGGTTGACCAGTGGTCTCCAGGGATATTTTGGTAATTGTTGGTTATGGTTTTGAGTTCAGTGCATTAGTGTTTGTCCAGTGGTGGAGATCGTATCAGGGATCGGAGCAGTTCGGGTTATCTGTTCAGTTGGCAGTTTCAAAGTGAGTTATCCTCACTATATCTATAGGGTTTAAGGAACCAAGGCCGACCCTTTTTATCGGATGGAAATCCAAGTAATTGTCTGTTGTATGATATTGCGGAAATGGGCCGGAAGGCGTTACGTTATGGGCCGGAAGGCATTACATGTTGTGGGCCGGAAGGCAATACGATGTGGACCGGAAGGTCATGGCCTGGAAAGGCGTACATGCATAATTAGTATGTTGGCTGAGTCGTAGGGTAATGTTATGATAGTGATCGGCTAGGCTAGTATCTTGGTTAGAGTAATGATATGTTATGTGATCCGTTGATCGATTTGCTAACTGTGAACTGTTATATGATTACATGTTATGTGCATGGTTGTTTTTTGTTCTGTCATGATATGTATGCTTTTATGTTGCGAGCTGGAAGGCGATATGATATGGGCCGGAAGGCTATGTGTTATGGGCCGGAAGGCATTACGCTATGGGCCGGAAGGCGATATGTTTTGGACTGGAAGGTTGTGGCCTGGATGGGCGTATATGTGGTTGGTATTTTGGGGGTATCTCACTAAGCTTTCGGGCTTACAGTTGTGGTTTTTATGTTTTTAGGTTCTCAGGAGTCTGTGGCAAGGCAAAAGCGTGATCGTACCATTCCTCGCGTTGGTGTTTTATGAAATGGACCTGGGAAAATACTCTGTTAAATAATGTATTGAAAACCTTTTTGTAACAACGTTATTAAAATGGGTTGTTTTTGAAAAGTTTTAATTGTTTCGAAATTTCGGTCGTTACATTAGCTCTTATTAAGGAAAACGACTTCGGTGCATACGCGTGCATAACCTGATGTACACCACGTGTATGGGGTCAACCGACCGATCCCGGCCAAGGCTTGTGTACACCCAACGTACAAGCTGAGTACGCCCTGCGTACTCGGATGAGTTGACCGAGTTAACTTGTTGACCTTTGACTAAAGTTTTGACCAAGTTTGAGCTAGGGGTATTTTGAGCTGTTAATTAAGTTTAGTTCTTTGGTTTTGTCTAGGTGATCATAGAGTCGATTTTTCGGAGTAGAGATTTATTCAGCTTGTATACAAAATGAGGGGTGAGTTTTCCTTACTATACTCGTGGTTTGAAGGCACCAATGTCGACCCACTAGATTATTTATCCTGCTAAGAATAATATTATGCTAGCTTTTAGCTTATTAGTAGATTCATATGATTATCTGTATTTGATGGTTCTATGTTTATATTTATCTGTTACATATATCGATATATTGTGTTGGGTTGAGGCGATCTACTTTGTGTTCTAGGCCAAGACATTCGGGGACGACCGGATAGGCTGTAGGCCCTGTGAGGCGATCCTGTCAGACTAGCAGCCCGTAGAGCGGTTCGAATAGGCTGTAGGCTCTGCGAGGCAGTCCAGTCATGCTGAATGCTCGTGCAGTGGTCCATATAGGTTGTAGGCCCTACAAGGTGGTCTAATCAGGTTGGATGCTCATATTTGTATGCCTGTTTTCTATGTGGTGTGTCTGTACTTTGGGGTAACTCACTAAGCTTTGGCTTACAATTTTTAGTTTATTGTTTCATGTAACACTCAGTTCTAGGTATGAAATTATTTTCGATTGTGTATAATATTTTTCTTTGAAGGCCACGATGTGGTGAAGCGTCACCACGACGCGACAATGAGTTTTGGGCCGCAGGGGTTTAATGAACCCCCAAAACGTGGTGGTTGTGCCATGACGTGGTGGTGGATGTTGGGGAAAACCCTAAGTTTAAGGGCCGATCCCTATTTAAAAATCCTTAACACCTCCTAGACTCCCTCCTGCCAGCGTCCATCTTTCCAAATCGTCCCTTGCAAAACCTAGAGCCCTTGTGTGAGTTTTAAGCCTTAAAGTGTGGGTATTTGGTGCCTGTGAAGGAAGAAGGTGGTGGAAGATCTCGTTGGGAGTCCAAAGAAAAGAAGATCCAGGAGTTTACCTTCCTCTAGCATCTCAAGGAGTATAAAGTCTTCATCTTGTTGAGTTAATGGATAGATCTATGGATTTTGCCCCTTTTTCTCCATGTCTTGTTGCCTTGGGTGGTTGAACTTCATAAAGCTTGCAACTTTATGAGTATCCACGCCATTTAGAGCATTTGTCTCTTTGGATCTAGTTTAGAATTGAGTATTGAGGCCATGCATGGAATCTTGGCCTTTTTGCCCTATTTTGACCTGATAAGAGTTTAAGACATGCATTGGACATGCATGTCTAAAAAGCACTGATTTTTATGGTGTGATTTGGTGTTAGAGACTCTTTTGAAGCTTTTGGTCAAGTAACCTTATGGATCAGATGATTACTGATTAAGCCATGAAATGTTTTGGATCTTAAAGTTAAGATCTATACATTTTGGAGGGTTCTATTGGATAAAGTTGGAAAATTTATCCATCTAGACCCTATTTTGGACTATATCTGAGTTGTAGACCCTTTGGAATCAAAGAAGGTGGTTGAATGCATTAAGCTACTGAAAACCATGTTACCACACGTGGCGATGGGCCGGTTCGCGACTGATTTGTTGTACTCGACACCACGACATCGTACAAGGGTACGACAACGTGGCGGTCAGCTAAGTTGACTTTTCTCAACCTTTTTGGTCGTTTGACTAAGTTTGACCCTAAGGGTATTTTGTCTATTTTTCGAACTTTTATGGAGATTGCTCATTTGGTTGGAATAGGTGTTGATTAAAGCGTTGAGATTCGGAGCTGGGATCTCATCAGCTTTTGTCTAGTTTGTGAGATGAATTTTCCTCATTGTACTTGCAGGTCGATGGCAGCAAGGCCGACCCTTTGGATTTGATATCTTGTTATGTATGTTATTGTGTTGTAGTGATTTGTTAGATTAGTATCTTGGTGTATAAGATGATGTTATGCCTAGTTATCTGTAGATTTGTCTGACTGCCTATAGACTGTTTATGTGATTATTTGTTATATGTGCACATATTTGGTTGGTGGTTAAGGCTTTACTGCTTTATGTGTAAGCCAACAGGCTGGGGGCATACCAACCCAATGGTTGATTGGGCCCGATGGTATTCCATCCTGAGGATGACAGGACCCATTGTAGATTGGCATTCCAACCCGATGGTTGATGGGCCTGGGGTATTCCTGATGGGTTTTGGTTATAAGACATCCTATGTGCTCATACAAACCCTAATGCTTGGATCTAGGTTTCTCTATTGTACATGCTTTGAATCCAAGACTATAAACCCTAATTCTAGTATATGGAAATCGATATTAACATATAATTAGGTTTAAGATATTACCTTGATTGTTATGTAGCAATAACAATCCCAAATCTCCTTGATTTGACTTTGGAATGCTTAGAGTCACAAGTGTCACTCCTCTAATGGCTTACAAACACCAAGAGCAAATGGAGAAGGTATAAAGAGAGAGGAGAGAGGTTAGAATTCGTCCTTAGGACTTCTTGGGAAGAGATACACGAATTCATGAACCAAGGGGTGTTTATATAGGTGTAGAGATAGGGTTTCAGTCATTATCCTTATCTAGTTACTTATCCACAAAGCAACCCATAAGATAAGTCTTAGAAATCCCTTATCCTTTATCATTTGGACGATTTCAAGGATATCTTATCCCTTGAATTCGTCCAACCTATATCTAGGATAACTATTACCATATATTGTAACTATCACATAATTACAATTCAGCCCCTCTAGTTTAATTAATTACACTTGATCACAAAATTAATTCCTAATTAATTATTGACCAATATTAATTAAACAAATATGATTTCTCCTTTAATATATTATTCTTATAACATATTAATAAATCATAATAACCTCTCTCTCTATATTTATTTCTCCAATCAAGTTGCTTTGGTGAAGGCAACCCAAAAGGACCATGCACCATCGGGTCAAGTACATACCAAAATAGTTATGGACTTAGACACTAATCCAACAATTCCAACCCGATGGTTGAGTGGACCCATAGTATATTGGCATTCCAACCTGATGGTTGATTGGGCCTGGGGGTATTCCAACCCGATGGTTGATTGGACCCGATGTGTTGTTATTGTTGATATGTTATTTGTTTATGTGTTGGTACTTTGGGGGGTCCCACTAAGCGTTGGCTTACGATTTTGGGTTATGTTTTAGGTAATTCGGATGACCATGGAAAGGCGAAGGCATGACAGTACACATCCTCTTGTTTATGACTATGATTTTGGGAGACTCTGATGTTTGAAAATGTTTTGAAAACTATGTTGGTAAACAATTTGTGAATTTGGGTTGGTTTTAAAAAGTTTAAATTTCTTGTGATTTTTTATGGGTGTTACATTTTAGGTACTTTTGAGGATTGTAGGAAAGCAAAGGCATGATCGTACTTATCTTCCTGTTTTATGTCACTAGGTCTTGGGAAAAACTCTAATTTGGAAATAATGCTTTTGAAACAATGACTCTTTTTGTAAACAATGTTGGTTAATAGTTGATTTTGAAATTTTGAAATCTCTTTGATTTTTGGAGTGTTGCAATGATGAATCCACATAGTATACAATTCTAGTAACACATGATCATGTATGTGGGAATAAATTGTATGCAAAAACTGTCAATACATATTCACACACTTTTTGCATGGATAACACACTTTGCCTTTAGAGTTGACATGTTTCTCATCAATCTTCATAAAGTTATTAAGACCTTTCAAGAACTTTGAATACATTCACTTTTTTCATTTCATATTCACTTATAACATTGTACTTTTCTTAATTTATGATGGTATAATTAAGCACTTATCAATGTAACATTTTTTTTTCATTTCATATTTAATTGTAGCATTGTACTTTTCTTAAATTATGATGGTATAATTAAGCACTTATCAATTTAACACTTTATTCATTTCATATTCAGTTATAGTATTGGACTTTTCTTAAAGTATGATGGTATAATTAAGTACTTATCAATGTAACAATTTTTTCATTTCATGTTCAATTATAGCATTGTATGTTTCTTAAAGTATGATGTTAAAATTAAGCACTTATCAATGTAACACTTTTCTCACTTCGTATTCTATTATAACCTTATAGTTTTCTTAAAGTATGATGTTATAAGTAAGTACTTATCAATCTAATATTTATTATCATTTCATATTCAAATATATCATTGTACTTTTCTTAAAGTATGATGTTATAATTAAGCACTTATCAATGTATCATTTTTTTCATTTATATTCAATTATAACATTTTACTTTTCTTAAAGTATGATGGTATAATTAAACACTTATCAATGTAACACTTTTTTATGTCATATTCAATTATAGCATTGTACTTTTCTTAAAGTATAATGTTATAATTAAGCACTTATCAATGTAACATTTTTTTTTTCATTTCATATTCAGTTATAGCATTGTGTTTTTCTTGAAGTATGATGTTATACATCTTTGACATCCAATTCCCATTTTAGCAATTAAGCCTTTCATTCAATCACAAATCTAACAAATTAAGAACTTATTTTAGCACTTCATTCTAGTTTAAGCAATTAAGCACTTCGTTTTAGACATACAATATCACTTTTGTACAATCATACAATACATCTAAACACAAAATCAAACAACTTATATCAAATTTCAGTTTCAAACAATTATAAAAATCATCATAGTAGGCATACAACCCATTACAATTTTATACAATTATCCAACCAAAATAAAAAATAGAAAAAAAAACATAAATGTTCTGTGGGCTGTGGTTATGAGATTCCGGTGGTTGGCTTCTATGGTGGTCATTTGGTGGTGGATGGAGATCATCGGAAAAACACTAAATCAGAAATATATATATATATATATATATATATATATATATATATATATATATATATATATATATATATATATATATAAATCAAATATCATTACCTTTTGTTGGCGGTGAAGAGAGAGGCCGGAAGGAAAGTGAAGTCGGCGGTGGTCCTCCGGTGACACCCTAATCGGAAAACAAAGAAAAAATTGGAACAATATTCACCTAAATCAAAATAAACCTGAAAAAGAGTAGTAAAATCGAAAATAAGGACTTGTATAGAGCTAATCGGCGATCGGAGGTGAAGGAGGCGGTTGGAGGGGACGATCGTAAGTGAGAGATCGAGAGAGAATTGCATAGATATGCACCGTTGCAAATAAGGGATATGAACCTAGGTCTAATGGTGTTAAAACCTTGTACCACGACATGTCATCGATATAGAGTTAAAGAAATACAATGTTGTTTCATTTTTCTCACAATTAAAAAAGTTAGAAAAATAAAAACTTTACCGACGACAAGTTGTCGGTATAGAGTTCACACAGATCGTTAATTTTTGTACCGACGACAAGTCATTGAGACAACTTCAGGAAAACGACGTCGGTTTTTATTTTCTGCAACATGAATTGTAAGAAAAATGAAAAGTATAATTTTCGTTACCTATACCGACAACTAGTCGTCAGTATATGATTTTGAAAAACCGCAAAGTTATATTTTGTTCCCGCCGACTCTATGGAGACGACAAGTCATCATCACAGGGTTCCAGGTCGATGAAGCTTGGTCAACTCTGTATCCACGACATGTCGTCGTTATAGCTGAAGTTTTAGTGACTACACTTGTTGCCAGAGGTCGCAAAGGTCGCTGGTACAGGAGGAGATTCTTGTAGTGAACATATTAAATCTTTTAATCTTTTGTTTATGTTTTTTCTTCAAAACATAAGAACTCGCTATTATCGAAAGATCATCCAAACTAAATTTCTTGCACTGAGTCAAAGTTTAATAGTGTAGACATAGATTTTCATTTAAGAATCCAATTTTTATAGCCAATGTACGAAAGTTTAAATTTAGAAAAATCAAACATTCATGCATGTTGGGTCCATATCATTATAAGTACTTGATTGCACCCGAAAGCCTTGACCATCAAATCAAGAAATAAAGGTTGTACGCGTTAGAAGGATCAAAGCTTTATGATTAATATACGTTGCGATATTAATTACTTTGACCCGATCAAACAAAATTTGTGTTAGATATGACAAAGAAAAGAAAAGAAAAAGAAAAGGAATACTTGTCTGAGTAAAAGCTAGGATGCCCACACATTTTACTCAATGGGACCTACATTATATCACAAAGAGATTATTTAATTTTACGTGTTAATTAGGACATCTTTTGTATGGTTTTCTAGATCATCTTGCAATTCCACAGCTCTATGAAACCTAACATAGGACTTTATATTTTTACCGAATATTGATTATTATGCAAGAGTTGAATCAAAGGAGACCGACCTTCATAATAGTCGTATTTTTGCAGGTTAATTTTAAACGACCAACAGTCTGAAAAATATTAGTTATTATATGCTTTCTTTAAAAGAAATCACTTCTAAAACAGTTACTGCTCACTTTGCCCTTGGTTTCTTTTTATTTTTTACATGTCAATGATTATTGAAATGTTTTAAGAGGGACAATGGTGCGAGTGAAAACAACCCCATATCTGATATCTGTAGCCATATAGATGGACATGATACCTTTGTGGAGATCACAAAAGTTAATTGTTTTTCGAGGAAAATTACATCGTGAACTTCAATGAGACTATGGAGTCCAGAGACTATGGAGTCGTGCTTGAACAAGTCAAAGAAGACGACTTCAAAAAAAAAAATTATAAATGTAACTGTCAAACAAACAGAAACCACGACTGCTAAACAAGTGTAAATTACACTTTTTATCCCGGTGTTTAGGTGAACTTTTTGGATTAGGTCCAAAAAAATATCTTATATAGTTATCATCCATATTGGAAGGTTTTATAACATTTTTGGGCTGTGTGTAGTGTACTGTATGTTGTAAATAACAAACTAAAAGGCGTGCAAGGAAATCGATAAATAATATTAAGAATTATATGTCGATTAGTTGCGAATAATAGATCAAATTATCATTATTATATTTACTGAGTTTCGTCCAGAAACCAGATCTATCATTCTCGATTAGATCTGATTATAAGAAAGGTAGAAGAAAACTGTCATGTTATTGAACGAATTAAACACAAGACAGAAAAATAAAACCGACTTGTTGATTGTTGATCTTGATCTTGATGCAACTGCACGGATCAGACTCTTGTCCTTAAAGGTTTTTACTTCGCTTGTACTGGCTGTAAGCAACAGAGTAAAACCCCAGGATTTAATGCAGCTTTATCGATATTCCAACAACATTGGAAATCGACAAACACAAAGCGACTACTTGGAAACTAGGGAAAAACGTAGAGAGAGGGAGGAAGCTTTCAGATTTCGAGAGTAGTAATGCGTCTCCTAGAGAGCTGTATTTATAGGTATCGTAACCCTAGAAGGCATCAAACGAGCCCCCATAGGCCGGCCCCAGAAAACCTAGGGCGACAGCTTGCTATCCAAGCAAACTGTTTCCTAATCCTTCTAGAATACGCTGACTTGGCCTCCACGAAGTCAACGGCGGTCAACCATTTGGCGCACTCGCGGCATCGGCTAGTGCTAGGCTAGGCGCGCGCGTGGGCTTGGCCCATTCCTTTGATCCACTAAAGCCTTTGAAGGCTTACCAAGGGAATAGACTTATAAACCCACAAAAGTTTCTTCCCCCCACCAATGTGGGATACAAAAGAAATTGCCAACTTGCAATTCCTTTATATATAAAGTTCCAACAATCCCCCACCAAGTTGGTAAGTTTCCTTTCACTCAGACAGATGCTGTCGCTTGGGTGTCACGAAGATTAAACCCTAGTTTAATGAGAACAAACAAGAAGAGACCAATTCAATAGTATCCTTATAGGTTTAAAACATGAACCTAAATGACCTCTCCGGTTTACCCCCACACATCACAAGTCATATTTGTGTTCTCCCTGAGCGCTATTATGGCCATGCGCTATAAATCCTTTTCATGACCCTCTAGAAGATAAACCACTAATATTCACTTAAGGCGGCACCACCTCTAGATCATATACGCAAAGTTTTACAACATCTTCGTTGCTTAGATGTCTCCAAAACTATGTTAAGAGTCGTAACTCAACCTCGTTCTCGGCAACGACGTACTATCCTACCTCACATGGATCTATCATGAATGATAGTACCTTCTATCGTTAGTGATTTCGTTGTTACCCGTTAAACTTGAAAATTAGGAGCACTAATGTCAAGTTGGGTTTCCATCACTAAACGATTCTATTGTGGTTTTAGACCCATGACTCTCGTGGTAGATGTAACCAAATCTTTCGTCAGAGGTTTGGTAAAAGGATCTGCCAAGTTCCTACTTGTCTTGACATAGACAACCTTGATGTTACCACTTTCAATTAGTTGTCTCACAAAATTGTGTCGCAGACCTACATGTCTTGACTTCCTATTATATACTGCATTATATACTTTAGACAGTGTGTCCTCACTGTCACAGTACATGGGTATTGAAGGCATCGGAATATCCCACAAACGGATATCCATTAGTAGATCTCGAATCCACTCTACCTCTTTGTCAACTGCTGCTAAGGCAATTAGCTTCGCTTCCATCATTGAATGAGCTATGCATGTCTGTTTCTTGCTCGCCCAAGACACAACACCACCAGCCAGAGTATAAATCCAACCACTTGTTGATTTTGAATCACTAGTGTGATCAATCCAGCTGGCATCAAAATAACCTTCAAGTATTCCATTAGATGAAGAATATGTCAACTCAAAAGTACTTGTCCTTTTTAGGTATCCTAGTACTCTACCCACTACCTTCCAGTGCTCCGTCCCTGGATTAACCGTGTACTGACTCAATTTGCTTACAACGAATGCGATGTCAGGTCGCGTGCAGTGAGTAGCATACATCATACTTCCTACTGCACTAGCATATTCCATTTGAGCCACTGCTCGACCAGAATTCACCTTCAGTTTTACACTTGAATCAAAAGGAGTAGAGTAAATTACATGAATGGTCCCTATGGTTTAGGGTAATTTATGCGTTTGGTCCCTAACTTATTTTTTTAACTCGGAAGGTCCCTACTGTTTGCTTTTGTTACGCGGTTGGTCCCTATCTTACCTAAAAAGACTATTATGCCCTTGATTTTTTTAATTTATCTAAATAAACACACCCCTAATCCCACCCCTCACCTTACCTCACCTACCCCCATCATTTTTTCCTCTTTAAATAATAGTCTTTTTAGATAAGATTGGGACCAAACGCGTAACAAAAATAAACAGTAGGGACCAAACGCGTAACAAAAACAAACCATAGGAACCTTCCGAGTTAAAACAATAAGTTAGGGACCAAGCACGCAAATTACCCCAAACCATAGGGACCATTCGTGTAATTTACTCAAAGGAGTATTGAATTCCTTAATTTTCAAATGTTGAAACTTTGTCAGAATTTTCTCTATGTAATGAGATTGACTCAAAGAAATCTGACCACCTGTCCTCTTCACCTTGATACCAAGAATAATATCTACTTCTCCAAGATCTTTCATCTTAAAGTTCAAGGATAGGTATTTCTTCATCTTAAGAATACCTTCTAGATGAGTGCCAATGATCAGCATATCATCAACATAAAGACATATAACTACTATATAAGTAGGTGTATATTTAGAATAAATACACCTGTCAGCACTGTTGTGCTGAAAACCAAATGCTATCACAGTAGTGTCAAATCTCTCATACCACTGTTTGGGAGCTTGCTTCAATCCATACAAAGACTTAACAAGTCTACACACTTTGTTTTCTTGTCCAGATATTACGAAACCTTCAGGTTTCTCCAGGTAAATCTCCTCTTTGAGATAACCATTCAGAAAGGCTGTCTTCACATCCATTTGATGAATGTACAATCCTTTCAAAGCTAATATTGCTATGAGAGTTCTAATTGAACTAATTCTAGCAACTGGGGCATAGGTATCAAAATAATCGATCCCTTCTCGTTGCCTATAGCCCTTTGCAACCAACCTTGCTTTATAGGCAGATATGGATCCATCAGGATGATATTTCTTCTTGAATATCCATTTGGATCCTATGGGTCTTCTCCCCTTGGGTAGATCAGCTAACTCCCAAGTTCCATTACCCATAATTGAATCCATTTCATCATTGATTGCTTCCTTCCACAGAAGAGCATACCGAGACGTCATGGCTTCAGTGAAGGTCTTAGGATCATCATCCAAATTAATAGAAAGGATGACCTCTCTCGTCACTTTTTTTTGTGTTCCTTCGACCAAATAAGAATAGAAATCATCTCCAAAGTTTTTCTCAATTCTAGCCCTAGTACTTCTCCTTGGTTCCTCCACAATGGGAGGAGGTGGGAGTATTTCTCGAGAGGTACTTGTAGGTGTTGTATGACTAGAGTTTTCTTCATCCTTAGAAAACTTGTCCTCAAAGAATTCCACATCTCTGGATTCCACAACAACACCTGAATCAGTATCAAGTAACCGGTAAGCCTTGCTATTTTGAGCATATCCAATAAATATACTCTTATTAGCTTGTGCTCCCAATTTGGTTCGCTTAGGATCGGGAGTTCGATAATAAGCAACACACCCCCACACTTTCAAATAGTCTAGGTTAGGCTTTATACCTTTCCACAACTCATAAGGGCTTGTAGGAATCACACGACTATTGATTCTATTGTGAACATAACAAGCAGTCAATAGTGCTTCCCCCATAGATTGTTTGGTTGACCCGATTGGTTCAACATACAGTTGACCATCTCACAAAGGGTTCAGTTCTTTCTTTCAGCCAAACCATTCTGTTGGGGAGTGTATGGTGATGTTCTCTCATGTTTGATTCCATTCTCTTCGCATAATGTGTCAAACTCTTAGTTGAAATATTCTCCGCCTCTGTCCAAGCGAAGAATTTTGATGTGTCTTTCAAGTTGATTTTCGACCTCAACCTTATATCATTTAAATGCATCAAAAGCTTCATCTTTTGATCTCAGCAAATAAACATGTAGATATCTACTGAAGTCATCACAAAATGTGATGAAATACCTTTTTCCTCCTCGAGTAAGGATTCCATTTAACTCACATATATCATAATGAATCAACTCAAGTAATGAAGTGTTTCTCTTAACTGATGGAAATGGTTTCTTAGTGAACTTTGATTTTACACATGTTTCACATTTTTCAAAATCTTTTGTGTCCTATTTTAACATACCTTTAGTTTGCATTTTTTTCAATGTTTTTAACATTAGTGTGAGCTAAACGTTTATGCCATAAAGAAATTGAACAAACAATATAACAAGAAAATTTCACTTCATTCACATTAGCAACCAATCCATCAATTACATCATTACCATCACTCGACACACTAGCAACACTAGAAACACCACTCTCAACACTAGGACCACTCATATTACCCTCATCACTAAGACACAAGCGATACATTCCCGAAGTGTTGTTCGCCCTCCCAACATATCTTCTTCCTTCAGTGATCACAATTTTGCCTCTCTCAAGCACCATCTTGAACCCACCCTTGTCAAACTTGTCCGCAGAAACCAAACCCTTCGAGATAGTAGGAACATGAAGAACATATCGAAGAGTCACCCATTCACCACGTGTGAACTTCAACCGAACATCACCCCTTCCTAGAACTTCAGCTCTGTGGCCATCAGCACAGACGACAACCGTCCCATGAGGCATGGGTTAGTAGGTGAGAAAGCTCTCTCGTTGCCCACAAACATGCACAGTGGCTCCAGTGTCCACGAACCAACCTCGAGCACAGATTGCTCGAGTAAGAGGGGAGATCATGAAAATCTCTCCAAGGTTCACACTAGCCACCATGTCAGTTACCTTCTCGACTGCATGTGCAACCGGTACTTATTTGCGATCTTTGTATTCTCTCGCATAGTGCCCAATCTCTCCATAGACGTGGCAAGGACCGGACCTTTTTGGCTTTGAGTTAGGATTCTGATTACCCAGTTTCTTGAAGCTTTGTTTCTTGGGTCCAAAGTTCTTCTTGTTCTGTCCCCCATATTTTCCTTTGTGGCTAGAACTCCCAGCTGGTACATGATGCACACTTTGTCCAACTTTACCTCGCTTGTCCCTGATGCGAGTTTCCTCCTCAATGTAGAGGTGTTTCATCAGATCATCCAAGGAGTAGTCCTCAGATTTGTGCATCATTCTCTTAGAAAAATCTTTCCACGAGGGTGGCAGTTTTGCGATGATCGCACCAACCTAAAAGAGTTCTGGAAGAAAGATGGAGAGTTCTTTCAACTTGTTGACCATGACTTGAAGTTCATGCACTTGCTCCATAATTGGTTTGTCATCAACCATTTGAAACTCAAGATACTTGGAAACAAGGTACTTGTTAGTACCTTCTTCATGTGCCTTATACTTGAGTTCCAACGCACTCCATAGCTCTTTAGGATCTTTGACCGGCGAGTAAAGATCATAGAGCCGATCAGATAGGGAATTCTTGATGTGACCCACACACAATTCCTCGGATTCTCTACGTAGAATCCTTTGTTTTTCCAGTTCTATAATGACCGTTGGGTCCACAGATTCCCCTTCCTTGGGGATTGGATCATCAGGAATTGGTGCCAGTTTTGGGTCCAACACAAATGAGAGCTTCAAGGCATGAAGCATGAACTTGACCTTTTCGGCCCAACGAGTGTAGTTCTGACCATCAAATTGGTCAAGTTTGGCAAACTCTTGGTTCATGAAGTGGAGGCTAGCAGTAGAGTCCATTAGTCTGTTGATTGATCACAATAAAATAAAAACCTTTAAGATTGTTGTAAATAACAAACTGATAGACGCGCAAGGAAATCGACAAATAATATTGAGAATTATATGTCGATTAGTTGCGAATAATAGATCCAATTATTATTATTATATTTACCGAGTTTCGTCCAGAAACCATATCTATCCTTCTCGATTAGATCTGATTATAAGAAAGGTAGAAGAAGACTATCCTGTTATTGGACGAATTAAACACAAGACAGAAAAATAAAACCGACCTGTTGATTGCTGATCTTGATCTTGATGCAACTGCACGGATCAGACTCCTATCCTTAAAGGTTTTTACTTCGCTTGTACTGGCTGTAAGCAACAGAGTAAAACCCTAGGATTTAATGCAACTTTATCGATATTCCAACAACACTGGAAATCGACAAACACAAAGCAACTACTTGGAAACTAGGGAAAAACGCAGAGAGAGGGAGGAAGCTTTCAGATTTCGAGAGTAGTAATGCGACTCCTAGGGAGCTGTATTTATAGGTATCGTAACCCAAGAAGGCATCAAACGGGCCCCGGAAAACCTAGGGCGACAGCTTGCTCTCCAAGCAAGCCGTTTCCTGATCCTTCTAGAATACCCTGACTTGGCCTCCACGAAGTCAACGGTGGTCAACTAGTTGACCGGATCGGTCAAACCGGCTTGACCCGAACTCATCAAAAAGAAAAGCTCCTCAGCTCCTGATGCGCCGTACAAAGTGCAAAGTGCGCCTAAATCTCGCCATTGTGCGCACTCGCGGCGTCGGCTAGTGCTAGGCTAGGCTAGGCGAGCATGTGGGCTTGGCCCATTCCTTTGATCCATTAAAGCCTTTGAAGGCTTACCAAGGGAATAGGCTTATAAACCCACAAAAGTTTCTTCCCCGCACCAATGTGGGATACAAAGGAAATTGCCAACTTGCAATTCCTTTATATATAAAGTTCCAACACTATCTAATACAATATATGATGTCTATTGTACCGCTTTTGTGAATTTTATACATAAATTACTAACATGGCTTTGACCTTGCCGGGGACTTCACTCCTCCTTCACCATTTATCTAACCTCTGTGCATATCAAATTCAACGTGCAACAACAACCTTTGACAAATAAAGTCAAACAGACCCATGAAGAATCAATTGCTTTAATACAAATCTAGAAATAAAAACAGGGTGAAATACATGTAAAGATTGTTTGGCGCATTTCATTGAACACATAATGGATGTTAGAGAGAACTAAGCTTATGAAATGTAAGATGGAATAAAAAGGCCCGATCACCTTGAAGAGTTGAAGAACAACGGTGACATCAATTTATGTCAAGTAATTACGTATTTAGTTAAAATTATTTTTTTAAAATATTGGTCTGGCGGTTATCCGGCAACTAAAGGTTCTAAAAAAATGAGAGTTGGATCTGAAACGGTTTTAACGGTCCCAAAACTTTGGTAACCGGAACCAAAACCATTTAAAGCGGTTTCGGTTCCAAAATCGACAATTTCGATTCTAAAAACGGATACATTGTTCCGCTGCTGACCCCTTAAGCAAAACCATTCAAAAGTGAAACATGTCATTGACCGACATTAAACTGTTCA
Source organism: Lactuca saligna (assembly GCF_052625555.1). Classification (NCBI taxonomy): domain Eukaryota; kingdom Viridiplantae; phylum Streptophyta; class Magnoliopsida; order Asterales; family Asteraceae; genus Lactuca; species Lactuca saligna. The sequence goes on along the minus strand of NC_136420.1, from coordinate 59,898,124 downwards.
TATAAATGACTACACTAATAGAGGACTAGTCCCAATCGTGGACCGGTTCTCCATTTCTTTAACAGTCATACTTTCAGTTAAAAGACCAGTTTAAAACCAAACTGAAATTAGTCCTATAATGTGATATCCCCAAATTTATGGTCATTTAAAAAAAATTGTTTGTGCTTAATTAAATACAAAGTCTAGATACAAAACCAGAATTTGGTCCCATAAAAGTATTTCTAAAGAAATGTTTTCATTAATTTATAAAATCTTGGGATGTCATCAATGATACAAAAAACATAAGCATAAATGTAGGTCTTACATCAATATTCTGCCAGTCTATGATCTCCTTTAATTATCTCAGCAAGTAATTATCTATTAATACATTCGCATCGTTACATGTGATACAAAGAAACTGAGTGCGTCAGGTTAGGAAACCTAGTGACCTGATTACCCACCCTCGTTCACTTATTTTTCTTCCCTAAGGATCTATCTTAAAGGTCATCTTAATCAAGATCTATCCAAAGGGTCATCTTAATCATCGTTGGTAACAGTACTATTACAGAGATTTCTCCACAATACGTGTCAGTAGGTTGCTTTCTGTTTTTATTCCTAAGGGTCTGTCCTAAGGAATATGTCATACCTTTGGCCTAGTGGTGGAAACACTGAGCGGCACGACATTCAGGGATGTTGGCTTAAAGATCAGGTTTTCACCTAACGATTTTGTCTTAAACACCATCTTCTTTAGTAGTTTGAGAGTCGTCCGTACTCTTTAGCTGGATGGTCTTTTGTCTCTGTTAATGACTTAGGAATACATGTGATTTTGATAGGGTCAACGTAATGTTGGTGAGTTCACAGGTTTTGATAAACATGAATGTTCATTGTGACGTTTTGTTATGTCAGTGCTCGTCGTGTTCTTAACCTATGTCAATATGTTAGCGTATTTCTTAGTGTTTTGGTAATGAGACTCAGATAGTTTAATGGCTAGATCTGATCTTGATTTGGATAAAAGATGTATCATTTTATTGGTAACTTTATTTCATGGATGGTAGTTTGATAATATTCTCTTGACATTTTTATCGTATTATAGATACTACTTCCCAAGGCGTTCCTCGAGAATAGTGGATTTTTAGTTTAATAAATGTAATTCGAACTCGTTTCCTCGAGTTTGAGTATACTGTCACTACATGTTTATTGGTAGTATATGATAGTTAGTTTTAGTTTAACAAAGTTACAATGAGTTCCTATAATCGAGCTATGACTATTGATCTCGAAAACCACAACGCTTCATCGGACGTCGCTAATGTGTGTAGAAAGTTATGCATGATTCGACTTGATGTGAGATTGTAGACAGGAACCATAGGTGGGAGTGTCAGACCTGTATAGATCTATACATATTTATCCCGTTCACTTAAGGTTTAACGATTATAGGTCAGGAGCTAGCTAGAAATCTATCAGCATGTTAATGAATCGTGTCTCATCTAACTCTTGTTATGGGGGCCTCTCCTGGTCGATCGTGTAGATATTTGCCTTGTATTTATAAGGTTTTAATTATTATTATTATTATTATTATTATTATTATTATTATTATTATTATTATTACTACTACTACTATTATATACATATATCATGTTTTGCGTAGCCGAGTATTTGGGTAGAGTAACAATAGGTACTAAGCTTATCCAAAGAGTTGTTACAATAATGACTTTTAACGTTTCCTAACAACTGGTCAGCGTGACAACTAGGTATGATCTTATTTATCATTGTGATTCAGCATAAACTAGGCATAATATTAGCTAAAGAGTTTAGGCAGAGTATCTACCGGGCATAATATCATCATAATGTTATGAGCATAATTATCTAACTACAATTATTAATAACTATGTAAAGTTGTATTTTAAACATGCAATCACCCCCCCCCCCCAAAAAAAAGGTTTGGAAAATGGGGTCGTGAACTCACCTGTAATTTATAAAACCATTGATGGAAGGTAGAAAAACCATAAGTTCGGCACTAGCGAGGCACTCGGGAGTCATTTACACGAATTTTGATAGGGGAGAGAGATGTGTGTTGAGGTGTGAGAAAAGATTAGCCAAGACTTGCTATTTATAGAGGGTTTGGGTTGCAAGTCGCACACTGCACGCTACACAATATGCACACAAACCACCCTGATGCTGACACGTGTCCTTTACCTATAGTGCCACGTCACTCGTATCCTGGAGGATCGGGGTGTCAGAAAGTGCACCGTGCATGGCGCGTGAGTGCACGCGAGGAAGTTTTCTAATCTTCGAAAATCCATAACTTTCACGTACAAACTCCATTTTCTATGACTCTTATATATCCTTGTAGATCTCGTCGTTCTCTACAACTTCATTTTGGTCGTTTTTGTTGGTTTTGACTTCCATTTATCGACTAGTTTTTGTTACTATTATGATTTTAAAAAAATCATAACTTTCTTATACAATTTCCATTTTAGGCGTTCTTTGTTCCATAATTCCTAATTTAAGTAGTACTATGATTGCCTAGTTGGTGACTTTTTCCAAAAGTCAACCATTTTCCTTGTAGTTTTCGTCCTTGTAACTTTTCAAGTACGGTAGACATTTATTCATTATAAATGTTGTGTCTCACCTATACTATGTTGCATTCTTGGGAAATTTATATTTCTGGGATCACGGTAGCGTAAGGAGTGTAAATATGCTAGCTTGCTCTCAAAATGATGTGACTTTTTGTGCACTTGTTTTTAAGCCTATGGTTTGATGTCAATGAGGATGATAGTTGAAGTCCATTGCTGCCAGGGTTTAGGCACAAATTTCATCGCTGTAGTGTTCCATGGGATGGTCATGAATAGTCTGGTGGTTGTTACCTACACTTTGTTAAGTGATTATATCATTGGTACACCAGTATCATTCCTTCATCGTTGGCACAACAATACCATTTCTATGGTTGTGGCATTCTATCAATGCCTATATCTTTCATTATATTGTGGCATCTATTACTACCATTTGTTACCCAATGTATTATATTTATAAAAATACATATATGGTATAAATCATATAGCTTATCTTTATAAGATTCATATATGTTATAAATCATAACATCTTCGCACATAAGCATATATAGCAATCTATCGATTAGATACTTCATATATATGTGTAAAATGAAACTAACTATGCACTCAATTGATAAAAGTGGATGCCTCGGAATTTGGGTAGAACCTTGCCTAAGCACTTTTAATGACCTAAATGTATAATAGTAAGTCTTAGTCTAGTTTCATAATCTCGGCGACTATAATAATTATAGTCTAGATTCCTCATTAATCCCAATGTCTACACCGAGATATATCAAGTAAGGATAAGCCAAACATGACGATTGGAAGGCGGGATAACTTCGGCATAATAGCTTTTCTGAAATCCAACAACCAAGCCAACGTGACCATTATAGACACCTCTCACGTAAGTAGATCGATCGGTATTATGACTTGGAATTACTGGAAAAAAAAATTGTAGGTTCATTATAATGACTATGACTTATAAATATAAATTACACTAAGATAAAGTCAAGTGTAAATTTACTTATAGAGATTCCCTAGACAAAAGTCTAAAATTGTGCTGACAGAACTCCGACCTACTAGCAACTTAAATGTCGGCTTTAAGGGATCTCAGGGCTTCGCCGGATACTTAATGAAAGGTCCAGTATGCTGAAGAGTCATATTAAAATGATATTGCTAAATAACATATGTTACTAATGGGTTACACTAACAACAACTTGTAATGTCTTCAAAAAAGGAAAGAATAAGAGAACCTATTCTTGGTGGGTTTGCATATAATAATCTAAGACACATTTAGAGTATTATTCTAGAAATGGTCACACTTCAGTTGTAAGACCTTATTATTCTAGAAATGGGATTTGGATTTAGATTTAGTATATGAATATTGGAACATTATAAAAACAACTATTAGATAATGTTATGATATATTGGGATATAGTCATCACATTAATACATGTTGTGTTCTATATTAACATGTTTAATCCATGAATAATGTTATTATTCTAAAGGTTCATAGTCGGTTATAATTTTGGGAGCAATTATGAAGTAAGACTAATATGAATTGGATTGTTAGACTCTCATTAGATGAAAGTAGGCAAGTGGTTGTAACATAGTTTCATAGGTACTTGTTAGATAACTAGAATTGAACTAACCTGCATCAAGATCATCTCATGGATCGCTATCATAATGATACTTGATTAAAAGGTACTATCTTTGTATTCTTAATACATGAGATACATAGTGGGACTTAAGTGTAGGGAGTACTATGCATTGATAATGGTCAAATGTTGTTCCTTAACCGGGCAGTTATAAAAGCCATTTTCAAGTATGGTGTGAACTATGCCAGAGGCTTATATAGTCAAGATAGGATTTGTTCCTCTTATATGTTGAGAGTTAGACATCTAAGGCGCCTTACCAAAAGTTGAACAACTAATGAAATTGATCGCGATCCGAATCTCATGTTCAACATGATGTTTGTAGCAAATGGATAACTGATAAAGTTACCTTATACACCAGTTGTATTTTTGAGCTTTTTGGAAATTGGTCGTTGATAGAACGACACAAAAAGTCGTATGGTCTTGGGGGCAGTGAAATGTTGCTAGACGTTCACCACTGTCTATATCAGTCTAATATGAGTCTCAGGCAAGTGAGAGATTGAAAGGTCTAGTATGCTCAAGAGTCATATTAAAGTGATATTGCTAAATAACATAAGATACTAACAGGTTACACTAACAACAACGTGATACAATTGATTATTTATTAGAAAGTGATTTTAATAAATAATCAATAAAACTCTTATAATTAAATTGGAAATTATTTATTTCATGTAAATAATAATTTTCATTAGCAAGTAACATTACAAAATTCATATGGTATGAATTAGTAAGTTGTGTACAACTTTTTGGACTAGTTGAAACCCTTTTGTCTTTTACTCAAAAGACAAAGTTTATATTTAATAAAACTTGAGTTTATAAAATATAAACAAACTCTTCTTTTATATGTACAATTTTCAAAAATTGAATAGACATAAATAAGGGAGGGCTTTCTTCTTAGTTTACTCAAAAGAATTCAAGCATGAGATACATGTTTATGACATGGGGTCATATGTGCATAAAGTGTTAAGACCTAATGGTTAATACTTTCACTTTATGCATATAACTAAGAGGCTTGCATTCTTGAAATGGTGTCATTCCTTTCCTTGATGAAAGGCCGAAAGTTCTTCTTCCTCTCTCATTCTCTCTAGTTTTGGTTTGAAGACTTGGAGATTACTTGCATTTGCATGCTCTCTTTAAGTTCATATTGGTTATGAACTTAAAGCTTAAGGCTTTGAGAGTTTATGGATTAGCATCTACATCAAGTTGAGTTCTTGTTGGTGTCTAAGAGGTTCCACATTTTTAATCAACTTCCAAGCCTCCCAAGAGGACCCAAAGAACTACAAAGGTTTTTATTTCTTCATCATTCCTTTGGTTGGTGTTTAATTTTTCTACAACTTGCAAGAAGATCATTGGTGGGTATAAAATGTTTATATTATTTCAAAAGAATTAAAGTCTTTCGTTTCCATATTTTTCTTCTTTATGAAACTATTTTTGAACTAAAGCCCAATACTTAAAACTAAGGAAATGTTGGGATTTTGGCCTTAGAACTCGAGAGGAAAGGTGTAGGATGCGTGAGGGATGAAAATGGGGCATTCCAGCCTATTCATAGCCAAAATTGGGGTGCACGACGTGCAAATGGGGTGAACGTCGCACATTTTAAGGTGACATCTCACCATCCGTTTTGTGCCACATGTCGGCCTCTCTTTGTTCCATTTTGACTTTCTTTATATCCCCGAAAAACTATCGACGAGATCTACAACTTCCCTTTAGACTTCATCAGCTAGTTCTGACTTTATTTTTCATACCTGTTTTTTTTATGATTAAATAATTTTGCTAAAATCATAATTTTCTCATAAGGACTCCGTTTTTGACATTTTTTTTGTCTCAAAATTCTTATCTTAAAGTGTAATACGATTTTCCTTTTAGGGACTTAGCTAAAACTCAATTATTCTCTTCGTAGTTTTTTATGTCAAATATTCCTTGTGCGCGTCTGACTTATATCTTATAAAAATCAAATCTAATTCATGCGGAGCCGGGCTTCTACGAAATTTATATTTTCGGGATCGGGACGACGAGTACTTTCTATGTATATATATATATATATATATATATATATATATATATTGGCGCACTCATTTTTACGATTTATGGACAATTCCTTTGATTTTATTCTATTTTTCATAATATGAAACCTATATTATATCTTAAATGTCTAGCCTGAATTTGTGGGTGTTACATATAACAATTAGAAAAATAAAATATGTGTAAAAGTGTCAATTTTTATTTTGTTATATATTTTAATATTATATATTAGAAGTACTCATGTCACCATTCACTTCTTTTTCAGTAATCATGCAAAATGATTTCTAGCCCAGTGGTATCTAATGTTGGCCTAGCTCTTTGAGATTATGGGTTCAAGTCTCATTGCGTACATAACTGGATTTTCGTTGCGTACATAACTGGAGTTAAAGAGTTTTTTAGGAGTAGAAAAGATTTTCCGTTTAAAAAAAAATTAACGTAAATAAATTTATTACCAATGCATTTTCTCCTTTTCTATGTTTTTGAAATTAATAAAAATTATTCAATGACAATCAAATTTTGTTTTTTGAAAACCGCAATCAATAATTTGGATCGGAGATAGGTAAAAAACACTTCAAAACTTAAATTAGCCCTTCAATAACATGGAACCGGTCATATAAAGTCTCATTCATAGATCGATCATCTGGTCCTTAAACAGTGAAACTAGTCCTAAATTGAAATAACTTTTAGCCCTAAATCGGTTAAAGAAAGAAATGGTGTGAACTCATACCGAAAATCAAGTTTTTATATATAGTTTTAGTCCTAAATTGCAATGAATTTCAGTCCTAAATCGGTCATCATATAAAATTTATAAGAAAAATTAGATATCCTTCTATTTTTGTTCCTAAAAATGAGTTTTAATTTCTCAATTTATAATTAAGCATCATGAATGTATGTATTAGCCACGAAACTACACCATGAATTAAGTAATAACTTAACATAATGGATTTTCTCTCATTTGTATGCTTTTAAATAACAATAAAGACTAATTTGGACGGATGATTGGTGAAATACTTCAAAATTGAAATTGTTCCTTGATCGACACAAAATCAGACGTAAAAATGATTGGATTGATACATGACCAATCCCACTAGTAGACCGGTCATCTAGGTTTTTTAAGGGTCATGTTTTTAGTAGGGGTTTTCATTATTCGGATAGAACCAAATTGTCCAATTGGGCAATTTTGATTTTACTATTTGGTTCGGATATTCAGAGTTTTGGATGAGTTTATAACAAACCCGAATATTCAGATTCTTGGGTCTCTAAGTCCATAAAGTTTCTATCTTTTACAAGAATGAGACTCTCCTTAGGAGTAAAACTCCATCACAAGCTTGGATTTGTAATTTTGGGTCTTTAGAGCCTTGCATGCACATAAAGTTTGAAACTTTACATGATAAACAAGCATTGGGGAGTTGGATCTGCAATATGGGACCTTAGAATGGCTTAAAAAGCATCTGAGTGGATGAAGGACTGAATGGACTCGACGAGTTGCTTGGTCAACTCAACGAGTTTGATGAAGATTAACGTGGGCTCGACAAGTCAGTAGAGTGACTCAGTGAGTCAGCTAGGGTTTTCCTGACCTTTGGACACGCATGAACTCGGCGGGTTGCAGGGAAACTCGACAAGTGGGCCAAGGAGTTTATAGCCACAAACAGTAGGAACTCGACGAGTCAATCAAGTGACTCGGCAAGTTGATGAGCTATGCAAGGAACTCGGCGAGTGGCTGGTTGTACTCGACGAGTTAAGGTCAATATGGACTCTTGACATTGACCTTTGACTTTGAATTTGACCAAGGGTTGACTAATTGAGTTCTAGGGCATTTTAGGAGATTGGGGATTTACAATTATGGTTCTATGGTAAATATAGGTGGTGGAGTTTGTGCTGGTGATCCGAGAGTTTGAGCTTATCTTTCGATTCGACAGTTGCGAGGTGAGTTATCCTCACTATACTCAGGGATCTAAGGCACCAAGGCTGGCCCTTTAGATCTGGTTATGTTATGCTAGTATGATCTGTTAGATCGGTATCCTAGAGGATAGGATAATATTATGTGGTATGTGGTATGATCTGTTAGATCGATATCCTGGTAGATAGGATGGTATTATGTGCTATGTGGTATGATCTGTTAGATCAGTCATTGTCTATAGACTGTTATGTGATTATTTGTTATATGTGCACATGTTTGTTTGGCGGTTGAGGCTTATCTGCTTTGTGCGAAAGCCAATAGACCTGGGCATTCCAAACCTGTTGGTTGTGGGCCGTGAGTATTCCATCCCGAGGATGATTGGACTCATAGTATGTGAGAATTCCAACCTATTGGTTGTGAGCGTGGGTTATTCCATCCCGAGGATGATTGGACCCATAGTACATTGGCATTCCAACCTGATGGTTGAGGGCCTAGGGTATTCCAACCCGATGGTTGACTAGATCCATAGTGTGTTGTTTATGATTTTATGTGTATTATCGTGGGTATGGGTACTTTTGGGGAACTCACTAAGCTTTCGGGCTTACAGTTTCAGTTTCTTGTTTAAGGTACTTCTGGAGATCGCGGGAAGGCGAAGGCATGATCACACCGCTCCTCCTGCTGTTATGTTTTTTATGATTTAATACTGGGATACTCTGATATTTATTATTTTGAAAACAAACTATGTAATGTTAAATGGTCTTACGTGTTTTGAAAAAGTTTAAATTTGGCATGATTTTTATGGATGTTACAAGTTGGTATCAGATCCTTGGTTTGAGTGAATTGAAGGAACATTCATGTGAATCCAGTCTCAAATCGAGGAAAGATTTTCAAAAAGGTTTAAAATGGTTTTCAGAATAAGTAAAGGAGGATGCAGGGTGTACGATCTGCCGGAGCCAGTAAATAACCCCCAAAATACCATACAGTTATTTGATTATTTGATATGTTAGAACAGCATGCTAGTACTAGGCTAGGGAACTTTTTGGAGTTTCATGATAAATTTGCTTGATTACATGATGCCTGCTAGCCTAGGGTTTTCCTTATATGAGATTGACATCATTACTGTAATGCTTGTGTATGTATCATAGCTGTACATAATTAAGATCTTATAGCTTGAGAATGTTTGATTTGGCCTTATGTTTTGTTCTTATTGATTAGGGCTTAGGGTAGAATGTGATATTCGAAAGTCTATAGGGTCTAGCATTATGTATGGTTAGCATACACTAGTGCTGCAGGGGTTGGCGGAAGTCTCATGGATGAGTTAGGTCGAGCGACCACCATATGCATGTATAGTGTTAGGGTGTTGTGATAATACTTGAGAGAATTATGGGTAGGTGTGGAAGGTATTATGGGCCCTTACTACTAAAAGCAAAAGACCCATACACATAGCAAGGAAGTCACAACCCTTAGGTTTTAGTCAGGAGTTGGTTCCCAGTTATTTATGCGGATTGTATGATATCTTCCTATTATACTTTCAGTACAGTGGTTACAAGCGTTTTGTGTCTGGATCTGAATCAGGATCAGGGCAGGGCGATCATGAGGCCCCAGCATCACCTGAGGTTATCAGCCAGGAGGGGCCAGTGTTGACAGAAGATCGAGTCAGGGAGATCATCCGCGAGGAGGTGGTCGAGGTTGTCCAGGGCCAGATTCTGGAGTTGTTTAGGACTATCAAGACCTCTATGATGGAGTAGTTCCATGACAGATATGCAACCCTTGTGGAGACAGCTGTCGCCGTAGCTGCATTAGTTGTAACAGTGGTAGGAGGAGGAGTAGGATCCAGCTGGGGCTTCTAGTACAGGGACTTTGATAACACGAAGCCCTCTACTTTTGATGGGACTCGGGACCCCATCAAGGCTATGAGGTGGGTTTCCGATGTGGAGGGATGTTTCTTTACTTGCTTATGTCCTACAGACCAGAAGGTCAGGTGTGCTCTAAACCTGCTTAGGTCTGGAGCCAAGAACGGGTGGAGGTTGACGACAGGGTCGTACACTAATGATCAGAGAGCTGCTATTACTTGGGAGCAATTCCGGGATATGTGTCGCGCCCGATACATTCCACGAGTTGAGCGGGAATGTTTGGCTCAAGAGTTTTTGAGTTTGAGGCAGAATGGGAAGTCGGTGACAAAGATCACCAGTATGTTCACGTAGAGGGCGATGTTCTGCCCAGAGTTTGCTTCCAAGTATGCTCAGATGACTCGTTATCTGAGTATGTTCAAGACTTACATCCGATAGTTTGTGTCTACCCAGCGATGTGATACTCTACTGGAGCTATAGGAGGCCGCGAGGTGGCGTGAGTTGGAGATCGAGTTGCCGTTGAGGAAGCAGCGGCAGACCCCGACACAGTTGCAGCCAACGCCGAAGAAGTCTAAGACCGCTGATACCATGATTGGGGGACAGCTAGGCCGTACTTGTGGGAAGTGCAGAAAGGCTTGTTCAAGGACATGCCGATCAGGGAGTGGGTGCCACCAATGTGGCAAGCAGGGCCATATGGATAGGGATTGTAGGCAGCAGACTCCCACTTCCGGAGTCAGACTTTGTTATCATTGTGAGCATGTGGGCCGTATGAAGGCCTAATGTCCTCTTCTAGCCGCCACATCGGTGCAGGCTTCAGCGCCGGCTACATTGAGCATTTCAGATGGGAGGCCAGTTAACGCAGAGCCTCCGAAGGCTCAGGGGCGTGTCTTCCAGCTTACAGCCGAGGAGGCCAGGACAGCACCCGATGTGGTTGCTGGTATGTTTCTATCCTCAATCTCATTTATTATATATGTGTGATGCTTATATGTTGTACCTTCGTTTAGGTACGTTTTTAGTGAACTCCTTACCTGCATTGATTTTATTTGACGTGGGGATGAGTTAGTCTTTCGTATCTTAGACATTTAGTAATAAGTTCAGTGTGCCAGTAAGCGAGGTAGAGTGTCTGTTGTGAGTCTCTATCGCCAACGAACACGGAGTTTCTACTTCTTTGGTCTACCGATGATGCGAGTTGGAGATCTTTGGAGTGTCCTTTCCGATAGATTTGATTCTGATTCCCATGGGGGAAGTATGCGTGATAGTAGGGATGGATTGGCTTAGTTAATATGGTGCCATGATAGATTGTGAGTGCCAGCGAGTGGTAGTCCGAACCCCAAGTGGTGGAGAGCTAATTGTATATGGCGAGGGCACCAGATTGGGATCAGGGTTTTTTTCAACTGCCAGGGCTCGAGAGTATATTTAGCACGGGTGTGCGGGTTATCTGGCGTATGTGCTGGATATGAAATTCGGGGATCAGATTTCAGTTTTAGAGGTTCCAGTAGTCAGGGACTTTTCTGATGTGTTTCCGGAGGAGTTTCCAGGGATACCTTCGGAGAGGCACGTCGAGTTTCAAATCGACCTGGTGCCGGGTGCGGCCACTATCACCAAGGCGTCGTACCGGTTGGTGCCACATGAGATGCAGGAGTTGTCTTCACAGCTACAGGGACTACTGGGCAAGCAGTTCATTCGACCTAGTAGTTCTCCATGGGGAGCATCGATCTTCCTATTCAGGAAGAAGGACGGTTCACATCGGATGTGCATTGATTATAGGGAGTTGAGCAAGTTGACGGTGAAGAACCATTATCCACTCCTGATGATAGATGATCTCTTTGATTAGTTACAAGGTACATCTTGGTACTCCAAGATAGATTTGAGATCGGGGTATCATCAGGTATGGGTCAGAGAGGAGGACGTGGAGAAGACCGCATTTCGGACTTGTTATGGTCATTATGAGTTCGTGGTGATGTCGTTTGGGCTCACCAACGCGCCAACAGTATTCATGGACCTGATGAATCGGGTCTGCAAATAGATGCTTGAATGCTCGGTCATAGTGTTTATTGATGATATCTTGCTATATTCCAAGACTCGAGAGAAGCACGGGGAGCACCTCAGGGAGTTATTGGGAGTTCTAATATGAGAATGGTTGTATGCTACATTCTCGAAGTGTGAGTTTTGGTTACAAGAGGTCTAGTTCATCGGGCATCTCATTAACCAAGAAGGGATTTTGGTCGACCTGGCCAAAATCGAGGCATTCATGGAGTAGGAGGTGCCGAGATCTCTCTCAGATATCATAAGTTTTCTATTATTAGCAGGGTACTACCGGAGATTCATTCGGAATTTATCCAAGATTGCAGTACCCCTCATTCATTTGATGAGGAAAGGGGTGGATTTCTGGTGGGGCCCTTAGCAGCAGAGGGCGTTTAAGGCCCTCCGCCAGTGTTTGTGCAAGGCTCCAGTTTTGACTCTCCCAGAGGGAGTTAAGGATTTTTTTTGTGTTCTGTAATGCATCCATCACAGGCTTGGGAGCGATCCTCATGCATAGAGCACGAGTGATAGCCTATGCATTGTAGCAGCTGAAGGCGCATGAGTCGAGATACCCTATGCATGATTTAGAGTTGGGAGCGAAGGTGTTCACACTCGAGATATGTAGACACTACCTATATGGGGTCCGTTGTACCATATACACGAATCACAAGAGCTTAAGATATATCAAGGATTAGCCGAACCTGAACATGAGACAGCGCGGGTGGATAGATGTAGTCAAGGACTACGATTGTAAGATCCTTTACCACCCCGGTAAAGAGAATGTGGTCACAGACACATTAATCCGCAAGTCAGCTGAGTCTTCCACCCCAACGATATGTATGAGGATAGCGGTGGATTCTCCGCTTGTGAGTTTGATCAAAGATGCTCAGGTTGAGGGAATACAACTTGAGAACTGGAAGATAGAGAGAATCAGGGGTGAGAACACCCCGGTTTGTGCAGGATAGTTGAGGATTATTAACCCGATGTGATCGGGTATGGGTTCCGATGTCTGGTGGGGTCAGACAAACAATCATGGAGGGGCTCACAAGTCTCATTTCTCTATTCACCCCGGAGCCACCAAGATGTACAGAGACATGAGTTTGATTTACTTGTGGCCATGTACGAAGCGAGAAATCACTTCGTACGTCGATAGGTGCGTGACCTGTAGGATGGTCAAGGCCGAGCATTAAAGGAAGCATGGTATGCTGCAACCCCTAGAGATTCCCATGTGGAAATAGGAACAGATCATGATGGATTTCATTATCGAACTGCTGAGGACGGCGAAGGGTTTTGATGGTATATGGGTCATCGTAGATCGATTGACCAAGAGTGCCCATTTCTTGGTTATACGGGAGAGTTCTTCGGCCGAGAAGTTGGCCAACGTGTATGTTTGCGAGATCGTCACTCTCTATGGGGTTCCGGTCTCTATTGTTTCCGACCAAGATGCTAGATTTACCTCCCGTTTCTGGCAGAAGTTCCACAAGGAACTGGGAACGCGACTTCACTTTTGTATAGCATTTCATCCGCAGACCAACGGTCAGAGTGATATGACCATTCAGACCCTCGAGGATATGTTGAGGGCGTGTGTCATAGACTTCGGTGGGAGCTGGGATTCCCACCAGCCTCTTGTAGAGTTTGCATATAACAACAGCTATCATTCCAGCATTGGTGCCCCGCCTTTCAAGCTGGTGTATGGGTAGAGATGTCACACCCCGGTTTGTTGGGGGTGAGCTCGAACATAGGGTGATGGGAAGGACGGAGGTAGTCATGCAGACTACCGAGAAGATTTACCAGATTAGGCAGGGACTGCAGACCATTCAAAGTCGGCTAAAGAGTTACACCGACAGATGCCGATGTGACTTAGAGTTCCAAGTCGGTGACATGGTACTCCTGAAGATCTCTTCCTGGAGGTGTGATCCGCTTCAGGAAGAGGAGGAAATTGGGTCTTCGATTCATCGGACCATTCAGGATTTTTTCCAGGGTTGTCAAGGTGGCATACAGGATGGAGCTACCAAAAGAGCTTAGTCGGGTCCACATCATTTTCCACGTATCGCAATTACTAAAGTGTGTTATGGATCAGGAGGCAGTGGTGTCGTTGGATGACATTCAAGTCGATGAGCACCTGAATTATGTTGAGAGGCCCATGGGCATTCTGGAGAGGACAATGAAGGTTCTACGGAACACGGAGGTACCTTTAGTAAAGGTACAATGGGAGCATTGAAGAGGGTTCGAATGAACATGGGAGCCGGAGGTAGAGATGTCGGAGGACTATCCAGAGTTGTTCACCGTGGCAAACTTAGAGGATGAAGTCTAGTTCAAGTGGGGGAGAATTGTAACTCCCCGATTCTCAGGTATTGATTTATAGTTATAAATTTTCATGATTTCAAGGTCTACTCGGCTTGTTGGTTTCCCTGACTCATCGAGTAACAGCGGGTTGGTCCACGTGTTTAAGTGACCAACTCGCCGAGTCCAAGAAGGGACTCGACGAGTAGGAGCTAGAGGGTGAAATCCTAATTTTTGGGGTTTTTCATCCTATTTAAGGGATCATCATCTTCCTTTCACCTCCTTGCAGTCCCTTGAGAGCTCAGCAAAACCCTAATACGTGAGTGTATGCTCCATTTGTGTGTTTTAAGCATTAGAAGAAGATTATTGGTGAGAAGACTTTGGAGAACAAGTGGCTAGCAGCAAGGAAAGTGTGGGAACCAAAAGTCCTCAGTTCGTATCAATTGAAGGTATCAAATCATTATCTTAACCTCATTTCCTTCTAGATCTCATTTGGGTGAAGTTTAGGGCTTTTCTAGCACATTAAGAAGCTTTCTTGTATATGAGCTAAGATCTGAAGTTGCAACTTCAAATCTGAGCTCTCTTGGGTCTCTAAGTCCATAGAGTTTCCAGCTTTTGCAAGTATGAGACTCTCCTTAGGAATAAAACTCCATCACAAGCTTGGATTTGTCATTTTGGGTCTTTAGAGCCTTGCATGCACGTTAAGTTTGCAACTTTACGTGATAAACATGCCTTGGGGAGTTGGATGACAATATGGGACATTAGCAAGGCTTAAAAAGCATCTGAGTGGATGAAAGAGTAAAGGGACCCAACGAGTTGCTTGGTCAACACGACGAGTCTGATGAAGATTGTATAGGCTCGGCGAGTCAGTAGAGTGACTCAGTGAGTCAGCTAGGGTTTTCCCGACCTTTAGACACGCATGAACTCAACAGGTTGCAGGGAAACTCGACGAGTGGGCCAAGGATTTTATGGCTGCAAACAGTAGGAACTCGGTGAGTCACTCAATTGACTCGGCAAGTTGACGAGTTATGCAAGGAACTCGGCGAGTGGTTGGTTATACTCGACGAGTTGAGGTCAATATGGACTATTGACCTTGACCATTGACTTTGACTTTGACCAAGGGTTGTCTAGTTGACTTCTGGGGCATTTTGGGAGATTAGGGATTCACAATTATGGTTTTACAGTGAATATAGGTGGTGAAGTTTGTGTCGGTGATCCGAGAGTTTCAGCTTGTCTTTCGAGTCGACAGTTCCGAGGTGAGTTATCGTCACTATACTCAGGGGTTTAAGGCACCAAGGCCGACCCTTGTTATTTGGTTTTGTTATGCTAGTATGATCTGTTCGGTCGGTATCCTAAAGGGTAGGATAATATTATGTGGTATGTGGTATGTTCTGTTAGATCGGTATCCTGGTAGATAGGATGGTATTATGTTCTATGTGGTATGATCCGTTAGATCAGTCGTTGTCTATATACTGTTATGTGAGTATCTATTATATGTGCACATGTTTGTTTGGCGGTTAAGGCTTATCTTCTTTGTGCAAAATCCACTTGACCTGGGCATTCCAACCTGTTGGTTGTGGTCCGTGAGTATTCCATCCCGAGGATGATTGGACTCATAATATGTTGGCATTCCAACCTGTTGGTTGTGGTCCAGGGGTATTCCATCCCGAGGATGATTGGACCTATAATATATTGGCATTCCAACTTGATGGTTGAGGGCCTAAAGTATTCCAACCTGATGGTTGACTAGACCCATAGTATGTTGTTTATGATTTTATGTGTATTATCGTAGGTATGGGTATTTTGGGGGAACTCACTAAGCTTTTGTGCTTACAGTTTCAGTTTCTTGTTTCAGGTACTTCTGGAGCTCGCGGGAAGTTGAAGGCATGATCGTACCGCTCCTCTTGCTATTATGATTTTTATGATTTGATACTGGGATACTCTGATATTTATTATTTTAAAAATAAAGTATGTAATGTTAAAGGGTCTTACATGTTTTGAAAAAGTTTAAATTTCGCATGATTTTTATGGATGTTATGTTTTGAATATTGGATTGGTTATTGCTTATAAAATTAAAACCAAATAGTCCAAAAAACTCGGATAAGAGTTATTTATTTATTTATATATTTTGTTTTCAATATATTTTAATTATTTATTAATTTACTAAAATTTTTTTAAATAGATTGAAAGGCATTATCCAAAAGAATATCTTAATGTGTACTTCTCCAAAGGATTTTTATGTTAGAAATATTAAATTATAATATATATTTTAAATATTTGTTCAAAAAATTTAATTCTTAACTAAACTATTCATTTTTGTTTAGAGTTGATTAATATTCATGTTAAATATTTTCCTTAATATCCAGTCTCTTGAAAACCGAATTATAAAAACTGATTCAACCAAATTATAATTTGGTTGGTTCAAATTGGATTAGTATTTAGTGTAGACTATTTGTATTCACGTTTTGAAAACTAATATAAATTTGGATTCACTTGATTGAATCAGATCAAATGGATACATCCAAACGAACACCCTACTTTTAGTTGATGAATCGGTTTAAAACCTAACTGAAATCAATAATAAACTGAAACGATCTTAGTCCTAAACGGATTAAAATTTGAAACGGGTGTACAAGTGGAGTGAAGTCACTTTTCTTTATATTGTTACATATTTTTATTTTATATATTTAAAAATTCATATTTTTTTGAACGACAAAATATTATATAAAGGTTAGCTAGCGACAAGACAAAAGTACAATTACAAAAGGAAAAAACATAAATCACCATACCAACAACCACCTAATGAATTTAAAGATGCTAAATACAAAAAATTTATCCAACGATCAAAATTTCCACACAAGAAAGGCATTCAACATGCAAAAAACGCCCAAAAATCAGCATATAAGTTGTAACATCCCCAAATTCCCCATAAGTTTGAACTTTTTAAAATAAAATAAATCATCCTTTTAATGTATTTTATTCAAAACATATAAAATACTAAACCCTAAGATCAATTTAGTTTCCAAACATTATTAGTTATAATTCTAAATTTTATGAAAACATAACCAATTCAATATCAATTCCAAAATCCCGTCTCGAGCCAGTGTGTACAATCATGTCCGATCATCATGCGTACCTGAAATAGTATTTTTAAAGGAAAATGGGTAAGCATGAAACTTAGTGAATCCCACACATACACAATATCATATCATATAATCCTTACCCATATACAGATACAAACGATATCAAACACATAACCAGATATGTATGTCAAAGAACGAATCGGTAACAAACATAATCCTATTGGGACACATTGGTTAGGATCGATCCCCCTTGCTTAGTACATCGAGTCCGTGGGTCATATTTGTTGAATCTATATGCCCAATAATCATTATTGAGTGACATTTCTAATAACATATGATCCTATAAAGTCATACATTCATCAAGTAGGTACTTATTGAGTATTTATTATATATATATATATATATATATATATATATATATATATATATATAAATTCAACTCTTGTATTTAAGTAGAGTAAAATTATTGTTCTATGAAAACAATATTATAAGAAGAAGAAAAATAGTCTTAATATGATAAGGTATCATAAAATAAGTGATGTACAAAGTTTTGGTCACTTTGGTTGACCATGATTAAATCAAAGGCTTACTCTACCATGATTAAAAGACTATCAGACAATTTTTGTTCTCTTTTGGAGGCATGGGCCGAAACTTTTTAAGCAAGGAGGTTTCTTGTCAACCTCCATCATTTTGTTCCTATACCTCTACTTTATACTCTATAATTTTGAATATAATATTCAAAAGGTCATGCTTGGATGGGGCTTTAAATAGTGAGTCTTATACATGGAGGATTCATAAGTTTTTGGTCTAAAACTTCTTCTCCTTTCCTTTTCTCTCAAAATAGTGAGCTAGTGAGGGCTTGGAGCTCTTTCCTCTTTTGAAGACATTACAAGGTTTTGGTGTTTTCTTTGGGTCTTTCTTTTAGTGCTTAATTGTTTAAGCACTTAAGGCTACAAGAACAAAGTTGTGCAAGAAGAAATCTAGCAATTTTGGTACCTTACTCTTGTTGGTGGATTCCTTGTAGAGAAGAGCAAGCTCCTTGTTCTTTGCATCTACTTCAACCCCCCAAATCCAAGAGGGTCTAAAGGCTACAAAGGTTTTAATTTCTAAACACCCTATGGTTTTTATAGTATCATTCTAACCTCTTTAAAAGGATCCTTGATGGTTTGGTTTGTTGCTTCATTTGAAATTTGTAAGAAAATTTTAAATCTTCCGTTGCCATTTTTTTTATTAAAACTAACTATTTTATGCAACTAAATCCCTTTAACATTTGCTAAGTCGAATCCCCTGTACCTGAATCCATTGGGACACATTGCACATGCTTTAATCCCCCTTGCTCAGTTTGTTGAGCCTTTGGGATACAATCATTATTCCTGATCCCCACTTGGATGCGTCAATTCCTACAGTGCATAATCCTTAATTAATATGTGAGGGAAACCACTAGATGCTACATCACCTAGTACTACATGTATAAAAACATATAGCATACACGACCTAACATAAAAAAAAATATAACATAACACGGTGTAGTGAGGAACTCACCTCCAAAAACAAAGCAACGTGAGACTCACTCACACCTGCTTCCTAATAATAACAATTTGACTTAAGTTCAACTAATTGTTTTCCCTAACATAAATAGACTAATGAATTAAATTTCAGATTTCTACATAAAAATTAGGGTATGTTCGGGACCTGTTTTATCTACCTTAAACTCTATACTTTGCAAAATTGCACCACATGCAGATAGAGTAGGTCCTTATCTTTTCAGGGACTATTCGCACACCTTCATATGGATTTTCTACAATTTATGGAGAATTTTACAAAACTGCCTCGCATAGCAGCTTATTCGTGGCCGGTCTGGGTAAATGGTCGTTTTGACCCTAGTTAGAGGCATTTCTGGCTTTTGGTCAAAACTAATGAAATCAAGTAGACTTTGTAACACCCTGTCTCGAATCCTTTGCTATTTGGGTGTGGGTGACGTAATTTAGATGATTCGGGTGTTCGGTTTGGGTTTTAGAGCCAATGGGTATTTTGGTAAAGTGTCAACTCAGGCTTTATAATTGGCTTTTTGTTCGGGAAATATTAAGGCATGTATGAGTTGTTAAACGCGTAGAGCTTCTTGTTACCTTTTCGTGGATATAAGGATCGTTGAAATCGGATTTATAATGAAGAAGTTATGGTCTTTAGATTATTTTAGGGTTTAAGGGTAACCCTAGTACACAATGGCGTATATAAGGAGTATGCGGGGAATACTAGTGCAAAGTGCAGTATGCAGGGCGTATACTAGTTTACGCTAAGCGTACCAAGAAGGAATGTTCGCGAGGCCGAGGCCTTGTACACTGGGTGTACGAGGAGTACGTTGGACGTACGAGGAGTCCAAGGAACCCTAATTTTAAACGTGTTGTACCTTATTTAAGGACCTTAAGTCCCTTGGACTGGCTTCTTTACCAGCTCCCAAACCTCCTAAAACCCTAAATTGACCCCTTAATCCTTCTTTGTGGTGTTCTTGAGCTCTTGAGAAGATTTTTGTGGTTATTTTTCCCTTTGTGAAGGAAGTAAAGAAGATTGAAGGTGCTTTGCTTGGTGAGGAGCCTATAGATCCAAAATCATCACCATCTTTGCAAGACTTTTGAGGTATCAAGTTCATACCTTGACTTGTAAATTTTTAGATCTCTTTATGTCTTGATTTGCAATGTTTTTGGTCCTTTTTTTGGGTTGGTTGTTGAGTTAAGTGTTGGATTAGTGTCTAAGTCCATAACTATAATTGGTATGTACTTTACCCGACTCGGCATGGTCCATTTGGGTTGCATGGCATCGGAACATTTGGATAGACCGTTTGTGAGAAGAGGACATTTGTGACATATTAATATATTATAAGTTCTAATATATTAATATGAAATCATGTTATTTAATTAGTATTGATCAATAATTAATTTGGACTTAATTTAGTGATCAAAAGAGACTAATTAAATATATGTGGATTGATTATGTAAATCATTCATTCTTATATATGTGAGCTTATGATCCATAATTCCTTATGTTGGGTTTAACCCATGTGGTGACCCATGGATACTCCACGGAGGTTAAAACCCATGGAGCATAAGGAATAGGTAAATTTATGGGTTACATGGTGTAACCATAATGTGCACACTATATAAGGACCCCTTTAGCTCAAACAATTGGCACTAGTGATACATATATGAGGGCTAGCCGATTTGAGCATGAGTGTATTCTTCTCATGGTTATTGCAAGTGTTGGTGATGTTGTGTGAACCATTTGAGGTGTCACACTAAAGGCACTAGCATCTCGAGCTGCATGGAGTCAAGCTACATCAACAAGGTATGTATTCTATCTATTTTATTACCTAAGTATCAAAGATTGTATGCTAGTTAGGGTAATACCTTGGAATATTCATATTTGCATGTATAATAGAGAAAACATAGATCCAAGGTAGTTGGGGTTGCATGTACATCATAGGAGTGTTAAAATGCTCAAAACCCAACAGTGGTATCAGAGCCTAGGCTTGTTTTCTTGTTATACTTGCAAAATTGGCTTAAAAATCGAAGTTTGTTGTTGTCTGCACAGCAGACTCGCCGAGTCCATTAAGGGACTCGACGAGTCCAAGGCTAAACGATCCAACTCATCGAGTTGGTTCATGCACTCGATGAGTTGGACCCCCAGACAGCATATCTTCGACTGTTTTGGCTGGAATTAGACTAGGAACATTACTTTAAGCTGTTTTTCAACTTATAAACCTGTTTTTGATGTGGTAATGTTCATTATAATCCAATTTCAAAGATAATTGTCAATAGATTCATGTTTTGTATTAGTTTAATGGTTAGGCTAATTACATGAAAAAGTTTGATTGAATTATCTTGTTCTTATAAGTTACTTAGATTAATAGAAAAGTTATGTGAAATTGTTGTTTTCAATCCAAATTCATCTAAGAGTTGGTTCTAAAATGTGTTTTTGTAACTTGTCCTCAAGATATATGAAAAGTCACATTTAAGATTCATAAAACTCATAAAGATTTCCATAAGTTATGAGTAAGGAAGAGCCACATTCTTTTAATAGTTTAAAGTCTTCCATAACTTGTCCTCAAGTTTATGGAACTTGAAGAGTTTTAATTAAAACTACTTTAAACTCATAAGTTATGGAATTGAAAAGTTTTTAAATAGTTCAAAACTTGCCCTCAAGTTTTGGAATTTGTAAAGTTTTCCCTCATGAATACTTTAATTCCAAGTTAAGCCCTTAGAATTTTAAAAGTTAAAATTCAAACCTTATACTTTATAATATTATAAGTTAAAAACATGGATATATATGTATCAGAGTAAAGTCATTTTACCATTAGTAGGCCTCATTCACGAAGTCGGTCTATAAGGGGGTATAAGGTTACTGCCTATAAAATGGCAGTTTAATGGGTGTCCAATTTCACCCACCGATTCCTTAACTGGTGGAGGGTCGTTAGCCGAACAGGTAGGACAAGGACTAGAATTATCCCTTCATTAAAGGTATTAATGATAAACACTAAGTAACTAAACTTTTATAAATTCTCAATCTTTGTTACTTAGGAAAATGTGAATTTGTTGCTAACCCATGAAATTACACTTTTCACTTTGCTTAAGTCGTTAGTGGAGCGTGTGTGGGCAACCGGCACACTAACATGGATTTAACAAGGTAGGCAAAGGGTAACTTAATGTGTATCATAGTATCGGTGGAGCGCATGTGGTTAACCGACACATCGATTGAGGGGTAAAGATTAAGGGTACCAAGTATATTTGCATGGTTATTCACACCTTGTTTTGTGATCCTCGGCATCATAGTCACAAAACTTGAAAGGGCACAATCGAGATTGAAACATGCCATTGAAAAGTTCAATGAATCTCAAAAGATCTAGGAGTTTCAAATCCAATTAAAAAAACTAATAAAGTATTTCATTTTTCATGGTGGAAATTGGTGAATCGTCATTCACCTACCTTCAAATATTTTGTAGCTTGGATTACGATATCCCTCTTCCAAGTTATAAAATATTGTGTTGGGTCCTAGACTTAATATTTCAAATTGGGTGTTATATTAAGGACTTAAATCAACAAACTTTAATTTCTCCCATTAGATGTCTGGTTTAGACATCTATGATCATTCCCAAATCCCTTGGAACAGTCTTTCCTAATGAAGATGGCTTCCTGAGTTTGGCTCATGGAAATCATTCTTCACTTCCTCCACCTCCTCCAATTAATTCTTCCTAACCCACAAGTTCTTGAATAGTTCAAGGTCACTCAAGCCCTATTGGCAAGCAAGGTCTATGTGTGATCACATCTTGAAGATGAAGTCACATATTGACAAGTCGGGAGAGTTGGGTGTCAAGGTCTTGAGAAAGTTGGATGTTTAATCACTTTCTATGTCACATAGTGAATTCCTTTGGGACTACTATGGAACAAACTATGACATGAACCTTAATGATCTTATTTATTTGCTTGGTGCTTCTAAGTCATCAATAATTTGGAAGACTAGTAAAGCAAATTTGATTAGAAGATCAACTTCCCAAACATCCATGGACATTGACAATGGTAACATTGGAAATCCGAAAAAGCTTTCTCTTCCCAATGGAAAGGGATCGGCCATAGTCAACTCGGTTGACCAAATGGTAAAGAGAAAGGCTAAGTATGAGATTGTCCCATGTACCATTACCGGAGAGTCCATATGTTTATATTGCCAAAAGAAAGGGGCATTGGAAGCGAAGCTGCCCTAGCTACCTGAAAGAAAGAAGAATAAAAATTTTTGACTATGATTTAGGTAAGTCCACTATCTAACTCTGTTAAGTTCCCAGTTGATGGTTCTTAATACAAAATGTGACTAGGTTGCATTTTGATATTTAGCATGATCAAGAAAAGGGAAGGAAACTTAAAGAAAGAGCATGTTGAATCTAATCGCGTAGATGGATTTCTATCGCATGGTTTGAAGATCGGATTCTTGAGCTACTTCTTAGGAGTTCTGATAGATTGCTAGGAAACATGTAATAGCATAGTTTTCATTTCAAGTTGCATTGTAAGGAAAAGTTTTTTCCGCATTTTTATAAATAAATAAAAGTTTTACTTTATTTTATATCTCCTTGCAATGGCATTTATGAAAACTTGATGTTTGTATGTTTCTAGCAATATTGGAAACATGAATTTGATTCTTTCATTTATGGTAGTGTCTAAATTTAACATTTAAGGAAAGAGTCTCGTCACCCAAGGTTCAATTGGACTGAAGCTTGGAATCATGCAATTTGTATAGTAGGATGAATGAGAAGTTTCATTTTTGGAAAATTAAGACTAGTTCATTGTTCACATGTATATGTGACTCAAGAGAAGGACTAAGGGATCAAGTACACATTCTTGTGCAATAGCCAAAGTCCACCACAAAATATGGATAAGACTATTCGTCATGATTTACTAAGGTTTAATAAATATGGTTATACTTACAAACTTAAGTATAATTCTGAGACATCGGAAAAGTTTCAATGTATGGCAGCGCGAATAAGAAGAATCAAATTAGGCAGAAGGATAAAAGTTTCTCAAATCTGAAAAGATGGGAGAGTACTTTAGTATCAATTTATATGATTATATTAATGATTAAGAGACCTTATCACAATTCATCCTCTAAGTGCAATCTAATAGCTAAGAAGAGGAGTTATGAATTGTTGAAGTGGTTAAATCAAGAAGATGATTCATACTTCGTTCCAAAATAAATCTTAGAATTGTAATCCAAGACTGTAACTTGAGTGATACATCTTAAAGAAGTTTTATAACACTTGTCAAATGTAAGAGTAAAAGTTTTCTATTCTTGTACATTTGAAGTTGGTAAGTTGTGTTGTTTTCGATAAAACAAAGACCAACTAAGGCCAATTGCATGAAGTGTTTGTCTTGATTAGAATCCACACTGTCTCTTGAATATTTGGCAAGAAATTCTTATAGGTCAAGAGGATAGTGGTAGTCTAAAAGATCTTGAAATAGTTTCAACTAATCAAGAATAAAACCTATATTTCATCACTAGCACATGACTAGAGGTTTATAACCTATCATGTTGACATTTCTGTGCCCCATTCCAGTTAAAGTTGGCTATACATTTGAGTTCTACATGTTCTCAATTGTTTTCATAACTACTTGGAAGCAATGGCAGGCCCTTGTACTGCCCCGTGGTAAGAAGATTGCACAAGTTCTAAACAATCGAGACTATGATTAGGACATCCTTTTTCACACATCTGTGAGCTATCTAAGATAAGTGTATGATTTTGATAAAGTATTATCAAAGCAATCTCGTATCAAAAATCTGAAACTTTGGTAAGAAAGTCAATAAAGTATTGACTTCTAGAAGTCCAACTGTTTTCTGGATACATGTCAAAGCTAGTGGGAGCATAAGTGTTATGCTAATAGTCATCATGTTAGTAGGAGCATGATAATTATGATAAGTATTGCAAGTTAGTAATGTTAATTATATAAAACAAAAGTTTCAATTCGTAAGGTTGTAAGGGTTGAAAAAGTTGTTTTGCTTTAATTAAGGGAGGGGAAATTATACTTCATTTCAATTCTAAAAGGCTTAGATTGAGATTGAGATTTTAATCATCTTTAGTCAAGAATATATATATATATATATATATATATATATATATATATGTGTGTGTGTGTGTGTGTGTGAATTTTATGTTGGTTTGGTTCAACTTAAGAAAATTCTATATATTGTGTTCTCAAAATTAGATTACGATTACGGCATCCCTCTTCATAGTCAAATTTTGAAAACATGGTAAATAAAAAATATGGTAGCAAAAGACTGGTCTAGAATCATGTCTTTATGTGAGACATCATGAATCATGTCCCATTTTCTTTGAGTACAGGATCGATTGCATGTGCTATAATATTTATCATTTCTAAATTTTCCAAATGCATGGGCCATTAAGAAGGGGAAAAGGTCTAGAATTGGATATGAATAAAATGATTAAACAATTGTCGAGGACATTATACGGTTTACCAAAGATTGGTTGCCCAGGGACAGTTGGAAGTATAATGTTAACTTTGGAAGGACCATATTGACATATTCTGAAAAGAGGCAACTCTTGTTCAGAAATGATAGTCAAGATGGGAATATGGAGTTGTCTCCATAGATGGAAGCAATCTGTGTAAGATTAGAAAAACTTAATGCAAGAAGCATGTTCAAAGCAATGTACTTTGAATATGAGACTTTGTTTCCATGGAGTAGATCTTCATTGGAATACCCTGTAATGATTGTTAACAAGTCTTTGTGACTTTGTACATATTCATTACAAGAGGTTAGTGCATATAAGTTTAAAATCTAACAGATTTCGATAAACGATAAGAATTTGGAATTCTTACATTTACGATAAGGATTTGGGAGTGTGAAATTAGAATCATTGAAATTATGTTCAATTGGTTTATTTCACAAAGTAAGGATCATAGACAAACATAGAGTGCATACTTGGTGTATGGAAAAGCTATTGTTTAGAAAAACATAGTGTACATGCTTGGAGCATAGGACAACTAGTGTTTTTTTAATTCAAGTATAAAGTTAATAAAACTGAAATAATGAATAAAGAGTAATCAGTATGGTGATAAATAAAAAGTGTTCTATTTATACTCATAGGTTTTAATACCATATTAGATTCAATTATTCTTGTGTTTCATTTTGCATCTTTTGACTTCCCGAATAAACTAGGCCATTCTTCCCAAATGACTAAGCTATTCAAACCATCCACATTCGGTCATATGTTGGAAGTAGATATGAATCAAGATTGTCATGAGATGGCTTGTAGATGTCTAAGATGTTAGACATAGCAAGAGTTCTACAACACTCATGAGTACTCATAAGTTCTAAGTAGTGGATTCAACCCGTGCTCATTTGAATCACTTCATGGATTTTATCACGAGTGATCATAAGACTATAATATTTTATATTCTTCAAACCTAGAGATATGAGTTGTGACTATGAGTTGGTTATACATTGATTGCACGAAAACGCATTGGTAACTCAATGTTATAAAACGTGCCTTTGTGTATGATTAAACAAGTAGTAGAACAAGCCATATGAGTCGAAATTTATCCATTCCTTTTACCTTCAGGATAAAAGCGATATATGTGGGCCCCTCGATGATTTAGTGATGACACATGTGAGTGCTTCGCCAAGCCAGGACTGATTTGATCTGTTCAATCAGACAGTCGGCATGAATCAGAAATCAGGAAACAACAAATAGACAGAGAGAATGATTTATAATCCATGCCCGAGTCCATATGATATCTAGAATGGAGGAATATATGATCCCTTATCTAATGGACTAGTCATTGACAAAGGTCAGAGTTCATCGACGAGGTCAGAGTTCGACAGCGGCTTTTAAGAGCTACGATTTCCAGTTGGTTGAAGTCATACTCAATAATATTTTTAGACTTATCTAAGTGGGAGACTGTTGGATTAGTGTCTAAGTCCATAACTATAATTGGTATGTACTTGACCCAACTCAGCATGGTCCATTTGGGTTGCATGGCATTAGAGCATTTGGATAGACCATTTGTGAGAAGAGGACATTTGTGACATATTAATATATTATAAGTTCTAATATATTAATATGAAATCATGTTATTTAATTACTATTCATCAATAATTAATTTGGACTTAATTTAGTGATCAAAAGAGACTAATTAAATATATGGGGATTGGTTGTATAAATCATTCATTCTTATATATGTGAGCTTATGATCCATGATTCCTTATGTTGGGTTTAACCCATGTGGTGACCCATGGATACTCCATGGAGGTTAAAACCCATGGAGCATAAGAAATGGGTAAATTCATGGGTTACATGGTGTAACCTTAATGTGCACACTATATATGGACCCCTTTAGCTCAAACAATTGGCACTAGTGATACATATATGAGGGCTAGCCAATTTGAGCATGAGTGTCTTCTTCTCATGGTTATTGCAAGTGTTGGTAACGTTGTGTGAACCATTTTAGGTGTCACACTTGATGCACTAGGCTCTCGAGCTTCATGGAGTCAAGCTACATCCACAAGGTATGTATTTTATCTATTTTATTAACCAAGTAAAGATTGTATGCAAGTTAGGGTAATACCTAGGAATATTCATATTTGCATGTATAATAGAGAAAACATAGATCTAAGGTATTTAGGGTTGCATGTACACCATTGGAGTGTTAGAATGCTCAAAACCCAACATTAAGATGTTTGGAGGACTTATTCTTTTAGATATGAGCTTATTAGGAGTTCCTTAAGCATAAAGGTGCACCTTTATGGGTATTGGGTCTCATGCATGCAATAATTCACATATTAAGTCCTTTTTAAGCTTAAGAGCTTCATTTAGACATGCATGGATGTAAAGTTAGCAACATTACATGATAATCCAACTCAAGGAAGTTAGATCTATGTTTTGGAGCAATGTCTTAACAGATTAAGCGTTAAAAGTGAGTTTTAGCTGAATGGGTGAGTACGCTGGGTGTACAAGTCTATGCGTGCCGCGTACAAGCAATTTAGCTTGTACACTTAGCGTACAACTGAGTAAGCCCCGCGTAATTAGTCTGATGTGCTTCACATTTTGGGCATTGGGTTTGGGCCATTCTTTTAGGCCTAGATACTTGGGGTTTTTTAGGTCATCTGAATGCAAT
Source organism: Lactuca saligna (assembly GCF_052625555.1). Lineage (NCBI taxonomy): Eukaryota > Viridiplantae > Streptophyta > Magnoliopsida > Asterales > Asteraceae > Lactuca > Lactuca saligna. Next base: position 59,870,114 of record NC_136420.1, on the reverse strand, counting down.
TGTTTTGGGCTAGGAAAATTATTGGGCCTTAGGGTAAGGCTGATGTAAGGGTTTGGTCCTAATTTTGAAAATTGGGCATGTGTAGGACTTGGATGATTATTTGGTTTTAGACGTTTTAGATTATAGGTTTGGGCCTTAGTCTTGGACCAAACTAGGTAAGGGGTAAAATGGTCTTTTTACCTAGAGTATGGATTTTATGGTATAGATTGGAATCCAATTTTTAATTGGATGTTATTCGATATTGATAGCTTGGGGATTGTCGGACCAACAACCATGGATTTTCAGTGTGATTCAACAGTGCGAGGTGAGTTTCCTCACCATGCTTAGCAGGTCGAAGTCACCAATGCCCACCGATAATCTATTATGTTAGAATACTCATTGTTTGTGTGACACTAGTATGTGTGTATGCTTGTATTCTTAGTTGGCGGGGCTCGATAGTTATTTTGTATGTTGTTACATGTTATGCTTATTAGAATTGTATGTGGGCGGGGACCCATTATACGTTATATATATATATATATATATATATATATATATATATATATATATATATATATATATATATATATATATATATATATATATATATATATATGATATGTGGTATTTTGGTAAACTCACTAAGCTTTGTGCTTACGGTTTTCAATTTATGTTTCAGGTACTTATGTTTTCAAAGGGAAGGGCTCGAGATGATTGTAGGGCATACAACATCTCGTTCCGCATCTTCTTTATTTACTCTAATATGTCATGATGATTGATACATTTATTATCTGGATTTGTATGATAATGTTATGGAATACTAGTTTTGTTAATTTTAAAAATGAAAGTTTTGAGTGTTATTCTTGGGACGTTTCAGACTCACATGAGGAACTTCGGGCATTGGTTTCAACCAAAAAATATTCTCTTTGACCGATTACGATTTTTTAAATACATGGACAAATCACTGTTTCGAAAATTACACATAAAACCAAGACAAAATTGCAAAAATGGTCCATGTGATAGTCAAAATTATGTGGTGTTGGTCCAAAAACGGTTGATTGTGTATGAATGGTCCATTCTTGGATCATTTTAGTGATTTTGGCCCCTATACACTTGAAATTACCAATGTTTTAAAACTCGGATTTTGGTTGACCCGGTATGATGACCGGTTCACGGGTCAACCGGTTCAACCGGTTGAACCGTCGGGTCAACCCGGTTTATGGTCTTTTTCTATTTTTATATATTTTTGCTTTCATGTATAATGCATAAACATATAAAACCAATAATTTAATGTCCACAAAGTCTAAATATTTAAAAACACTGAAAAGCATTGAAGAAACCGCAAACGGCTCGTTGTTTTGGCGTTCGCTACTTGTTTCCAACTATCCAAACCCTATTAAAACGGATCAATCCGATTTTAATAGGTTCGACATAAGCGGTTGAACTGCGGTATAGGGGAAACCCGGTCGGTTTGATCCGTATCATATTTTTACAAAAAACTGGTCTCAATTGACCCGCCTTCTATCCCGGGTCACGGTCCAACCGGTTGAACCGGCCGGCTCAACCCGGGTTTTAAAACATTGGAAATTATTTTTATGCCCTTATAATTTATATTTTCCATTTTCTTTAATTAATTAAATGCTTTATTTAAATTAGTTTTACTTATATTTAATTAAAACAAAAAAATAATAAAAACCCAACCCATCGTCTTATCTTTGTCATAGTACTAAGGATGAGAGAATCACAATCATCACCACCTCCCTCCATCACCAGTGTCTATAACCACCGCCAGCGGCTTCGATTCTTGCCGGAGTTACCCAATTCACGACCACCACCTTCTCATATATCTCTCCGCCTGAGACCATTGAGCTCCATTTCTTTTCTATCTTTTTCAAAACACACTCTAACATAGAATCTCAAGAACACATGCTCACCCTCTCAAGAACACCCACACCAGAAACCACTGAACAACAAGCCAGAAACTAACACCACTAGCTCCCCTCCCATATCTAAACTCAGTGATGCAAGGGGTGCTCAAACCCACAAATTAAAACCAAACGTCATGCTTAGAACCCGTAAATTAACCTTAAAAATCATTGATGAAATCAAATCAAACCCCCAGCTCCATCTGTAGCGATAAGAAACCGATTCAAGACTTAATCTTCATTGTTTTCTTCCTTAATCTATGTAACATGCAACGCACAAGAACATTATCCATTTCCCTTCCTATATCTCCAATGATTTTAGTAAAGCCATCCATTACCACCACATCCTCCACTACTAAAATCAACTTCATGTAAAATCTATGAACCCCCTCGCACTCTTTCCTCTCATTCTCTGCTCCACTACCCACTTTTGATTTTGGCTCCAGAAACAAAAACAAAAATGATTTTCATATTCGATTTTAGTGGAAATTTTGATGTGGACTTCAATTTTTGAATTTAAGTTCGCTAGAAAAGCACTATTGTAGTGAAACGACTCATTCATCAACAACTTTAGTGATTCGGGTGGAGGTCTATGCATGTGGAGAAGGAAATGGGTGAAGATGGAGGTTTGGGATGACAACCGTCTTGAAGGCATAATAAATGAAGATGCAGGTACTAGAAAAATCTTCATCGGAAAAGGTTGCCCCAACAAAAGCGACGTCAATGAAGCCAAGGTTCTAATAGAAGATTTGGTGGTTGTGATGTAGTTTTGACTTTTTTTGGTGCTAATGGTTCCAATTGGGAAGATAACGTCCAAAAGAGGAGAGAGAGAGAGAGAGAGAGAGAGAGAGAGAGAGAGAGAGAGAGAGGGTGGTGGGTTTATTTTGTTTTTTTATCTAATTATAAGAATAAGAAAATAAATAAAAGAAATTGTAAAACAATTATTTAAGGGGCATATTAGTTATTTTAGGTTGGGTGTACACCAAAAAAAAAAAAAAAAACTATAGGGACAAAAACCACATAAGGTGTCCAAAATAGACCATTAATGCACCACCAAACTTTTTGGACCAAAATCACATAATTTTGACAAACACAGTGACCATTTTTGCAATTTTTTCTAAAACTAAAGAAATATAAGAAGAATTTGAGTGAAATATGAGACTTACTCGAACCAATCGACATCACCAAGCAATCCCTCTTCCTCCTATCACCATAGCCGACACCACCCCTCATTCCTTCTTCTTTCCTGCTTCTTTCTTCTTCTCGGCCTAGGGTAAACACGAAACAACACGTGCACACACTTGCATGTTGTTGTTTTTTTATTATATACTAAGTGAATGTTCGCGCGTTGCGCAGAAACACCTATATAGTTGAAATATTTACAATATATATATATATATATATATATATATATATATATATATATATATATATATAATGTTGTTAAATTTGATATAATAATTCATATACTAAATTGATATAATATATTAATTATTTTGAATTATATGAAAATTTATATATATATATATATATATATATATATATATATATATATATATAATAACTGTATAATCTCACCTTTTTGAATGACTTCTACCCGCGAGTTACTCATGAATAAAATTAAATGTAATATGTCTTAATGTTATTTATAGTTTTTGTTATTGTTAATATATATATATATATATATATATATATATATATATATATATATATATATATATATATATGTGTGTGTGTGTGTGTGTGTGTGTGAAATTTAGCTTTTTAACGTTTTAATTTCGATAATTATAATTATTTATAACATCAGACGTTGTTTTTTAGTTTTAAAGGTAACAATATAATCATTTATATAGAGTTATTTTTAACTATTGTTGTATATTATTTTAAGCTACTTATTTGAAAACTTTTAACTATTATACGTATATTTTTAGGAAATATTTTAGTTAAATCGATATTATAAATTAGTTTTTGCATTTAGTACTATAATTTATCACTTTTAACGTTTCACAAAATATTCATTCAGTTTTTTAAGTGGAACTGAATTTTATATTTAAGTTGACATTCTAATGTTATATTTAAATTAACATTCTAATGTTATATTTAAATTAACATTCTAATGTTATATTTGCCATGGGGTTTCCCCTTTTATCCAAAAAATAAAAATAAATAACAGTTTAAGTATTTTGTCAAAACTGTTCCAAAGTTGTAACTTTAAATTGATAATGGTTTACATACAACAACATATTAAATCTAATAAATTAAGTATAATATGTTAAAGTTAAGACATAACTTTATAAATAGAAGTAAAGATATTATTTTAGTATTAAAATTTAGTTTATTTATGATTATATTTTAGGTTTGATATTTATTTAACATTTTTAACCAAATTATAATAATTATTAGAAAGACACCACAATTTATCATATTTAGCTATTTACAAAATATTATTTGGGTTGTTTAAGTTAAAAAAAAAATTATATTTAAACTGGTCCTATAATGTTATATTTAAGTTTATAATTTAAATAGTTTATACAAATTGTTCAAAAGTTATAGCTTTAAAATAATATTTACGTCAAACAATATACTAAAACTAATAAATTAAGTATAATATGTAAAAAGTTAAAAAAAACTTAACCTTATAAGTAGAAGTAAAGATATTCTTTTAATATTGAAATTTCTATATGATTAAACTTTAAGTTTGATATTTATTTAATCTTATTAACCAACTTATAATTATTGTTAGAAAAAAATTAAAAAGTCACGGAAATTTTAAATTAATATGGTGAAAGGAAAAATTCATAATAGTTTCAAATTAATGCGATGCAAGAAAAAATGATTTCTTTATAATATAATATGATAGTTATATACTAAGGATCGACTCCACCCTATTAAACCCAAGAGTGGGATGATCGACCCTCTTAATTATCCAATAATATGGGCTTAAATTTTTAATTTACAATATTAGCCATCAAGTTTTAAATAATGGCATAAATAGTCCCTGAAAATAATTTTTCTTGCAACACAAGATTTTTAAGTTGGAAATTTCCACCCTCTTTTGGAAAATAATTACAATTCCCTCAGTTACTAAATTCTTATATTATAATCATTTTTTAGTATTATTAATCTTGTTAATTTTATTTTATTTATACTTACAATCTTTTATTAAATAATTAAACAGAAAACAGGATCTTACACCAACATAGCAATATGGATCCATAACAAGCAATGACTCTATGAGATTTAAGGATAATCATAATACCATCAAAAACAACTATGCAAAGGGCTAAGACTTCCAATGTAGCCACCAAAAGCCATATAATTCAACAATAATCTACCAATAAACCATAAAGATAGCCTAGTCAACAAAGGCACCAAAAGCCAAACCCTAGATCAGTCCAAGACAATTCGTCATTTAACATTTTGTAATTTCTTTGTTTGTTTTTCGCTCTGCCCTATCCTTTTTTAGGCAGTAGTTTTATATTATTCAGCGTTTCTAAAAAAAGTTGCATTAATGAAATTGATATACATTTATTATTACATTATATTTAAGTATTTTATAAAATTTAATAAAATAGAAAAAAAAACCATAAAATGATATTTGGAAAAATTTTAATTTAAAATAACTAAAAAATAACACGTGACAAAATAAATGAAAGTTTGACATGTGACAAAAAAGAATTTTCTTTTTTTTATTAGAGTAGATTTTTTTACATTTAACTTCATTTATACATTTAATTTATTAAAATTACTTTATTATTTATTTATTTTTCATTTTTTTTATTTCAATAAAATTTAAAATTAACCTTAAAAAACGTTTGAAAGGATGGACTTTAATTTGCTTTGATTTAATAAAAGACAAACAAAACAATTTTAGTTACTTATTTGTTTTAGATATTAAATAGCTAAATTTATTTTATAACTATTATGACATATTCCAGATTTTTATGATTTCTAGTGTTACCTAGTAGTCTTATATATAAGGCAATCTGATATATGATAGAAATCCACGCATAAAATCCTATGTGGCAATCAAACCCACGCGTAAATATTGCCCCCAAGGGGCATAGGTATCTTGTGAATCGGATGTGGCTACACACGATCACGACCAATCACCGATTTTCTTTCCAAATGGTAAAAAATAAAGTAGTTGCATATATACATTTGTAATTAAAAAAAATTATTTAGTTTTTCAAATTTAAACCATATAACCTAACTATAAATATCAACCATTTTATATACATTTCACACTACAAATACACACAACATCTTTATAGTTTATCATATTTTCTTCAAATTATGGATCCAAATCAAAATATCACATCGACTCTAAACACTCCAATAACCTTAAACACTCCAAATGATCCATATACATGCAAATGTTAACTTCCCCAATTCAATAGCAATCTTTATTCACCAACCTTCCCAAATTACTATCAACAACAAAGACCACAACAATTCAATCAACCTAATTCCAAACTTTAGTAATTCATGTTTAAATTTGTATGTTTTTTAGTAATTTAGGTTTTAAATTTCTATGTTTTTTTTTTACGTTTTTTTAGTAATATAGGTTTTTAATTTATATGTTTTTAAAGTAATCTAAAGGGTTTGTAAGTAACGTAACATATTTATTTATGCTTAATAATTATATTTTTTTTATTTACTCTAATGTCAAAACAATAAAAATAAATAAATATTATGGACTGGTAACTATTTCCAATGGGTAATAGTGTGATCGTGAACATGTATTGAAGATGACGAGAAACAAATATAGCAACACTTTTCTAGTGGGGATGTAGTGAACGTGACACAAATATGACTACACTTTTTTAGTAGGAATGTAGTGAACATACCCCTTAACCGAATTAGTTATAGTCATTTGTTTATATCTTTCACACTATTTCCAACATACTTCCTTGCATAAGTGATAAAACATTATATAAATCATGGTTCTAAATAATATAATGTGTGACTTAACGGCAAGCCTCAAGTTTTTTTTAAGCAGTGAAGTGTCATGTTGTTTGTAAAGCGTGATTTAAGGCGGTAATTTTGTATATAATTGATAATTTTATATAGTTTTCACTATTATTTATTTTTATATACATATTTGACTTAATACGACATTTTGTCAAAATTTGACGATAAATCTAAGCCTTGGAACCATGACGAGATTTTTAGAATATTGATATAAATAGTATTAAACATCTAACAATACATCATTGCCCCTCTAGTACATGTATGTTTTGCCTCCACAAATCCAATATTAATATTTAATGAGTTAATAGATTGTCCTTAATTTCAATATCATTAAGCAAGAGTCACAAAGTTTTAATCATTTGTTTATCTGGTTTTTTGATTCGTGAAGTCAAATAAATGAAAAAAACTTCATTTTGTTTGTCCAAAGTGTTTCTTCACTCGGTCTTAGACAAATAAATGAAAAAAACTTCACTTTCTTCACTCAGCCCCTCTAAGATTGTAATCATAAATGTTTGTTACAATGACTCTTGGACATAAAACATAATCTCATGTTTGCAGCGGAGGAATAGTCGGTGCGTAAAAACTAGCTCGGAAACCTTCGTTACAGAAGTTCTATTTCCAAAATAAATAAATAAATAAAAAGACAAAAAAACAAAACAAAATAAAAATTAACTTAAATAGGGGTCCATTTATAAGTCATTATAGCCCATTTCGTACATATATTCTAGGAAATTGATAGTTAGCATTGAAAATGTCTTTTTTTGTTTATTTTTTGAAAGAAAAAAAAAAGATATTATGTAAACAATTAAATTGATTTTCTCTCTAATTTTTAAGCCTTTCTACTCATTATTGACATATAATTAAGTAATTAGGATAAAAAGGTTTAGTAAAATGCAATTTCCACAGGCGCAATAAAAAATTTTATTTTTATATAAATTTTCATTACTTTAATTTCATACAAGCAATAGAATTTTTTATTTTTATTTTTAACCGGCAAATAGAGAGTAACCCGACCCGATAGATCAGAAATATCTAACGGGCCACCAAGAGACGCACCACACCCCACTAAAAGGAACAAACAATTAAACCATGCCAATCCAGAGAAAATCCCCCAAATATTCTCAGCAATAGAATTTCTAATTAAAAAATAATAATAATAATAATAATGGAATTAATGGGTCAAGAAAAAAAGGAGGCATTTACAGTTTTTCTTTTACGTTACTTTCGCGTCTCTCCATTTTACTCACAAATGCTCCTCTCTCCACAAGCGGATTTCGTCAAAATTCTCAGTGTGTATGTAGCCTATCCTTCCCTCACACCTTCCCTTTCATTTCCTAACAATTATAAGAAAGATCAAATCTTTTGCAAATCCTGTCACCAAATTCAACCAACCCCATCGAGAAATCGAAGAAAGAATCACGAAACTGTTTACAGAGCACCATTTTTTGTTTGTTTTTCTTTGCTTTAAGCAATGGCGTCGGCTGCCATATTTTCATCCTTACGCCGGAGCAGCTCGCCGACGTTAGAAGCCTGCTTAACGCCGGTGGATCTAGAAAACGATGTCGTTGCCTTATTGAGCCACTTAACCGCTGTATCATCGGACCTCATCTCTTCATTCTCCGGCAAACGCCCACCGTTTCAGAAAAAGAATTCCCAATCTTTGCTGCGGAAGATAGAATTGTTCGTCGTTTTGTTGGATTCTGTCCGGGATTCAACTTCCGATTTTCCTTCAACGGTGATCTTATGCTTCAAGGAGCTTTACCTTCTGCTTAACAGGTCCAAAATTTTGCTTGACTACTGTGCTCAATCCAGTAAGTTATGGCTTTTGCTTCAGAATCATTCGGTTTCTGGACATTTTCATGATCTCAATCGAGAATTTTCAACGCTTTTAGATGTTATCCCGTTGTACAAACTGAATAATTTATCCAATGATGTTATAGAGCAATTAGCTTTGTTACAAAAACAATCAAGAAATGCTAAATTGTTCATAGATAAACATGATGATGCATTACGTTTAAAGTTGTTCAAGATGTTGAACGAAATTGAAACAGGGAGAATCCCTTCTGTACAAGAATTCCATGAATTCTTCGTCAAAAAATTAGGGATTCTTGATGCTACGAGTTGCAGAGCTGAACTAGAATTCTTGGAAGAACACATGCTGAATCACGAAGACGATATCGAGCCTTCAGCTTCTGTTCTTAGTGGGTTTGTGGCAATAATCAGATACTGTAGATTCTTATTATTCGGATTCGAAGAAGATGAAGTAGAAATCAGAAGAGGACAACGATTACAAAATTCGAAGAAACGAGCGTTGATTTCAAAAGAAATCGCCGATACTTTAATAACAATTCCGAAAGACTTTTGCTGCCCGATTTCATTAGAATTAATGGCGGACCCTGTGATAATCTCATCGGGGCAGACTTACGATCGAGTTTCGATTTCAAGATGGATCGAAGATGGCCATTGTTCATGTCCGAAATCCGGACAGCTTCTTCTTCATAAAAAGCTTGTACCAAATAAAGCACTCAGGAATCTAATTACACAGTGGTGCATAGCTCACTGGATTCTTTACAGTCCGCCGGAGAATTCGGATTTGGCTGCTGAATCTTTTCCGGCAGCCCCAGCAAGCCGGGCGGCGGTGGAAGCAAATAAATCCACCACACGGCTCCTTATTCAAGAACTGCGAGATGGGTCGGTTTCCGGTAAAGCCATGGCTGCTCGTGAAATCCGATTCTTGGCAAAAACCGGTGGAGAAAACAGAGCTTTTATAGCGGAATCCGGTGCAATTCCATATTTAAGGATTCTTCTCTTTTCCCAAAGCGTCGTAGCCCAAGAAAATGCTGTGACAGCAATGCTGAATTTATCGATACACGATAATAATAAGAGTCTGATTATAGAGGAAGATGGGTGTTTGCGATCGATCGTTCACGTTTTAAGATTCGGGCATACGGTTGAATCCCGAGAAAATGCCGCCGCTACATTGTTCAGTCTTTCCGCCATTCATGATTACAAAAAGAAGATCGCCGGAGAAAATGGAGCTATTGAGGCATTATCGGCTTTATTATCTAAAGGAACACCGAGAGGGAAGAAAGACGCGGTTACGGCTTTATTTAATCTCTCGACACACACCGAAATCTGCACGGAGATGATCGGATTTGGTGCGGTTCGAGCTTTAATCGAGGCTTTGGGATGCGAAGAGGTGGCGGAAGAAGCTGCCGGAGCTTTGGCATTGATTGTCCGGCAACCTGCCGGAGCCACCGCGGTCGGGGAGGAAGACTTGGCGGTGATTGGTTTAATCAAGATGATGAGGTGTGGGTCTCCCCGAGCGAAGGAGAACGCGGTGGCGGCTTTACTTGAGCTTTGCCGGAGTGGCGGTGTTCAGGCGGCTGAACGGATCTTGAAAACACCGGCGATGGTTGGTTTGCTTCAGGGTTTGCTGTTTACAGGAACAAAACGAGCACGGAGGAAAGCGGCGTCTCTAGCTAGGGTTTTCCAACGATGTCATAATGCTTCATTGCATTATGGTGGATTGGGTGTTGGTTATGCCTTTGCCGGAGACTCTGCCACCGGAAACCTTGATTTAGGGTTTTCCGGTGAGACGGTGACAGTTTCGATGTCGATGTCAGTCTCAGTTTCGTGATAGATGGAAATTGATTCCACACATTTTTACGAATTTTCTACTTTTTGTATCATCACTAATTCGTTCATTGACTAAATATAGTATTAAATATAATAAAGGGTAACAATTTTGCCTTTTCTTTATCTAAACATTATGAGTTATGAAATATATTTTATAATAGCATTATACTTTTAATTATATTAAATATGTTATCATGAAAATCTACTAATTATAGTAGTAGAGACTAGAGATTATATAAGTGTACTAAATAGATTATAAATATTATTCCGTACAAGTGAATAAAGGGTTGGATTTTAGGAATCTTGGGGTGCCAATTAGAATGAAAATGGCACTTTGATGAGGAGTCAAGTCTTTGAATGATGGGAAAGAGGACCACTTTGTGAGGTAGATATTTTACTTTTATTATGCATCACTCATATTTTCCCCCTTTTCTTTAAATATACATTTCGATATTCTATGGTGTACTTGGAGACTTCTACTTAAAGAAATATAACTACATTCTTTTTTAATAGCTGAAGTCAATACTACCTTTTCTATTCACTTTTATGGTAACCTTTGATTTGGAGGGAGTCCATTGTCTTTCATTTTTCTTCTGATCCATTTTTGATATGATTTTCATTTCTCACATCATTGTCGCTAAGGGTGGATGACAAATCGAGTCATCGTGTTGTGTTTTTATCTAATACAACACGATAAAGTTTATGTAATACAAATACGGTACAACACGATTTCGTGTTTTTTAACTAACACAAAAACGAACCGATTAAAAAACGACAAACACAACACGATATGACAAAGATAACATGAAATAACAATTAGTTTATTTAATTAATATTTAATCGTACATAACACGAAAAACACAACAAACAAATGTTAAATCGTGTCAGTTTCTTATCGAATTTTGAACACGAACACAACATGGTACATTGTTGTTGTTTTTACACTTGACACGAACATAAATTTGAATTTTAGTTTTGTCACAATTTTGTTTCGTATTGTGTATTTTTTGTCATGTTGTGTGATCGGTGATATAATTGCCACATCTTTTTTCTCCTTTTACTTCTAACCTCTCATCTCAAAACACATGCAAATCCATCTTTTTTATTCTCTAAACCAATACAATTTTTAATTTTAAAATAAAAATAAACTAATAAAATTCATAAAAAACAAATTCACAAAATATTAAAAACATATAAAACTAATTCACAAACAAATTAAAAACATTCCAAACTTTATATAATCAAGTATACAAACATAACGTACAAGTAACAAATACAAATATTGAAAATGATTAAACGACTTACTTAACCCGCAAAATAATAGATCTGTACGGAACCACATGAGAGAATGTTCTTTTTATGTTGTACGTCTGGTAGGGCACAACAATAGTATTTATATAGGTTTCCAGTTATTAATTTTGCAATTCAATCAATGTTTTTGTACTAATTTAGCTTCAATCTTGACTTAACAATGAAGCAAAAAACCAAAATCTTTGAGTCATACAAAGATTATTATGATAAATATAACAGATAATCACAAAATAACCATCATGGGAGGGGTGATTTTATCAAAATAAGATTTTTTTTGGGTAAATGGTACAAAAAATACTCTTTTTACACAGAAATTCAATTTTGACACCGTGTTTTTTTTTATGTCAATTTTGACACTGCGTTTTCCAATTTGTTACAATTATGACCACTTGACCGGTTAACCAGGTTACATGCTGACGTGGCATGATGACGTGTTAGTTTTGATGACGTGGCATGTTGACATGATATGTTGACGTGTCAAAATTGATTTTTTTTCCACAAAAAATACTAAGTTTTTACTTTTTTTCGATTTTGATACTAAGTTTAATTTTTTATTTCAATTTTGATACTATGTTTTTTTTTTGTTCCAATCGAATATCATTTATCAAATTTTGTTCAATTTTGTCTATTTTCCATTTGAAAGCGTATAAATATATTTTTTTATTACATTTTAAACCGTATAAACATAATTTTTTCATTTAAAAACCACATTTTTATTTAAATACAATATGTTATTTTTTCCTTTACATTCAAAGTATTAGTTATATCATGAGAAACAAACTAACCATAAACTTCTAATAAGATGTAAAAATTTGATGGGTTGCAAACTTGATATCTGAGTATTGATCGACTACACGCCTTTAAACTCCAAACACATTTTAAAGTTGCATATTTAATATAAAATATAATTTTTATATAACTAATACGTATTTATATATAAAAATATGGTTTGAGTGTAAAAAAGTGTATTTATACAAAACTATGGTTTTTAAATGAAAAAAAAAACATATTTATACGGTTTAAATGTATTAAAAAATATTTATACTGTTTCAAATAGAAAATTGTCAATATTGAACAAATTTGGAAAAAAAATGATGTTGGATTTGGAACAAAAAAAACATAGTGTCAAAGTTGAAAGAAAAAATTAAACTTAGTGTCAAAATAAAAAAAAAATGAAAACTTAGTGTTTTTTGTGAGAAAAAAATTCAATTTTGACACGTCAGCATATAATGTCAGCATGTCACATCATCAAAACTGACACGTCATCATGCCACGTCAGCATGTAACCTAGTTAACCGGTCAAGTGGTCAGAATTGTAACAAATTAGAAAACACAGTATCAAAATTGACACAAAAAATAACACGGTGTCAAAATCGAATTTCTGTGTTAAAAAAATGTTTTTTGTGCCATTTACCCATTTTTTTTCTCTACATGTCAATATAGCCATTTTTCTTTTTTTTGCAATTTGTCAACTGTAACTATCATTATTGTTGTTAAACAACTTAGCTTCTGATTAAGAATATTTGACAATGGAATTGCGAAATGCTTCCGGATTGCCAAATGATTTTCCAAAATATCATAGAAATTTTATCATGACAATAAGATTTCACAATGTTCTTATGAAATGTACTTTAGTATTCCAAAATTATAAAACCGTGGTCAAACTGCCATCTTAGTTTGTCCTCACAAAATGTCAATTTTCATTGTAGTGATATATTCAAAATTGTTGGTATTTATCTCCCAATAGTATTTCTTAATAAATTGGTTGGTTGTCGTGGTAGAATCATTTTTAGCAAAATAGATAACTAAATTGGATGGTAGTCATCCAGGTAGAATCATTTTTAGCAAACTAGATAATTTAAGTTACATATTCCACAAATTAAATGCCTTTCGTAGAACATGATTATTACATGTTCTTTTTCCTTGCAAGAATTTTTCAAAAAAAAAAAAAAAAAAAAAACACTTATGTTATGTAGGTTGTATCATGCCTAACACAAGAACAAGTGAAAACATTGAAAGAAAATTAGCTACTAAGAAAAAACATAAAATAATTGTTTACCACATAGACATGATCAGGGTAACAACAATGAAGGGGTTGAGGAGCAGTAGACCACTCCTTATTGGCTGTCATATAAACCGCTCCATCGGATGCTACATGTATCCAACCCTTCCCATCTTTTTTTCTTTTTTCTTTTTTTTTTTTCACTAGCACGATTTAGGCTATTGATATTGATATTGATATTACCCTATCTTATTTGTCCGTGTTCGACTTTTATAACAACTAGACTCGGTGATTCATCTCAGTATATGTTAAAGACTTCTCAATATTTATTGTAAAAAAATCTAGTATGTGTGTTAAACTAAACCGTTTGTCTACGGACCGTAATGATTTCTTCGGTATTTCGAGGGTAAACTAATAAGATATCAAAACCAACATTTAGCATAATAAGGGTCTGCCACACATAGTATAATCTCTTTAACTTTCATTTTAGATAACATGTTGAAGTCTCAAATAAACCGGACATAATCTCATTTACTTCAACATATTATCAAATAATCTTTTGTTTTAAAGTTTTGGTCTCGGCCCTCTATGTTTATTATTGTTGGTGTTGTCCCTACCAAGTAGGGATAAGCAAAAACCTCACGGCAACTAAAATTAACCGAAAAAACTGCATAAACCGTAACCGCAATAAAAACCGATGGTAAGGTTTTCTGTTTTTTCAAAACCGCAAATTTGCGGTGCGGTGCGGTTATTAGTTTTCATAAACCGCAAAAAACTGCACCGCATCGCATATATTATATACAATTTTTTTATAATTATTAATATATTAAATATTAAAAATAAGACAAGTTTCATAGATGAAAGATGAATAAAATACTAGAAGACAAAAATATTGGTTTTTTGTTATGTTTAACTTTAAAAAATAGTGAAATTAAACAATTTTAATATATTTATTGTTAATTACTATTGATTTGACGTTTTGAAGATAATAGTTGTTTGTGATTTAAGTTAATTGTCTTAAACCTTATGATTTTTTATTATTATAAGTAAATATGTTTAAACTCTTAAAACCGTTTGAGTTCTACACTGTGGTTAAAAACCATACAAAATAACCGCACCAAATTCATGCGGTGAATAACCACAACACGAAAAAAACAAAACCGCATCGCAAAAATAACCGCACCAAACGGTTTTGAAAATGGATTAACCGCATTTGCGTTTAGTGGTGAGGTTTTGGCTAATAACCGCATCGCGCTCACTCCTACTACCAAGGTAGGATATTATTAATAGAAAATTCAATTATATTACTAATAAAATGTATCTTGTTATGTGAAATGTATTTTATTTTTCAAAAGAGTTTATTTTATATTTTAGGGATAATGACTTGAAAGGATAATGGATTTTTGATTTTGTTCACATTTAGTCATTAAACTTTTTTTCATTTTTATTTGTCACTGAACTATTGAAATTGTTCACATTTTACCATTATGACTGGTAACAACCAATCATAAGGGTAAAATGTGAACAATTTCAATAGTTCAGTGACAAATAGATAATAAAAAAAAAGTTTAGTGACTAAATGTGAATAAAATTGAAAGTTCGTTTCCCTCTCAAATTATCCTAATATTATAACCCAAAAAAGGTATAAGAAATGAATTATTTCATTATGCTCCTTAAGTTGTTCCTAACTATTTCTAGTTATTAAGAGCTACCCAAAAAGTATTTTGTTTTTAGTTCATAAAGTTATATCAATTTAGTTTTGACCTTAGACACATAATCTAACATTATTGGCTACCAATAGGGTGTTTTGATTCTATCATAATATCGATGATCAACTTCATGTTTGAACTGATACAAGTTAGCTTGAAATCTTTATGAAAATGACATCTTTAATGTAAATTCAATAGTTATTGATAATAGATTTAAAATTGATGTTAGTGCTTAGTTTCATTAAAGAATCAACTTCTTTTCCTCTCTCGTATGTTGTTGGTTAGTTCGTTGGAAAAAGTTTCAGTTTATATTTGACTCTGTATGTTTCCTTATATAAAGTTGATCAAGAAAAGCTATTTTATGTATGTTTAAAGTAAAAATACCATATTGTTCTTCTTTGATGAAAATAAGATGCTTTAAACTCACAGACAAATTAATGTTATACCATTTTATTTTTAAAATACAATCGTTAAAATGAAAAAAAAAATTTAAAAGAAATTATAACTAACAAGGGAGAATTCCTATAATAACTTTTTACATATGGGGCTACTTTTGAAACTATAATATAATACAGACCATTTATGTATCTATATATTTGACCTTATGTATGTTTTCAACTATATGTATGTATATGTTAACACAAGTTAAATAAGAAAAATTAAAAAGAATAATAATATTAAAACTACTTCTAAACGTATGTTGTGTGTAATATGAAAATTTTGATATCCTTTTTAATAGTAAATATACTAATATGATGTATGTCAATACATGAAGTATAACAACATATATAATGTATCAATGTATGTATGTATTCTTCTATAAACAACATATATGGTTTAATGTACGTCATTTTATATGTTGTATAATTTTATAACACAAAATTCATACATATAATATTAGGATAATTTTTATACATATAATATTGCATAGTTTTATAACATAAAACTTATACATATAATATTGGTTATGTTTTCATTTTTTTATACATTTTTCGGGGTATAATATTAGGATAATTTGATAGGGAAACAAACTTTCAATTTTGTTCACATTTAGTCACTAAATTTTTATTCATTATCTATTTGTCATTGAACTATTAAAATTGTTCACATTTTACCCTTATGACCTGCTGTTACCGATCATAAGAATAAAATGTGAACAATTTCAAAAGTTCAGTGGCAAATAGACAATGAAAAGAAGGTTAGTTACTAAATATGAACAAAATCAAAAATCCATTATCCTTTCAAGTAATTATCCCTATATTTTACCATTAAAATGTTTCTTATATAGTTATTTACTAGACCATTAAAGTTTTTGAATGGAGACTTGACATTTAATTTAATATTTTGTATTTTTATTATATTGATTTGATATTTTATATTTTTATTATATTATAGATGGCTACCTCGCATCCACATCGCCAAATTCTTATGGCATTATGTCCTGTGGCATCTTGGTTACATGTCTTTTTTAATTAACTTTCTCTGCATGGCCAAATTTTTATGACATTATGTATTGTGGCATTTTAGCTATATGTTTTTTAATTAACTTTCTCTTTTAATTCCATAATTCTTGTTAAACCTTAAAGTAATTGATTAGACAACAACAATAATAATTTAACCTGAATTTAAAAAGAAAAAAAATGAAAATCTCTAATAATTATGGTTATTGTCTTAGTTTCTTCAAGAAATTTCTTTTTCTCTACGAAGGTTCTTTTTGGTACAGTCTTCCTCTTCAAATAGAAGAAGCTATAATGTGGAAGTCTAAAAGATTTCAACGAATTGGTATAATCCTATGTTTAAGTTTCTTTTGATTCTCAAACCTCATACCGATAATTGGTATCATTGCTCTCCAATTTTATGTTGGATCATGTGTCGATAAGATATGGTTTAGGTGCTTCATCTCTACCAATCGTTTCATCAATATCTAGGTCTAACATACTTTATTCAAGAACAGATCTGCATGTTTAGACTTATATATAACCTCTAATTCACCCTCATGGTCAACTAGAATATCAACATATAAAATGTTGTTGTCCATTTCATCATCATATTTATCATCTATAGGTCCTTAGTCAATATTTATTTCATCTATAATCCAATCACGTATGTTATGGTCTGCTGTTTTAGATATATACTGATCCTAACCTATATCATAACTATGTTCTAAGAAGTTACTAAAATTGTGACTGTACATTACAAGTCTAATTAAGCCTATTACACAAGACTTAGTTGGAAGAGATTAATACACATAAGGAATCATAATGTATATACTTTGTTTAAGAAGAACATCAAAGTCTTCGTAATCCATAGCTGATAAACCAACACCATGAAAATTTTTAAATAAAAGGCTTTACGTATGTCATGGGTTTGGAACAAGAATGCCTTCATAGTATACATTCACCATCAACAACCTAGCGCCACTACCACCAACATTGGAAGATTGATGTCATACTAGTATACTATATTATTAGGGATATAAAAAAGGGTTGAAAAATAAGATATAATCACATACCTTAAACAATAGCAAATGAGGTTGATTTCTTTGATTAAATATTCAATAGTTGTTCCTTTCATTCAGACTTCGAAAACATGCTTCATTTTTTGTAATCTCAATGATGTATTTTCCTTCTTCGTAATTGTGGAAGGATTCTACAAACTAACTACTAGGATTTGTTTATTTAAAACAACATTTAACCAACAAAACTAGTAATAGTCAGTCTCCATTAGGACACCTATAACACCTGGTTATGAGGCACTTACATTGTTGACCCTTATATTGAGATTTATTGCATTTTGGACCCTAAGTGTATGAAAGAGTGCAAAGAAGGACCTAGTGGCATTCTTATAATTTTGGAGATTGGGGAGTACACCATATGTATGTGTGTACGTTGAGCGTACTAGGACGTACCCTAGTATGCAGGGTGTACATACCATGCATGCAAACACTAATTTTTAGGGTTTGGCTCATATTTAAACCTCATTATATCCTTATTTCCCCGTATTTCATCAGCCTGCATCCTCTTGAAATGTTTTTGCAACCCTAATCCATCTTGTGAAGCATTTCTAAGCTTGAATGTGTGTCTTTTGTGCCCTTGAAGAAGAAGGAAGGAACGAGAGACAACCTTGGAGGAGTGAAGCTCTTTAGATCCAGGATCACACCACCTTTTGGCACCATTTTGAGGTATCAAGTTCTGAACTTGGTGAAGTTTCATTTAGATCTTGTGTTGGAATGGTTTTTGGTCCTTTTTCTCCTAAATATGGAGATTCATGAACATAGCATGTTCTTGACCCATTAAGTTGTCCTTTTAGACATTTGGAAGGGTATTGAGTCATAAAAATGGGATCTAAGTGGTTGGTTTTGTTCCATGCATTCTCTAAATGGTCTTAATGGATTAATGTAACAACGTGAGTTTTCAAAACATTTTTTTTTCATTTTTCAAATAACATAAACCATCATTTAATATTCTGAAATCACATGTATAAGAAATGTCATTGTAACAAAATACATCCCAAGATCATAAAACATTTCTTTCGTCAGTGTGTACAGATCACGTCGGCGCCTTCCCACGGTCCTCGCTAGTACCTGAAACACATTAACACAACAACTGTAAGCATAAATGCTTAGTGAGTTCCCTAGAATACTACTTACGCACATACGCCTTTCCAGGCCCTGACCTTCCGGTCCATGTGTCTCCGGGGACTTCCGTCCCGACTCATTAAGCCTTCCGGTCCTACCTGCGTCAACCTTACCGTCCACATCACAACGCCTTCCGGCCCATAACATCTATGCCTTTCGGCCCATAACATAATGCCTTTCAGTCCATATCAAGCATAGCATACATAGCACATACAAACAATTAACTTATCATATACAATGCATACAACTCATAACATATCCGACCTTCCGGTCACACAATAAAACCCTTTCAGGTACCGTATAGTGAGAAAACTCACCTCGTGGAAAGTCTAGAATCTCACGCGCTCGCTACCATCGAATCTCGAACGAAGACTCAACCTCACCTCATCATAACGAATATCATTATAATTAATATAGACTTCCACAACTAGACTTTACCCTTATTAACATTCCTCAGAGGGGTAAAAGACCATTTTACCCTTCCTTGATTCAAAGTCCTCATGTTAACCAAAACCCTAAAAGTCAACAAAAGTCAACATCCTTCAGTACGCGGGGCGTACGGACTGATGTATGCGGGGTGTACATTGCCAACCCAGAATCAGGGTCTCCACCCAGTACGCTGCGCGTACTGGGAGTTACGCCCAGCATAACATTCAGATCTAGCCACTCTTCATTTCTGGTCTTAATTGGTTAAGTCACTTCTTCAACTTCTAGATCTAGCTTTCTTTAAGCCTCCTTACCCATAAAGTCGAAACCTTTAAGCCTTGGCATGGCTGTAAAGGCTCCTACACTCCTTAACACCTTTCCATTTCAACTCAAAAGATCTAGATCTCATGCATGGCTAATCATTCACGTCCAAGATTACATTTTTATGAATCTACAACTCAAATGGACCAGAAATATGATGGATCTAAGCTAATGGAGACTATTTTCTCATAAAGTCTCCTTCTTTGGGACCAAAACCCTAGAAAATGGTCCATAAAGCATATCACAAGAACTACAAGTCAAGATCCGAACTTTTTACCTTAGAAAGAAGCTCAAACCTTTGCAAAACACGGATCTACACTTGAACACCAACTTCTAGCCTCCACAATGGACCCCTCTTCTCTTTTGCTACCTTGAAATGACACCACCAAGCTTAGAACACTCACAAATAGGCTAGGAACGAAGGAACAACTCTCTTAGGGTTTCTATTTGAGGGATGGTGGCTGAGGAACCAAGCCATCTCATTACTTTTATAGCCAACCACAAAAATTAGGGTTTTTGGGTCTAGACCAGTTACGCCCAGCGTAACCTTGGGTACGCCAAGCGTACCCGAGGGAGGATGCGTTTATATGAAGCGCGCGAGTACGTGCAGCGTACTCCTTGTACGCCCAGCGTACTCGCCCAACACAAAAGCCCTTAAATGACAACATATTTAAAGATGAAGGGCTAAATAAAGGTACCTGGATTTCGGGCTGTTACAATTAAGAAGTTGAGTTAAGCACTTAATGGATATGAAAAATCATAAATTTGGAAATTTTATGCCTCTTGACGGTATTTTAGCCATGGATCTGAAAGATGGATGTAAGGGCTTAAGGCATTAAGCACTTAATGAAGTTTGGGATGTCTGGGCGTACGCCCTGCGTAATTTTTGTACGCAACACGTACCCTTGGAGTACGCCCAATGTATGTCTTCTGGGTCGACTCGACTGAGTTAACTCAGTTGGGTTGGCTCAGTTGACTTATGGATTTTTATCATTTTGACTTTGACTTTGACCAAGTTTGACCCAAGGGTATCTTGGGTATTTTTGTTGGTGTTGAGAATTGGTCTTTTGGATGGTGATTTAGAATTGGTATTTTGTTTGGATAGGTGGCGTTTAAAGCTGAGATTCAGAGTTAGGACCCGTCAGCTATTGATCAGATCGAGAGGTGATTTTTCCTCACTGTACTTATGGGTCAAAGGTACTAAGGCCGACCCATTAGATTGATATCCTGTTGTACACGGATATGTTGAGTATGGAATAAATCTACATGATTATATGCTAGTTGTCGATATGCTAGTGTAACATCCTAAAAATACAGACCAAAAGTTTCATTTTTAAATAAGTTATTATAAAACCATAAGTAATAAAACATCCATAATAACATCTCATGTCGAAAACCAAAGTAGAAATAATCAAAACATGTTATCATAAAACAATATCAGAGTGTAATCCCCAAGATCTCATGTGCGGAAATATAGTGTGATGAGCTAGGATCAAGCCGACTCCTTTCCTTTGAAAACAAAGTACCTGAAACCAAAACTGAAAACCGTGAGCATAAAGCTTAGTGAGTTCCCCCATCATACCACATAATCACATACTGCTAGACATATCTGGGTGCCCAGCCAACGCTGTCAGGCATATCTAGGTGCACGACCTACCCTGTCAAGCATATATGGGTGCTTAACCTACCCTGCCAGGCATATCTGGGTGCCTAACCTACCCTTCGGTTTATTTTAACCGATTACGGGTGCTATTTCACCCCTACCACTACCACATAATACATAGCATAAAAATATTGTCATACATAACTATGAGCTATACATATCATTCACATATCATAATCAAATAAAATGTTATGTGCCAAAACATAGTCTTGCCATTATGCCACGAGCCGCCACGTGGTCTTTCTTGCCAAGCCGGGAGCCACCCCCTTGTTCTCACAGTCAAGTGCCAAGAGCCACCTCCTAGTCTTCCATACAAGCATAACAAAGACAACTAGCATACATAATAGCATACAGTGTGCTAGGAGCCACCTCCTGGTTTTTCATGCAAAATGCCTAGGGCTAACCCCCGGGTCTTCTTATCATACACAACTAAATGGGTAGGCATTGGTGACTTAGACATATACAACCAGTGAGGAGACTCGCCTCGAACTGCTAAAGTCCCATAGACCCAAAACTCTAGTTGTTGGGTGATAGGTTCCCGATCTGTCAACATCAAAGTGACACCCAATTAATAATTGTGTTCCAGCACATAACCATAAGCACATACTTGGGGTAAATACTACTTTACCCCTAACTTGGCTTTATTCAAGCCCAAGGCCCAACCCAAAGGCCCAAAAGTCTAATAGTGAACCAAGGCCCAACTATGGCCTAATTTTCCAAATTGGGCCCAAACCTATCCAACGGGCCTTATCCTAAAGCCCAGAACAAATATTCTAGTCCATTTACTTGATAATAGTTGGCCCATTAAGAGTCTAGATATCTAGGCCCAATAGAAAGGCCCAACTCTAAACCCAACATATTTAGGGTTTTCACATGAAATGATGATTACGGTTAAGTGTCCCTACTTAACTCATTAAGTCCCACATGGTCTTAGGTTAGTTGAAAATGGTTATTAATTAATATTTTAATTTAATAAATCATTCTAGTGCGAGTCCCGATTGATCCAAAGCCCATATATCCATAATTAGGGTTTTCTAAACCCTAATTAGGGATTCCAACCCATTCATAGCCCAATAGGCCAAAAACCAAGTCCTTAAGTCCATTAGGGTTTCCTAGGCCCATTAGGGTTTCAAGCACCCCAACCAAATCCAACACAACAAGGCAAAGCACACTGCCACCCGACACGACAGCCGGTGGCGGCAGCCACCACCCTAAGGTGGTGGTTTCGAGTTTTCTTTCCATTATACTAGCCATTATCACAATTTTACAATGAGATAATCCAAAATAAACACACACACACACACAACCACCCATGCTGTGGCCGGTGGTAGCAGGTGGTGGCAGTCACCATGGTTAGCTGCCATGGTGGTTTCCGGCCAAAACACACCCTCACTTGTTCAGCAACACCAAAGCACACAACTCTTAAGCTGAACACGAAAAAGAACCACACCCATTGGTTTCTTGTGACGGTAGTCGGCGGTTGCGTGAGATGGTGGCAGCAGCGGCAACAACATCACCCTTGACCGACGGTGGCGGCGTTGCAATAACAGAATAGGGTGGCAGTCGGGAAGGCAGCGGCTGGAGATCGTTGTAACGGAGGTGGCTGCTAGCTTTTATAGAACAATCACGATAACGGTGGTGGTCGGAACGGAACCGACGACAGTCGAGGGTGCTGCGAACGACGACAGAAAAGGAAAGAAAAAGGAGGAGGACGGCGGAAGGGGTGGCAACGGACACCCGTGGAATTCACACCGTTGACTGCTCTCATCGGAGGATATGGACTGCGATGTTCGGTGGCTCGGAATTGATGGGAATGGGTGGTGTAGCGCCGGGAGGTGAAGAAGGAGGATTGCCGCCGGTGGTGGTAGGCATAAGGGTGAGGGGTGACGGTTGTACATGATCCTTAGGGTTAGGGTTTGCTTTGGCATAAATACCCGTCACTACTCCAAATCATTGCCATAATGTTGGAAATAGTCCCTCCCCATGACATTTTCTTTCAAAATAAGGCCAATATTAACCATTCAAACCCTCAGTATCAAAATCCATTACAATTAAGTCCCATAAATTACCAAACAGTCCCCATCTTCTAAAATCTTTACAATTCAGCTCCATATGTTACCCTTTTAGCCCCCAATATCTTAATTATGACATATTCAGCCCCTCCACCTCTTTTCCTTTCAAATTAAATCCAAATAATTACCACATAGCCCCTGTCTTCTTAAATATTTACAAACTGAGTCTAAAACTCATACTTTTAACCCCCGACTTCTAAAATTGTGACAATTAGCCCTTCGATACCATCCTTTGATATATAATTATTTATTTTAGGGCTACTATTCGTTAATTAATTAATTTATTTATCTAATAAATAAACAGGGTGTTACAGCTAGTCTGGTAGATCTGTAGGACTACATGTGATTCTGTCTGCATGATTATCTGTATATGTTTGTTATTTATTATATGTTGATATATTGTGTTAGGTTGAGGTTGTACTGCTTTTTTTGTAGCCAACAAACCCTGGAGCATTCCAGATATGAGCTGAGGGCCGAATAGGGCATGCCAGACTCATACTAAGGGCTCAGTAGCATTCCAAATACGAGTTGAGGATCAGTTGGTACGCCAAAATCGTACTGAGGATTGAACATTGGTATTCTAGTCTGATGATTGATTGGACTATAGTGCAAATCCCCATAATTTAGGGTTTCATCTACCATCTCCTACTCGTCGAGTCCCTCATTGGACTCGGTGAGTAGGCCATTAAAACTCGGGGACCAACCCACTGCTACCCGACGAGTAGGGAAACCAACTCGTCGAGTAGACCTTGAAAACAAAAAATTCTTATATTAATTCAATACCTGAGAATCAGGGCGTTAAATTCTCCCCCCACTAGAACTAGAATTCCTCCTCGAAGTCTCCTGCGATGAACAGCTCCTGATAGTGCTCCCGCATCTCTACCTCTGGCTCCTAAGTCCACTCGGATCCTCTCTAATGCTCCCACTGTACCTTTACCAAATATATCTCCTTGTTCCGTAGAACCTTTCTCTTCCTCTCCAGAATGGCCATAGGCCTCTCCACATAATTCAGATGCTCATCGACCTGAATATCATCCAACGATACTAACGCCTCCTGATCCATAATGCATTTTCGCAACTGTGAAACGTGGAAAGTGTTGTGGATTCGACTAAGCTCCTACGGTAGCTCTAGCCTGTAAGCCACCTTGCCAACTCTAGCAATGATCCCGAACGGCCCGATGTAACAGGGACCTAATTTCCCCCTCTTCCTAAAGCGGATCACACCCTTCCAGGGTGAGACTTTCAGGAGTACCTATCGCCCACCTGAAACTCCAACTCTGATCGACATCTGTCAGCGTAGCTCTTTTATCAACTCTGGGTGTTCTGCAGACGCTTCCTAATCTGCTGAATATTCTCGGTATTATGCAAACTGGGGTGCGACATCTCCATCCATACCTGTTTCCGACCTTACCCCAACAAACTGGGGTGCAATATCTGATGGGTTTTGGTCATAAGAACATCCTATGTGCTCATACAAACCCTAATGCTTGGATCTAGGTTTCTTTATTGTACATGCAAGTTATCCAAGACTATAAACCCTAGATCTAACATATGATAATCAATATAACATATAATTAGGGTTTAGATCATTCCTTGATTGTTATATAGCAATAACAATCCCAAATCTCCTTGTATTGACTTTAGAAAGCTTAGAGTCACAAATGACACTCCTCTAATGGTTCAGAAACACCATAAGCAAGAGGATGAAGAGGAGAGAGGATGGAGGCTGCCCAAAACGTGTTCTAACCCTAGAAGAAGCCTTTTTCACGTTTTTGGGTCATAAAGGGTCTTTATATAGTGAGGCTATCAGGATTATCTAACAAGGAAACCCTAATTTGGATGCTTAAGCCCTAGGCAACCCATAGACTCCTTTAATTAAGGCCTTGGACGATTTCCTTATGGGCTTCCCCATAGAATTCATCCAATCCTTAATTTAAGACAATCCATAGCCCAAATTGCAATTATCTTATAATTACAATTACAGTCCCTTAAGTTTAATTAATCTCTTTTACTCACAAAACTAATTACTAATTAATTCTTGACTAATATTAATTAAACAATATGATTTCTCCTTTAATATATTATTCTCATACTATATTAATAAATCATATTTAATCCTTTCTCTCCATAATTCATCCTATCAAGTTGCTTTGGTGAAGGCAACCCAAAAGGACCATGTACCATCGGGTCAAGTACATACCAAAATAGTTATGGACTTAGACACTAATCCAACAACATCTCCATTCATACAAAATCTTGAAAGGCGAGGTGCCAATGATGGAATGATAGTTGTTGTTGTAGGAGAACTCTACAAGCGGTAGGTGCGAATCCCAACTCCCACCAAAGTCAATGACAAACGACCTTAGCATATCATCGAGGGTCTGAATGGTACGCTCACTCAGACCGTCTGTCTGCGGATGAAACGATGTGCTAAAGTGCAACCGCGTGCCCAGCTCCTCGTGGAACTTCTGCCAGAAACAAGAGGTAAACCTTACATCTCGATCGGAGATAATGGAGACCGGAGCCCCATTATGAGCCACGATCTTGCAGATGTACACGACGGCCAACTCCTCGGCCGATGAACTCTCCTGTCTGGCCAAGAAATGGGCACTCTTGTTCAATCGATCCACGATGACCCAAATGGCATCAAACCCCTTTGCCGTTCTCGGGAACTTGGTAATAAAATCCATCATGATCTGTTCCCATTTCCACATGGGAATCTCCGGGGGCTGCAGCTTTCCGTGCAGCCTCTGATGCTCAGCCTTGACCATCCTACATGTCAAGCACCTCTCGACGTACCAAGCGATTTCTCGCTTCATGCAGGGCCACCATTAGCTCAAACTCAAATCCCAGTACATCTTGGTGCCCCCCGGGTGAATAGAGAAGTGAGACTTATGAGCCTCCTCCATGACTGTTTTTCTGACCCCATCCAACATCGGAACCCACACCCGACCGTATCGGGTTAATAATCCCTGACTATCCTGCACAAACCGGGTGTTTTCACCCATGATCCTTTCCATCTTCTAATTCTCTAGCCGCATTCCCTCAGCCTGAGCATATCTAATCAAACTCCCATGCGTGGAATCCACTGTTATCCTCATACATATCGCTGGGGTGGAAGTCCCAGTTGACTTGCGGCTCAGAGCGTCCACGACCACATTTGATTTACCGGGGTGGTAAAGGATCTCGCAATCGTAGTCCTTGACTACATCCAACCACCTGCGCTGCTTCATGTTCAGGTTCGGTTGATCCATGATATGTATCAAGCTCTTGTGATCCGTGTAAATGGTACAACGAACCCCATAAAGGTAATGTCTCCATATCTTGAGAGCGAACACCACTGCCCCAACTCTAAATCATACGTAAGTTATCTCGTCTCATGTGGCTTCAACTACCGTGACACATAAGCTATCACTCGTCCCCTCTGCATGAGGACCCCCCTAAACCTGTGATGGATGCATCACGGAACACCACAAAATCCTCAACTCCCTCCGGGAGTGTCAAAACTGGAGCCTCACGCAATCGTTGACGCTTGACGGAGGGTCTCAAATGCCCTCTGCTGCTCAGGGCCCCACCGGAAATCCACCCCCTTCCTCATCAGATGAGTGAGGGTATTGCTATATTGGAGAAATCTTGAATGAATCTCCGGTAGTACCCTGCCAATCCCAGAAAACTCCAGATATCTGAGGGAGATTTCGGAACCTCGCACTAAATGACTGCCTCGATTTTGGCTGGGTTAACCAAAATCCCATCCTGGTTAATGAGGTGCCTGAGAAACTGGACCTCTCGTAACCAAAACTCGCATTTTGAGAACTTGGCGTATAACCGCTCTCGTCTCAGAACTCCCAACAACTCTCTGAGATGCTCGTCGTGCTGCTCTCGAGTCTTGGAATACACCAATATGTCATATATAAACACGATGATCTGCAGACCAGGTTCATTAGGTCCATGAATATTGTCGGCGCGTTGGTGAGCCCAAACGACATCACCACGAACTTGTAATGACCATAACGAGTCTGAAATGCGGTCTTCTCCATGTTTCCTCTCTGACCCGGACTTGATGATATCCCGACCTCAAATTTATCTTGGAGAACCAAGATGCCCCTGCAACTGATCAAAGAGATCATCTATCCTCAGGAGAGAATAACGGTTCTTCACCGTCCCAGTAGCTCTCCCTGGGGAGCGCCGATCCTTTTTGTCAAGAAAAAGGATGGTTCACACCGAATGTGCATTGATCACCGGGAGTTGAACAAGTTGACGGTCAAGAACCGTTATCCACTACCGAGAATCGATGATCTATTTGATCAATTGCAGGGGACGTCTTGGTTCTCCAAGATAGACCTGAGGTCGGGATATCACCAGATGAGAGTTCGGGATGAGGATATCCAGAAAACGGCGTTTAGGACTCGTTACGGACATTACGAGTTCGTGGTGATGCCATTCAGGCTCACCAATGCACCCGTGGCATTCATGGACCTCATGAACAGGGTATGTAGGCCGATGTTGGATCGATCAGTAATTGTATTCACTGATGACATCCTGGTGTATTCGAGGACCAGAGAGCAGCACGAGGAGCATTTGAGAGAGCTCCTCGGAGTTCTGAGATTGGAGAGGCTATTCGCCAAATTCTCCAAGTGCGATTTTTGGTTACGGGAGGTCCAGTTCTTAGGGCATCTCGTTAACCAGAATGAGATATTGGTTGACCCGGCCAAGATCGAGGTTGTGATGAGTTGGGAGGTGCCGAGGTCACCTACGGAGATCTGGAGCTTCTTATGGCTGGCAGGCTACTATCGGAG
Source organism: Lactuca saligna (assembly GCF_052625555.1). NCBI lineage: Eukaryota > Viridiplantae > Streptophyta > Magnoliopsida > Asterales > Asteraceae > Lactuca > Lactuca saligna. The sequence goes on along the minus strand of NC_136420.1, from coordinate 59,841,660 downwards.
ATTTATCAGGGACTTCTCCAAAATTGTTGTGCCACTTACCAAGTTAACCCGGAAGGGTGTTACTTTCTCATAGGGTCCGGAGCAGCAAACCTCATTTGAGACCCTTCGCCAGAGATTGTGCGAAGCTCCCGTGCTTGCATTACCGGAAGGGATGGAGGATTTCGTGGTGTACTGTGATGCATCGATATCGGGGTTGGAAGCGGTGTTGATGCAGAGAGGGCATGTGATCGCGTATGCGTCGAGGCAGTTAAAGCCTCATGAGACGAGATATCCCACCCATGATCTAGAGTTGGGGGCTGTGGTTTTCTCCCTCAAGATCTGGCATCACTATCTGTATGGGGTTCGGTGTACGATATACACGGACCACAAGAGCTTGAAGTACTTGATGGATCAGCCAAATCTGAATATGCGTCAGAGGAGATGGTTGGATTTGGTAAAGGATTATGATTGCGAGATCCTGTACCACCCGGGCAAGGCTAATGTGGTAGCCGACACCCTGAGTCGTAGGGCAGGGGGTGCCCTGATGCGAGATATCTGTATGAGGTTGACATTGATGACCCCGATTTTGGACACCATCTGAGGGTCTCAGGCTGAGGCTGAGAGATCAGAAAACCAGAAGAGGGAGCGGGTTGTCGGTCAGGTATCGGAATTCGTTACGGATGGTCGGGGACTTATGACTTTTCAGGGTCAGATTTGGGTACCGTTTGTGGGCAGTGCGCGTACTATCTTGATGGAGGAAGCGCATCGATCAAAATTCTAGATTCATTCCGGGGCTACTAAGATGTATTTGGACCTAAGAAAGGAGTATTGGTGGCCCTGTATGGAGAGGGATGTTGCATGGTTCATGGAGAGGTGCCTGACTTGTCGTCAGGTTAAGGTCGAGCACCAGCGCCCGCACGGTAAATTGCAGCCGCTGGAGATTCCCGAATGGAAGTGGGAACAGATTACCATGGATTTTATCACCAAATTGCCACGGACTGCGAGGGGAGTTGATGCGATTTTGGTGATCGTGGATAGATTGACGAAGAGAGCTCATTTTCTAGCCATCAGCGAGAGCTCTTCTGCGGAGAAGTTAGCGGAATTATATGTGAGGGAGGTGGTATCGCGACATGGGGTTCCGATGTCGATTGTTTCAGATCGGGATGTGCGTTTTACTTCCAGGTTTTGGAAGAAGTTTCATGAGGAGTTGGGTACGAGACTGCATTTCAGTACTGCATACCACCCGCAGACGGACGGACAGAGCGAGCGGACGATTCAGATGCTTGAGGATATGCTCCGAGCATGTGTTTTGGATTTTGGAGGGAGCTGGGACACCTATCTACCTCTAGCAGAGTTTTCGTACAACAACAGCCATCATTCGAGCATTGGTATGCCACCCTTTGAGCTGTTGTATGGGCGGAGGTGTCGCACCCCCATCTAATGGGGAGAGGTGGGGCAGCAGGTGATGGGTAGCACGGAGATTGTACTCCATACGACCGAGCAAATTCAGCAGGTCAAGAAGAGGTTGTTGACCGCGCAGAGTTGCCAGAAGAGTTATGCGGACAAGCGTCGGTCCGAGCTCGAGTTTCAGGTTGGTGACCTTGTGCTCCTAAAGGTCTCTCCTTGGAAGGGAGTGATACGATTCAGGAAGATGGGCAAGTTGGGACCCCGGTATATTGGACCCTTCAGGGTAATTGCTAGGGTAGGCAGGGTAGCCTGTCGGTTGGATCTACCTGCTGAGTTGGGGTAGATCCATGATACCTTTCATGTCTCGCAGTTGCGGAAATGTATTGCCGACGAGTCGGCAGTGGTGCCGTTAGAGGACATTCAGGTGGATGCGAGACTGAACTACGCAGAGAGACCAGTTGCGATTGTGGATCGGAAGATCAAGGTTCTAAGGAACAAGGAAGTGCCTCTGGTACAGGTTCAGTGGCAGCATCGGAAGGGATCCGAGTTGACCTGGGAACCGGAGCGGGAGATGCAGGAGCAGCATCCAGAGCTATTTCAGGAATGAGACTTCGAGGGCGAAGTCAGATTCTAGTGGGGGAGAATTGTAACATCCGGGATTTCAGGTATATTAATTCTTCTTTTTATTTCTCACCCGGATTGATGCCCGGACTCGGTGAGTCGCCTTGGTGGACTCGGCGAGTCTGTGTTGTTTAATGAAACCCTAATTTCTCGGGTTTGAGGCCTATTTAAAGGGCGTTATGGCCGTCTTTTGCACTCATCAGTCCCCAGAGTGATATACTAGAACGTTTGAGTGATTCAAGTGAGGGAAGGAGCCATTGTTGATCTTGGAGTTATTGCCTAGCAAGGGAAGAGGAGATCTAGCCAAGAGGAAGCAAGAGAGGGGTGGATTCTTGAGGAACTGAGGTCCAGGACATCACAACTGAGGTACCATTTTGAATCCTTCTCTGTTATTGTGATGTTCATATAGATTTAGGGCTTTTGAACCCATTTGTGGCTAGATCTAGTATCATCATGGTCCCTTAGCGAGTTAAGGCTCTGGATCTGGACCCATAGAGGTCCAGAGCACCTCTTTCCCCAAGCTTTATATGCATCCATGGAGTTTTTGGTTTGGAATCAATGTATTTGAGGCTAAAACACCATTAATGAGCTATTTAATGCTTAATGAACACCAAGGCTTGGACTTTACATGGTCAATAAGCTTAAGGGGACTGGATCTATAAGTTAGTAGAGTGGATCTGACCTCAGAAGGTCGTTTGGGGTTGTGCATGGAATGCACTCGCCGAGTCCACTCCCAGACTCGGAGAGTTGGTGCGGGTTGTTCAGTGATTACGAACTAGCGACTGAGTAACCGAGTCGGGTGAGTGACTCGGTGAGTCGGAAGAGATTTAGAGGGATCGGGTTCCCGTAGGGACTCGGCGAGTCCATGCCAGACTCGGCAAGTCGGGTCACCCGTTGACCGTTGATCGTTGACCGTTGACCAGGGTTGACTAGTTTGACTTCGTAGTGTTAGTCAGCTTGGGTCAAGGTGGTATTAAGTAGAGATATGCTTGTGTTGTAGGAGGACGATAGCTCGGGAGATCGAGCACTAGTAGTTACGAGATTTACGAGTTACCGAGATACGCGAGGTGAGTCTTCTCACTATTCATTACCTCGAGTAGGTATTTCGAGTTGACCAGAGGGTCTCATGTGCTATGTATGAGTTTATGTGTTGTCTTAGAGATTTCGTGCTATGTGTTATTTGTATGTTGTATGGTTATATAGACTGGGCCGAAGGGCCCAACGATACTGACCAGGCCGAAGGGCCCAACGAGCTATGACTGGACCGGAGGGTCCGACGAGCTGCGGGACTGGAGGGTCCCGCTGAGACATCTTAACCGGAGGATCGGGTTTAGCCTTGAGTGGCGTATTTGTGGTATGTGGTATTTTGGGGAACTCACTAAGCGTTTATGCTTACAATTGTTGTGTTTGATGTCTCATGTACCAGCGAGGACCGTGGGAAGGCGACGGCTTGACTTGTACACACCCATACCGATGGAGTTCATGTTAGAGAGATCTTGGGATTTGTTTGAAAACACTGTTGTTATGCTTTTGAGATTATGATATGATATACATTTTGTGGTTTAAAAATGAAAAATTAAATTGGAAATTTTACGTTGTTACACCTGGTATCGGCGGTCTTGGGCCGCTTTGGCACCGGCTACGATTGCGTTGGGGCCTACCGTTGCTCCCTCAACTGCAGCTCGATCTCTAACTCACGACCTCCTGTAACTACAGAAAAGTATCACATCGTTGTGTAGACACAAACTGTGACATCCCCATTTTCACGGCCAGAAAAGACCGATTTTGTTTATGCTTTATAAAAATCAGAGTACTTCTTTTCATAAAAATGTTGCGGAATTTGTTCCCAGAAAAATATGATAAATACGTTATCAAAATATTTTCGAAGAAACGTAGTTTATTCATTTTAAAACGTTTGAGATGTCATCGTCAATACAGAAACATAAGCATAAACAGAAGTTACATTTATTTACACTAGTGATCTACATCTCTGTAATCTCTCAGTGTAATGTGACTTCATATCAACACCTGTGATATAAATAAACTGAGTGGGTCAGGTTGGGAAACCTGGTGAGTACATAGGGTTTTCAACCCACAATAATATAATTATTATGTTTAAACAATCAAACAATCAACCCAATTACCCATCCCCATTATCTTCTTTAATCTTAAGGATCTACCCTAAGAATCAGCTATTCCTCGTTCATTCATTCCTAAGGATCATCCTAAGGAATCGGCACAAACTCCATCATTGCCACAGTTTACACAACGGGCACTAAGTCTGCATAGTCGCCAGGGTTTAGGCATCAAGTCTACATGATCAACAAGGTTTAGGCAGCAAGTCTACATGATCACCAGGGTTTAGGCATCAAGTCTGCATGATCACCAGGGTTTAGAGTACACCGGGTGAACACATCGTTCACAACACCTACAGGTTGCGAACATGCTAGTGTTCCATTGGACTGTCTAGTTAAGTCCATGGTTGTCATCCATACTCTGCTGAATGACGGGGCCATCATTTGGGAAAAAGGCTTCTCACATCGTCCACCTATCACCCTCACCTCGTGGTCTATAACACCTCTCAACTCATCATTCAACTCACATTCCATCTATTATATCTACCCATGTTTACCCCAACATTACCGTAGATATAAAATACATATGCAATTTAAATCATTTAAAACATGTATAAAATCGTTCATTTAGCATAGACAACAAGTAATTAGATAATATGCACACATAACATGTAATTTATATAAAATACTTCATATATATGTGTAAGATGAAAGTAACTATACACTCACTTGAAAAGGTGGTGATTCCGAACTCAGACAACGCTTCACTTCTTGAAAAAAAAATTCCCTTCGACGAAACAGCGGGTTTTATAGAAAACCAAGCTTTTCTTGGAGCAGCATTCCCGTGTGGAAAATCTCTTCTTCTCGGAGCCGTCGAGCACTCAGGGGCTTCCGCCTCGTGCTAGGGAGGTTCCCTAGGCTTTTCGGGGGGTTTCGGGGCTAGAGAGAGATTCTAGAGAGAGAGTAAAGAGAAGAAAGAATGAGAAAGGTGCGAAGAAAATGAGGGTGGGAAAGGTTCTATTTATAGGGTAAAAATGGCTGAACTTGTGCCACATGTCACCATCTAGTGGCAAGACTTGGGAGAAAGCAATAGCCAAGATTGTGTCACATCACCCATTTTCGCACAACACACTTCCGACTTCTAAAATTCGTAACTTTCACATAAGACCTCCGTTTTTGATGTTCTTTATATCCACGCGTAGCTAAAAATAATATCTACAGCTTTCATTTTGACTCCGTCAGCTAATTCTTGACCGATCTTAAATTTAACAGTACTAGGCGTTTAGATTGTTAAATGACCGCGAAAAATTCGTAACTCCTTCATACGGACTCTGTTTTCATCTGTCTTTTTATTGTTAATTTCCTATTAATGAGATATTCAACTCTCATTTAATTCACGTACGCCAAAAACCGCTCGAACTAAAATTCAAGTTTCGGGCCGTACTCTGCTAAGCCGAATCTTAGAAAAATCATAACTTCTTCATACGAAGTCAGATTTGGGCGTTCTTTTTATGGATTTTCTCGGTTTAACATATTCTATGACTTTAGTTTAGATCAATAAGGCTAAAAAGTCCTTCATCATAAAAGCACTATTTACGCTTCCCGGTGCCGTGTCGGTTCCGTCGCGAAACTTCGACGGGTCATAACTTCTTCGTTATAACTCGGATTTTGTGACAACCGTCATATTCGGGTCAATTTGTGACAATCGTCAATCTTGAGTCAAGTCAGGTCATCAAGTCAAGCCGGTCAACTCTATTAAACCTTGTGTATTAGGTCGATGAATCGATAAAGCAAGAACATATGAGTTTTTGATTCGCAATTGGATTGATGATTGAGGGATGATTCATGAAGAAAAACGCGAAGTCAAGGACTATGAAATTGTTGGTTGCAAGAATTTAAAAACTCGATTGTGGAGTTGTTGATGCTCATTTTGCGAAAGTAAAACAATCGAGTGTTCGCATCTATGAATCAATTTGAAGTCAATTGGGTTAATATTCGCATATGGGTTCAACATATGAAAATTTTGATTTCGCAAGTTTAGAGTTCAAGAACTAAACTGTGTTCGCATCTGGAATGAAAAATTTTGTGAATCGCATTTGATTAATTAGGTTAAAATGCGAAGGGATGCGAAGGGTGTAAGAATGAAAATGCGAAGGTGATTAATGCGAAGGGATGCGAAGGGTGTAAGAATGAAAATGCGAAGGTGATTAATGCGAAGGGATGCGAAGGGTGTAAGAATGAAAATGTGAAGGTGATTAATGCGAAGGGATGCGAAGGGTGTAAGAATGAAAATGCGAAGGTGATTAATGCGAAGGGATGCGAAGGGTGTAAGAATGAAAATGCGAAGGTGATTAATGCGAAGGGATGCGAAGGGTGTAAGAATGAAGATGCGAAGTATTTCACAGTAGAATGCGAATTGGGGAAGAAAACAGAAGATTTCAAATATTGTCCCTGGAGTTTCGCATTTTTGGAAATAAATACTCAACTTCGCAAATGGGGGTCATAAAATGATGAAATTGCAGAATTTTTAAAGAGATACACACACATAGACAACCACACATATATTTAGAAAATTAAACTAAAAATGGGATATAGACTATTATAAGACATTGTTCTTGACTTTTGAGTCCAAAGACGTATGATCCGAACTTTAATTGTGAAATCGTCCTTGATTGAGTCAATTTCCTTTATAGGAGTAATATATTCCATTGTGCCTTGCAAGTTAAAAAAAAAAAAAAAAAAAAAAATCAAAGTCACAAGCAACCACCCCACACCCACTCTATGACCAGCCATACCTCCCCACCTTACCTATGTCACTTCAATGTTCCCTTACACTCAAATTTCACTCACTCCCACGTTTTTGAGCTGGAACAATCAACCACACTCCTCATTTTCTCTCATTTCTCTCATTCCACTAAGTAACAAACATCACTTTTTCTCTCAAACTCTTCTACACAAATTTTCGAGATCCAAGGCTGGATTCAAGTGTTCTTCCACACTTAGTAAGTAAAAAATTCATCCTCCCTATTATTATTTCACTTCATTCTACTCAAATCTTTGGTTGCTCACACAAACTCCCTAACTATGATGTTAGATTCTCGAAAACCTTCAAGGCATCTCCAAGTGTCCTTGAATTAAACACTTCCATTCTTCAACAATCATCTACTGAAATCACTCAAGGTGAGTTCATACCCCTACATTTTCATGTTTTCTCAAGTTTTCAGGGGGGGAATACAAGTTAAAACACTAAGAACATAACTAGATTTTTCTAACAGCCTTCATCAGAAAAGTTCAACTCCATTCACGGACTGTTTTGGGCATCTTAAATATTTTTGTTTTCAAAACTGTACGAGGTGCAAATAGTTCAAGTTTTTAGCTTTAAAATGGCTACTTGCACATCTCCATACGATTTTTCTACAATTTATGGCGATTTTTACAAAACTGCCTAACACTTCAAACAACAATCCGGACCAGTCTGTGATTATGGACTTTTTCACCCAAGTTAGAGGTCATTATAAATTGTGATAAAAATTATGAGCAAACTAGACACATTTTGTGAACTCTCAGAATTTACGGATCTAGTTTTCGACTTCGTATGATTTTTCTATGATTTTTCCAAATACAGGGCGGAATGGCTAAAGTTAGCCAACAGCATGTAAATATCATAACACTTTGTATTATGTTGAGCAAAGTGTATAATCATAAGTTCTAATATTTGAATGTGTTTCCGTGTTAGTTTATCATTATGAACTGAAACTAAAACATTCATATTAAATATTATCCATTCATTTTGGAACACGTATTATTTAACTATAAAAAGTATAGTTTGAATATATTTATAACACTAATACATTTCCATAAAAGGATTCATACATATTACATACATTTTAGATAAACTATAATAGGTATAGTTTATGATACATCACTCAACGCACTCGTACAAAAAGGGTACATTCATACAAGAAAGATTTATATTCACACACATTTCAAGTAAACTTGTTAACCTATGGTGAGACTCTCTCTCTCTCTCTCCCCGTACGTCCGAGTGCGGGATATAATTCCTGGTAGTTATAATCAGAATCTCCTTGAGGGAGAACGTGATACTTGTATATAGATCTATATTGGGTTTGACACCCCACACCTCGCTGCTAGCTACAGTGGGACCTGCAGGTCTACGGGTGACAAATGTCATTTCATTTTTCGCGACACTGAGAACGTCGTGGCAGGTTCACATAGTCATAGTATGATTATAACGGCTCACATAGGGAACAATCCATAAGTTTACGGGATTTTATTTTTAAAACCTAAATGAGTTTTATGTCGATTTAAAATCACCTTTTATCTCTATGGGTACAAATACAAAGTACCGGGTCTCTATACAAAAAGGGGTACAAATACAAAGTGCCGGGTCTCTATACAAAGCTATTATGATATTAAAACTACACTTCCTCTAAAATTGTTAGACTTCAACTATAGTCGCTGAGCGTATATGTTGAGTCATATAAGAATTTAGTCTTGATTGGCCTAGAATTGGTGGTGCCCGCCTCATCTCCTGTTCCTCGTTGGGTTGTGGACCTAGGGCAGACCCACTATATTCAACGTTTTATCTAAGTTAAGCCTTATATAACTTTATATGTTGGACGATTATAGAGGAACTCTACGGATTACTCTAGGGTTCATTACAGCATCATGTAGGATTATTTCTATTCATACTTAACTAAGAAAATATTGGATTTTCTGGAAATCAAACTAAATCGATTTTACAAGGAAAAACGGTTTCTACTTCAAACAAAACTCTTATGAAATCACCAACCTTTGTGTTGACACTCTTTTAAAACTACTTGTATTCTCAGGAAATCAGTGAAACAGGAAAACTTCATCGCTTTGAGGATGGGACGCTAAACCGTCAACAAATTATTTTGTCATCATAATGTAATTGCTTTTGAAACATGTAAACATATACTTTGGTGTAACTTTTGCAATTATATATATGGTGGTTGTTTTTACTTTGAGCACTATTATACACGTTGTTGTGATACTATACATGAAGTCCTCCACCCCCAGACGTTTCCGCCATCCTTGGTTTGGGGGTGTGACAGATTTTGACGCTCTTTATATGTACGGAAACCTTGTGGCATATTCTTCAACTTGGTTAAGATTATTTATTCTAAATAATCTTTTGTCGAAAAGTCATTTCTGACCCCTATTACCTCTAAATTGGCTAGCCCGGATATACGGGCGTTACAATTATCTCCCCCTTAGGATGATTACGTCCCGAAATCATCAACGAAACAGGGCTCGTATAATGACTCCATATATCATCTCTTCATCCTAGGCAATAATTATAACTTCTATATTCCTTCAAGTCTATCTCTTAGACTCATTGACTGTAAGCAGTACTCGATCGTGCACATGCTCTCTACCTCAGGCTAGACTCCAAATTATGACCTTCAAGTCACAATCTCGATACTTAATGGATACGAACTTGAGATAAGTTCTTTTATTACTACGATGGATCTATGTGTCATATTCTAATGACCTATCATCGTATGTAGCAACGCTTTAGACTTAGGTCTCTTAGAGTCAAACTCCAAAACAGAGTATACCTTCCTTCATGTTCTAATGTGATACAATCACATTTCAATATGTAGCATTTGTAGCTACCAACTTCTTTAACAATCATCGCGATACTTCTAATGATCGCCTTGGGTTAGCTTTCATTTCAATCTTTTGGTTTAAGTTAGATACTACATCGAACTTGGTTCTGTGAACCACGTAACATACTCATCGTATTCGGACTCAATTTGATATGACCACTAGGGTTAGAATAACAACAATCTTCTTAGTCATTACCGAAACGATGGTAACGACATGCTTGAATAAAACAGACTCAATTATTGGCTTCTTGGTAACCTTGTGACTTTCCCTGATCCAAGCGTGAGTCATGTGCTTCCGGTAGTATATGCATCTACTACCTTTCACACCTACTCATACTCTTCCCAAGTATTGTCTCGCAGTTTTCCAAGTCACCATACAGGAAAAATCACATAACAATTTAACACATCAGATAACAAAACAAGGGCTTTATTATTTCTCGAAACTATTACATAGGTGTTCAAGTTCACCCTAGACTATGCCTCTAATAGGCTACATCATACGATACTATGGCTACTGCATAACTTGATCTTCAGATATGAAGTCCTCATCCTTGATTCCTCGCATGGTTTTCTGCTTCGTCGAGGATCATGTGAAATGCCCTTGGCCTTGGTGGCGTTTCTGGTCTTGCTGCTTTATTTTTCCTCGGGCAGTCCCTAGAAATATGCCCTTCTTTGTTACATCCATAACCCGCCTTCTTTTTGGACACACACTTGCTGGCGTAATGCCCTGTCTTTCCACATTTGTAGCAAGTAACATCCTCGCCACATTTCCCGAAGTGCTTCTTTTTACACTTCTCACACCACTTGGTTTCACCTCCTCCTCCTTCTTCAGTCTTTGATGATTTCCCTTCTTTGTTGGATTTTGAAGATCCTTCATGCTTCCTTTTCTCGCCAACTTCAGCTCTCTCCAGACCTTTTTCCATAATCTGGGTCTAAACATTCCTGGCGCCCCAGATGGCAACTTTCAAAGTGGTTGTTTGCTTAACCATTGGACCAAAGTCTGTTGGTAATCCATGGGAAAACTTGTTAACCTTGGAGAGTTCGGTTGGGACTAGGTAAGGAACAAGCTTCATTTTCTCCGTAAAAGTTGCAACATACTCGATGACACTCATCCTTCCCTTCTTTAGATTCTGGAACTCATTGTTGATCTCCAGAAGATCCTGTTCAGAGCAGTACTACATCTTTAACATGCACTAGAAAATCTTCCCACGACATCTTACTCACTTCTCCTTTGGGTATCGAATCAGCTAGTAGTTTCCACCAGCTTAGTACTCCAGATTTCAACAGACGAACCGCGAGAGCGGTATTTTTCCTGTTGCTACACTCGCAACTCTCAAACATCGTCTCCATCTCGGAGATCCAGTTCATGACTTCCACCGGCGTCGGGCTTCCAGATAGACTCGGTGGTTTGGACGCCATGAAATCCTAGTATTTGCATCCACGTCCGTCATTTCCTCCGTCCCGGTGGTTTTGCCTAACTATCAGTGGGTTGGCTTGACCAACGGTCCCACTGTAGTTTCCCTCCTCAGTCCTTCGTTCAACTCGGGCTGTTCGATCTGTATGGTCGCTTCCTCTCGATTTTGCTGGAGCAAACGTCTGGTTTCCTCCATTTGACGATCCAACATCGCGTGGATCATCTCTTGCACTCCGACCATCGTTATTGGCTCAGCAGTGTCTACCACAACCGGTATTTGCTCAATCACTAGGGGTTGGTTTCGGTTCCCATTTGTATTCACGTTTCTGCTACGGGTCCTTACCATCTTGATCTATACACCGAATAAGGTGAATCTAGATCTTTATTTAGGATTGACGTTTAAATCATCTTTATCACTCCGAAACGTTTATATGCTAGTTCTAATATCGTATTCATACGTTTGGAATCTTAAACAAATAAGGTTTCCAGATGCGATCGGCAACAGACCATAGATCCGATCAAACTGTAGCATAACAAATCATTTAGCACGTAAAAGCAATTTAGGCACCATTCCTAGAATAAGCTAGTGCTCACACCTCACAATCATCGCTTAGCATTCTAAGTTTAAGTCTAGAAATTTCCTACAAATTCCTAGTTCGCTTAAACTAATGCTCTAATACCAACTGTGACATCCCCATTTTCACGGCCAGAAAAGACCGATTTTGTTTATGCTTTATAAAAATCAGAGTACTTCTTTTCATAAAAATGTTGCAGAATTTGTTCCCAGAAAAATACGATAAATACGTTATCAAAATATTTTCTGTAAGTCCCTAATTTGCCCGTGTATCAGTCAGATCCGTTTGATGGTGCGGAATCCCAATCAAACGGATGATGTCAGATCAAATAGAAAAGAAGGAGAAGAAGAATAATATGAATCTTTGTATGAATTGATATGAATTAAAGTTCCAGATACAAAAGATTCACACAAAATGCTCTCTGGCCGTAAACTCTCTTCGTGTTTATCAATCTCTACTCCTCACCCTAACACCTCTATTTATACTTGGAATATGGGCCGGATAACACATGGGCCGTAAATGAGTTTACGGTCGTAAGGTGTTTACGGCCGTAAACTCAGCCGTAAACATGACCATAAACTTATAAATATTACAGAAAAATACAATTGCCCAGAAAAGTAAAGTATAAACCATATTTTGACCCAACAATCTCCCCCTTGGTTTATAACTTTCTTTTCTTAATGACCCAACAAGATCCCCCTAAAAAGTAGCTGGCTCTTCTTGTCAATCTTCAATTGGAGATTGGCTTCAACGTTTATCTTCGATGTGATAATCGTCAATCTAGAGTCAAGTCAAGTCATCAAGTCAAACCGGTCAACTCGATTAAACCTTGTGTATTAGGGTTTGTGTTATGTACATACTGTATAACTTGCTATATTAATGGGAAAACATCACTTGGGAAAAGTTCTTGTGTTAAAATTTCCTGAGCCTTAGTGCTAATCAATGAACTAAACTGATAAAACCATCTTGCATACTCATCGGGAGTGTGTAGGATCCTTAATCATGACTTAATAGGGCTCAAGAACCTTGCGTTGCGGAGCCAAACACTCACAATTGTCACATAAGGAACCTCTCTCAATCGTTTTCACTCTATCTCTCTCTATGTCAAATCTCTCCCAAATCTCTCCAAGTATGTGAAATCTCTCTCAAATATCTCTTTGTATGAGGAATCTCTCCAAGAATGTCAAATCTCTCCCAAATCTCTCCAAGTATGTGAAATCTCTCTCAAATATCTCTTTGTATGAGGAATCTCTCCAAGAATGTCAAATCTCTCCCAAATCTCTCCAAGTATGTGAAATCTCTCCCAAATCTCTCTCAAAAGTTCCTTGGACTTTTTATAGTCTTTCGGGCCATCCCAACCCTTAACCGGGTCAAAAAAATAGCTTAAAACGGGGTAAAAACGAGAAAAATGGACCTTAGGAACCGAAACCTCCTTATAAGAGCCGAAGCCTCTTAGGACCGAGACCAAGGAGGAGCCGAACCCGAGACCAAGGAGGAACCGAACCCGAGACCAAGGAGGAACCGAACCCGAAGGTCCTCTTAGGGCCGAACCTCGCCCAGGAAGAACTGAACCCGAAGGTACTGTTCATTCGGTCCATTTCGGGTCTGACCACCTTCGGCCTATTTCGCTTCCAAGACTTCGGACCGAGCCTCTCACCTTCGACTCTCGCTTCTGATTCGCTCCCTTCGCTTCCCTCTGTTTCGCTTCATTACGGATTCGGCCATAGCAAGGACCGAACCTCGGCCTAGGGACCGAACCTCGGCCTAGGACCGAGAGGTCTCGCTGGAAACGCACTTTCTCCCGGTTTTCGCGTAGTTTTGCGTTTAAGGCCCGTTTTTAATTATTTTAACGTGGGACTTTCACCCAAAATCATATTTTAACACAATGAACCCTAAATATTCACAATTTAATCATATTTTCATGAAAACCTTTACTTAAATAATAAAAGCTAGTGGGTAAAGTACAAAGAGGTGGAGTGTTGACTTTGCTTTATCTTATGTCACAAGCAACCACCCCCACACCCACTCTATGACCAGCCACACCTCCCCACCTTACCTAGGTCACTTCAATATCCCTTACACTCAATTACCACCCATTCCTACATTTTTAGAGCTGGAACAAAACATCCTCTCTCCTCACTTCTCTCATTTGCTCTCATTTCACCAAGAATCAAACACCACTTTTCTCTCAAACGTTTTCTCTCCATTTCAAGTCTCCAAGGCTGATTATCAAGTGTTATTCCACTATTGGTAAGTATAATTCATCCTCCTTGTGATTATTTCACTTCATTCTACTCAAATCATTGATTGCTTACACAAACTCCATAACTATGATGTTAGATTATCGAAAATCTTCAAGGCATCTCCAAGTGTTCTTGAGTTAAACACTTCCATTATTCAACAATCATCTACTGAAATCACTTAAGGTGAGTTCATACCCCTACATTTTCATGTTTTCTCAAGTTTTTAGGGGAGGAATACAAGTTAAAACACCAAGAACATAACTAAACTTTTCTAATAGCCTTCATCAGAAAAGTTCAACTCCATTCACAGACTGTTTTGGGCAACTTAAAAATTTTGTTTTTCAAAACTATACAAGGTGCAAATATTTCAAGTTCTTAGATTTAAAATGACTACTTGCACATCTCCATACGATGTTTCTACGATTTATGGTGATTTTTACAAAACTGCCTATCATTTCAAACACCAATTCGGACCAGTCTGTAATTATGGACTTTTTCACCCAAGTTGGAGGTCATTAAAAATCATGATAAAAATTATGAGTAAACTAGACACACTTTGGGAACTCTCAGAATTTACGGATCTAGTTTTCGACTTCGTATGATTTTTCTATGATTTTTCCAAAATAGTGCAAAAAGGTTAAAGTTAGTTAACAACATATAAATATCATTACACTTTGTATTATGTTGAGCAAAGTGTATAATCATAAGTTCTAATTATTGAATGTGTTTCCTTGTTAGTTTATCATCATAAACTGAAACTAAGTAATTCATGATAAGATTATTCATTCATTTAGAAAACGTATATTAAACTATAAAAAGTATAGTTTAACGGATTCAAAACACTAATGCATTTCCATAAAAGAGTTCTTACATATTACAAACGTTTTAGATAAACTATAATAGGTATGATTTATGATACATTGCATAACACACTCGTACAAAAAAGGTACATTCATACAGAAAAGGATTTACACTCACACACATTACACGTAAACTTGTTAACCTAAATTGTGAGACAATCTCTTTCCGTACGTCCGAGTGCGGAATCAAATTCCTGGTAGTTATAATCAAAATCTCCTGGAGGGAGAACGTGATACTTGTATATAGATATATATTGGGTTTGACACCCCACACCTTGCTGCTAGCTACAGTGGAACCTGCAGGTCTACGGGTGACAAATGTCATTTCAGTTTCGCGACGCCTGAGAAACATCGTGGCAGGTCCATTCAGTCATAGTATGATTATAACGACTCACATAGGGAGATAACAATACATAAAGTTTACGGGATTCATATAAAACCAATTCTCATAAAACCTAAATAGGTTTTATGTTGATTTAAATTCACTTTTTATATCAATTTAAACTCATAGCATTTCTATTAAGTAAGAAAGGTTACTTATACATTTTGGCCTTGGTTATAAAGCTACATTACACAGATTTTAAGGGAAATATTGGATTTTTTTGAAACAAACGCGACATTTACATGAGAAAGACTTCTATTAGGTTTTATAGCAAAAACTTATGAACTCACCAACCTTTGTGTTGACACGTTTTCAAACAACTTGTATTCTCAGGGAATCACTAAACACGTAACCAAGTGCTTTTGAGGATGGGACGTTAAGGCGTCAAACCTTTCATATTTTGTCAACATTTTGTAATTGATTTTGAAACATGTAATTCATACAAGTGATGTAACTTTTTCAATTATATATATATGTTGGTTGTATTTGCTTAAATTACTATTGAATTTGTGGTTATGATACTATACATGAAGTCCTCCACCCCCGGACGTTTCCGTCATCCTTGGTTTGGGGGTGTGACATTCGATGACTTCACAGCTTCAAGATGAACTTGATGAATCTTCAATGAATGACTTCATCTTGAACAGTTGGACTTTTCTTCAGAATTTGACATTGAATGCACATGGGTGAGGAGGCTTCTTGTACTGATTCTTGAAAGATGGCGCTTTCAGCTTGAGAATCTTCAGAGAGAACATCAGAGAGAAATAATTTTCTGGATCACTTCAGAAAGTACAACAATAGCTGCAGACTGATTGAGGAGGCTTCAATGCAATCCATCACATAATCTTCAATTTCTGCTTCACCTTGCTTCTGAGGTTGAAAGATTGAATTTGAAAGAATAATCTTCATTTCTTGCTCCTTCAAATGAGAATTCTTCGATGCTCACGGATGAGGCTTTGGCTCAGAAATCTTCAACACAAACTCCATGAGTTTCATTTTCACCTGAAATCACTTTTCAAGACAAAACAAAACTAAAAGAAAATTTTAGCACACAATATTTTTGGATTTTTCATATTTTCTGAAAAAGAAATAAAACAGAAATAACATTATTTTTGGATTTTTAATTTTTTGATTTTTTTTATTATTTTTATTTCTCCCCTAATATTTAAATTAGAAGAAACTATGAACAAATTTAACAAAAATAAAATGATATCTAACTTTAAGAGTGATTTGGGATCAAAGTTGTTAGACAATGTTTATCCACTTGTCGGTACCTTTCATATTCACATCTTTGTCTGGTCGATCGTTGGTATTGTGGTCCACTTAAACACGAAAAATTGTGACAAATTTAGGACATATTATTTTTTACAAGACAAGGTGAACTTAAGTTCCTAGATATTATATTTGATCCTAAGTTCCTCGATACTATATCTTAAGGACCATTCAGCTGACGACGACCAGGGATATTGTTGTCCACCTAAATTGAGCAGTGAGATCTATAGACAATTTGTATGTGTTCAATTTTAAGTGTACTGGAACGTGTTTCCCGCTTCCTGATATGCCCTAGCCATCAAGAACTTCCAGAGTACTCCTTACACCGGGTGAGCAGACAACCATTCAGAGAGAAGATAGATTCAGAATTTAATAACTTATCACTTTAGAGGGGTTGAGAAGTAGAAAGTTGCATATGCTGTGTACCAAGTCGGATTTGAGGTCACGCAAAGGAGATAGCATATGGCTAACAGATAGGAGGAATTTCATAGATATAATACGTAGAGAAATAGAGTTGCATATGTTTCAATCCAGTTCGGATCTCTTCTAATCACGCAAAGGGTGCAACATATGACTAACAAATAGAAAGAAAGAAAACAATTTTCTACAGACCTAATTTATCGGAATTTACTAGTCGCCCCATCCAACCGAAATTAAGGACAGAATCCGCACATCGAGGAAAAGTTAAACCACGGTTCCAAGTACGGGTTCAATTAATGTGACGAGTAGATTCCCATATATATCTCCCTGCTCAACCTATCCGAGCGTCGTGTTGTCAGGCTGAATGGATCTAACTAGGTCAAGATTTGTCAAGTCTATAAATTTCCTAAGTTCAACTCTGCCTAGTCATGTCCATTTTAAAAAATTCTGTGCCTACCAACGCATCCAACCAGAGCATAGACCCTTCAACTTTGGGTACGTTACGCAGACTTAGATTGTCTGTTATCACTTGATAATATCACTTCCCAAAAAATCTCCCTCAAGCACACTTCATAACCAACATTTTTGTTTTTTTTTATTTTCTGATTTTCTAATGTTTTTGGATTTTTTTTTGTTTTTATTTCTCCCCCTAAATTTGTGCATAGGAGAGAAACGAAAATAAATGTGCAAATTTAAACTATCCTAAAACAAAAATTAGTCTTTAAAGCGAATTAGCTTAAGAAAAACTTAGGAGTATAGAGAAGAAAAACTCAAACCGTAAGTCACCGATTGAATTTGCATCCAAAAGGTCTGAGAATAGCAAGCGTAATCTCAAAACAGATCCAAAAATGCTTGACATCGTTAAGTACTGTCGCCATGAATGATCCCTTCCTTTCTTCCCTTCCCGCAAAGGACACATACTCTCAAATAATGTTCTGAGTGTTGTACAGTTGAGAGATGTCCCCAATCATATGCCAGGAGCAGCCATTACCAACAAACCAAAGTCTGATGATATGCCTCCATAGCTGCTCCGACACAAAGCGGGATCAGTTGGTCTTTGGAACCCAGTCTATTTTGAAACTGGGTCGACCTTTGTCATCCTTGCACAGTACTCTCTCCCATGACATGTCCTGCTTATCACAAACAGAAGATGTAGAAATATTAGAGTCATTAGTTGATTTAGGACAGTGAGCCTTTGGTACCAATTTGTAGTTGGGTTTAACCCATTTCTTTTTCGATCCGATGGGTGCCTCGGTACTTGCTTTGGAACTTGATGTCGGCCGTTGAGATGAGTTTGATTTTGGCTTCACGAAAGCATCTCTTGGATTGGACTTCTTGGCCGACATTCCCTTCTTGCCCTTGGGATTTTGATTCTTGTCCTTTGAGGTTTGATTCTTGGCCTTGAGAGTTGAATTCTTGGTCTTCATGGCATTCCAGTCAGCATTGTCTGAACGTAACCTTGAGAGCTTTCTTTTGAAGTGTCTCCTTCTTGGCGCGTTTTTCCAGCCTTGTGCATAGTAAGGAACGTATGCACGATTTGGACAATTTCGGATAATGTGACCAGGTGTTCCACAGCGAAAACAATTATTTTTCTTCACTGGGAAATTGTTTCTTCCTGCCCCTGGTGGCGTATCCTTGCCTTGTCTCTTGTTGTTCCCACACGCACACTTGCCACACGAACTTTGTTGTGATGGAATTGGTGGCATGTATTTCTCAACGACAGGTTGATCAGAAGCAGTTGAGTTCGAAGCAACAGATTCAGAGTTCAAGGAGATGTTAGTTTGTTCAATGGTTTTCTCCTTGTTCTCATCTTCTGCTACTTTTCCAGCACATGAAACAGAAACATCAGTATTTTTAACCTGAATAACTCCTCCTGACACAAATCCAGCTCGTTTGCCATATTGAAGATGTGGCTCCCTGTCAGTTTCGTCATGTGTCATAGGGATGGATGTGTAGTTATGATTATAAGGAGGAGGTACACTATCATACCCTAGACCCTTGTTTTGATTTTCTTTGAATTTTAATTGGGCTTCATATAAGGACTCGACTGTCTGACTTGACGCAGTATAATTTTTGAAACTGACATCTGTTTTTCCACACTTAATTTTTAAAGCGTCAAGTTCTTCAGTTACAACAACAAGTTGTCTCTTAACATAATCATAATTTTCACACTTGTTGCTATACTCTTCCTGAAGTTTCCTAAAGTCCTTGGTTTTTGCTTCTAATTCAGCCTTCAGGGGTTTCTGTCCTTTCCTGAGTTGATATCCTTCATATCTCAGGTCCTCAACTTCTCTTTTAAATAAATCAATTTTTTCTCAAAGAAATTTAATCGTGGCTTCACAAGCTGGAGTACATGTAACTTCAGTGACCGGAATGTTTTCAGAACTCATTGTTTCTCTACACTTCAAAGCATCAAGTTCTTGAATTATATCAGCAGGACTAAGATGATTAAGATCTTTTGTCTTCTTGATGATGGCCACGTTCATATCCCACGATTTCGGAAGTGAATTCAGTAGCTTTTTGTTTATCTCAAACTTAGACAAAAAGATCCCAATTATATTCATCTCGGTAGTAAGTGTAGTAAATCGTTGCAACTGAGTTTTGAGGGTATCTCCAGGGATATAATCGAAAATGTTGAAATTTTCTCTTAACGAATCCTAACGATTCTCTTTCATGTTTTCAAGTCTCCCGTAGACCTTAAAATCAATTAAAAAGCACAACTAGAAGCTAAAATAAAACTTAAAAGTCAAATTAAAAAAAAAATCAAAAGTCAAACATGAAATAGTCAACCTTGAAAAAGTCAAACCGAAAAGTTAAATTTAAAAATTTGAAAATTTAAAAATTAAACGAAAAAGTCAAAGGTCAAACGTTAAAAAAAATAAAAGTAAAAAATTGTAATATAATTTTATTTATTAATTTTAATTTAATTTATTATTACTATTATTATTTATTATTAATTTTTTAAATTTTGGATGAAAAAGGAATTTAAAATTAAAGGAAAATCAAATTTGGGCTGAAAATGACAAAGATGCGAAAAATTGGTGCGACTGGGAATGGTTAAGTTTAGGATTTCGAAGTGAATCAACAAGGAGTTGGCTAGCCGAGATGGTTAGGTGCTTTTGTTGCTGATCCGGAGGTCATGGTTTCGAAACCATGCACTGCCCCATTTTTTAGTGAAGCGCTTGCAGCTAGCTGCTGCTTAGCCGAGCCGCCAAGCTGTAATCCGAGCCGAGTACTCCCAACCCTAGCTGCAAATCTCCGGCGGCCGTGAACTCCAAAACCCTAGCAGCCGGCCGCAAACTCCGATCAAAAACATCGATTTTTCGACTTTGAAGCTCCAAAACTCGATCAAAAACCCTTTTTATGAAAGATTTTTCGACTTTGAAGCTCCAAAACTCGATCAAAAACCCTTTTTATGAAAACACGAAGAACAAACCCCCCTTATTTTTGCGAGATCTATCCAAAACCGCAAAAATATTTCAAAAATAAGATCAAATAATGCCCCAAATCTTACAAAATTGATTGATACAACTTGGCTCTTATACCAATTGCAAACTCCGATCAAAAACACCGATTTTTCGACTTTGAAGCTCCAAAACTCGATCAAAAACCTTTTTTTATGAAAACACGAAGAACAAACCCCCCTTATTTTTGCGAGATCTATCCAAAACCGCAAAAATATTTCAAAAATAAGATCAAATAATGCCCCAAATCTTACAAAATTGATTGATACAACTTGGCTCTTATACCAATTGTAAGTCCCTAATTTGCCCGTGTATCAGTCAGATCCGTTTGATGGTGCGGAATCCCAATCAAACAGATGATGGCAGATCAAATAGAAAAGAATGAGAAGAAGAATAATATGAATCTTCATATGAATTGATATGAATTAAAGTTCCTGATACAAAAGATTCACACAAAATGCTCTCTGGCCGTAAACTCTCTTCGTGTTTATCAATCTCTACTCCTCACCCTAACACCTCTATTTATACTTGGGAATATGGGTCGGATAACACATGGGCCGTAAATGAGTTTACGGCCGTAAGGTGTTTACGGCCGTAAACTCATCCGTAAACATGACCATAAACTTATAAATATTACAGAAAAATATAATTGCCCAGAAAAGTAAAGTATAAACCATATTTTGACCCAACATTTTCGAAGAAACATATTTTATTCATTTTAAAACGTTTGAGATGTCATCGTCAATACATAAACATAAGCATAAACAGAACTTACATTTATTTACACTAGTGATTTACATCTCTGTAATCTCTCAGTGTAATGTGACTTCATATCAACACTTGTGATATAAATAAACTGAGTGGGTCAGGTTGGGAAACCTGGTGAGTACATAGGGTTTTCAACCCACAATAATATAATTATTACGTTTAAACAATCAAACAATCAACCCAATTACCCATCCCCATTATCTTCTTTAATCTTAAGGATCTACCCTAAGAATCAGTTATTCCTCGTTCATTCATTCCTAAGGATCATCCTAAGGAATCGGCACAAAGTCCATCGTTGCCACGGTTTACACAACGGGCACAAAGTCTGCATAGTCGTCAGGGTTTAGGCATCAAGTCTGCATGATCACCAAGGTTTAGGCATCAAGTCTGCATGATCACCAGGGTTTAGGCATCAAGTTTGCATAATCACCAGGGTTTAGAGTACACCGGGTGAACACATCATTCACAACACATACAGGTTGCGAGCCTGCTAGTGTTCCATTGGATTGTCTAGTTAAGTCCGTGGTTGTCATCCATACTTTGCTGAATGACGGGGCCATCATTTGGGAAAAAGGCTTCTCACATCGTCCACCTATCACCCTCACCTCGTGGTCTATAACACCTCTCAACTCATCATTCAACTCATATTCCATCTATTATATCTACCCATGTTTACCCCAACATTATCGTAGATATAAAATACATATACATTTTAAATCATTTAAAACATGTATAAAATCGTTCATTTAGCATAGACATCAAGTACTCAGATAATATGCACACATAATATGTAATTTATATAAAATACTTCATATCTATGTGTAAGATGAAAGTAACTATGCACTCACTTGAAAATGTGGTGATTCCGAACTCAGACAGCGCTTCACTTCTTGAAAAAAAATAATTTCCTTCGACGAAACAGCGGGTTTTATAGAAAACCAAGCTTTGCTTGGAGCAGCATTCCCGTGCGAAAAATCTCTTCTTCTCGAAGTCGTCGAGCACTCAGGGGCTTCCGCCTCATGCTAGGGAGGTTCCCTAGGCTTTTCGGGGGGTTTCGGGGCTAGAGAGAGGTTCTAGAGAGAGAGAGAGAGAGAGTAAAGAGAAGAAAGAATGAGAAATGTGTGAAGAAAATGAGGATATGAGAGGTTCTATTTATAGGGTGAAAATGGCTGAACTTGGTGCCACATGTCACCATCTAGTGCCAAGACTTGGGTAGAAAGCAATGGCCAAGATTGTGTCACATCACCCATTTTCGCACAACACACTTCCGACTTCTAAAATTCATAACTTTCACATACGACCTCCTTTTTTGACTTTCTTTATATCCACGTAGGTAAAAATAATATCTACAACTTTCATTTTGACTCCGTCAGCTAATTCTCGACCGATCTTAAATTTAATAGTACTAGGCGTTTAGACTGTTAAATGACCGCGAAGAATTCGTAACTCCTTCATACGGATTCTGTTTTCGTCTGCCTTTTTACTGTTAATTTCCTATTAATGAGATCTTCAACTCTCATTTAAGTCAGGTAAGCCAAAAACCGCTCGAACTAAAATTCGAGTTTTGGGTCGTGTACTGTTAAGCCGAATCTTAGAAAAATCATAACTGCTTCATACGAAGTCAGATTTGGGCGTTCTTTTTATGGATTTTCTCAGTTTAACATATTCTACGACTATCGTTTAGATCACTAAGGCTAAAAAGTCCTCCATCGTAAAATCACTATTTACGCTTCCCGGTGCCATGTCGGTTCCGTCA
Organism: Lactuca saligna; assembly: GCF_052625555.1. NCBI lineage: Eukaryota > Viridiplantae > Streptophyta > Magnoliopsida > Asterales > Asteraceae > Lactuca > Lactuca saligna. The sequence goes on along the minus strand of NC_136420.1, from coordinate 59,818,767 downwards.
CGAAACTTCGACGGGTCATAACTTCTTCGTTATAACTCGGATTTCGACGCTCTTTATATGTACGAAAACCTTGTGACATATGCTAAAACTTGGTTAAGATTATTTATTCTAAATAATCTTTTGTCGAAAAGTCATTTTCGACCCCTATTACCTCTAAATTGACTAGCCCGGATCTACGGGCGTTACACAAACTGTCTGATATCGGTCTTGTGCATGCTCAGATAACGGTTCATCTGAGCCTACTCGGAAGCAAACTCTAGGTAAAACATCGCCCTCTTAGTGAACATTCAGTGATCTTCGTCACCGAATCCCCATCCTGTCTCAGACTCAAAAACTCCCGAGCCAATCGTTCCTGCTCAACCCTCGGAATGTATCGGGCGTGGAACATATCCTAAAACTGCTCCCAAGTAATAGCAGCTCTCTGCTCATCAGAATACAACCCTGTCGTCAGCCTCCACCAGTCCTTGGCCCCGAGCTTGAGCAGGTTCACGGCACATCTGACCTTTTGGTCAGAAGGACATGAACATGTAAAGAAACACCCTTCAACATCGGACACCCACCGCATAGCCTTGATGGGGGGAGGGGGGCTTCGTGTTTTCGAAGTCCCTGTACTGGAAGCCCCGACCGTCTCCCACGCCACCTCCAGCCGTTGTTACAACTGATTCATCTATCGCGGAAGCCATCTTTACAAGGGCTACGTATCTATCATCAAAGTACTCAATCATGCCAAACCTAATAGTCCCAAACAACTCCGGTATCTGACGTCAGACAATCTCGACTACCTCCTCACGGATGATCTCCCTGACCCGATCCTCTATCAACACTGGCTCCTCCTAACTGATAACCTCAAGGGCTACTGGGGCCTCCTGATCACCCTGCCCTGGTCCCGATCTGGATCCCGACACGAAAGGCCTCGTAACCACCATACTGAAAATACAACAGGAAGATATCAGATAACACACACCAATAACTAGGAGTTAACTCCCAATCCCAACCCTAGGGGTTGTGACTTCCTTGCTACGTATATGGGTCCTGTGCTTTCAGTAGTACGGGTCCATACTACATTCCGCACCTACCCATGTTTGTCTCAAGTATCATCACAACACCCTAACAATAAATGTAAAAATAGCAAGTGTTCAATCCTCATTCCTAGGGAAAGGCTAACTATCTCACAACTGACCTACCGGTCTCACACAACCCACCCATCCATGAAACTTCCACCAACCCTGCAACACTAGTGTATGCTAGCCATACATAACACTGGACCCCATATACTTTCGAATATCCAATCTTAACCTAAGCACCCAATCAAACAAGAACAGAACATAAGGCTAAATCAAACATTCTCAGGCTATAAGATCTTAATTATGTATAACCGTGATGTATACACTAAGCAACTACAGTAATGATGTCAATTTCATATGAGGAAATCCCTAGGCTATCAGGCATCATATAATCAGACAATTCTATCATGCAACTTCTAAAGATCCCTAGCCTAGTACTAGCATGTTGTTCTAACATATCACAATATCAAATAATTGTATGGTATTTTGGGGTCTACTTACTGGCTCCGATTGATCGTACACCCTGCATCCTCCTTTACTTATTTTGAAAACCATTTTAGAAATCATTTTGAAAACCTTTCCTTGATTTGAGACTGGATTCACACGAATGTTCCTACAATTCTCTAAAACCAAGGCTCTGATACCAACTTGTAACACCCAAAAATTCAAGCCAAATTTAAACTTTTCAAAAACACTTTAAATCAATAACCATAACAACTTTGTTTCCAAAATAGTTTATATCAGAGTTTTCCCAGCAATCATAACAAAAGATAAGGAGTCGTACGATCACGCCTTAGCCTTGCCGTGATCCCCCGAGGTACCTAAAACCATAAACTAAAACTGTAAACCCGAAAGTTTAGTGAGCTCCCCCAAAATACCCATACTCACAGCTATACACATAAAATCACAAACAACATACTATGGGTCCAGTCAACCATCGGGTTGGAATACCCCAGTCCCACAACCAACAGGTTTGAATGCCAACATACTATGGGTCCAATCATCCTCGGGATGGAATACCCAAGGCCCATAACCAATAGGTTGGAATGTTCACATACTATGAGTCCAATCATCCTCGGGATGGAGTACTCATGGCCCACAACCAACAGGTTGGAATGCCCAGGTCTATTGGCCTCCGCACAAAGCAGATAAGCCTCAACCGCCAAACAAATATGTGTGTGTGTGTGTATATATATATATATATATATATATATATATATATATATATATATATATATAACACAAATAATCACATAAAGTTCTATAGACAACAACTGATCTACCGGATCATACCACATAGCACATAATACCATCCTATCTATCAGGATACATATCTAACAGATCAATACATACCACACAATATTATCCAACCCTCTAGGATACCAATCTAACAGATCATACGAACATAACATAACCATGTAACAATCCAAAGGGCCAACCTTGGTGCCTTAGACCCTTAAATATAGTGAGGAAAACTCACCTTGCGACTGCCGACTGGAAATAGAAAGCTCAACTCTCGAATCTCTGCCACGAACTTCACCACCTATAATCACCATAAAACCCTTTTCCATAAATTTTCCAATTCACCAAAATACCCCCCCCCCCCCCCCAAGAGATCAACTGGTCAACCCTTGGTCAAAGTCAACAACCCATGCTCACCCCACTCGTCGAGTGCAATTCATCGACTCGTCGAGTCCTTCCTGAACTCGAGAAGTCATGAAATCCTTGCTTGCCTCATCGAGTTTCCCTATAACTCGCTGAGTTCGTGCATGTCCAAAGGTTAGGAGAACCCTAGCCGACTCGCCGAGTCATAGACTGACTCGCCGATCCCAAGGCAATCTCCACCGGACTCGCCGAGTTGTTCATCAACTCGTCGAGTTCATGACCATCTTCATATAACTCGCTGAGTCCCTTCAATCCTTCATCCATACAGATGCTTTTCAGGCCATGCAAAGAATCCATACTGCAGATTTGAGCTCCTAGGGCGTGTTTATCACGTAAAGTTACAAACTTTACGTGTATGCAAGATGATAATGGCCCAAAACAAGCTAAAGGAGTGGATTAAGGTAAGGGAAAGGCCATAGATCAACAAAGACTAGAACTTTATGACAAAGAGGGGCTAAAGGAGTCCAGATTTGAGATTGCAACCTCAGATCTTGACCCAAATCGGATATCCACTCCAAACCCCAAAAAAGGGATCTAAACCCATAAATGAAGAGATATAACCAAAAGGGAGTCAAGGTAACAGCTTGTTACCTTCAAAACGATGCCATGACAGAGAAGATTCCGAATCTACAACAGCCCCTTGCCTCACACCTCTTGAACTCCAAGCCCTTTACTCCAAGAATCTTCTTCCAAGATGAGAAGCACACAAAATTAGAGGGAAATCACAAATTAGGGTTTCTGAATTCGAGGGATGCAATAAGAAAGGCTAGGGAGAATAAGATGGTTTTTGGGTCCCATTAAGTCATGCAAATTAGGGTTTCATCTGCCATCTCCTACTCGTCAAGTCCCTCATTGGACTCGGCAAGTAGGTCACTAAAACTCGTGGACCAACCCGCTGCTACTCGACGAGTAGGGCAACCATGTACCTTTTCCTGGAAAATGAGAGAAGCACACCAAAATACACACTCAGATCTCACAAAAACTCAATGAGAGGTTAGGGTATTTGAAATAAGTCTAGAAGTCAATGGTGGCTGAGAAATGAAAGAGCCTTGAGCTTATAAGGATACTTAAATAGTGCCTAAACCCTAAAAATTAGGGTTTGGCACTCTGCTCATTACAGTGGGTGGACCCCAGCTTACAATGGGCGTACACACCCAGGCACGTGCCAACTAATCATGCATGCATGGGACCGATTTGCCATTCTTTTCCATTAGGAGCCAAATCTGCCAATAATTTCAAATTACCATAACTTCCTCATTTTAGGTCCGTTTCCAATGAACCTTATATCCATGGAAAGGTGGCGAGAAGCCCTATGTTTCTAACAACACACCAAAGCATTAAAACATCCTGGCAAAACCCAAAAATTCACAAAAGACCGAGTTATCAAATTACGATTATATCATTGGCCTCCGAAAACATCATCAAACACTTTGATCACTTAAACCAGAACACCCACACCCGAAAAGGGCCAAATCCTTTCTTCCCAAGGCCCTAAGCTCCATAGCAACTGAAGATTGGGCCGCAACCCCGAAGAATGAAGTAAATCCAATACCTAGTGTTACATACATGATTTAGAAAGTTATGATATTTTTCAATCGAAATGTTCATGTATAAGGTTAAGTTCATGAAATAAATAAATTTTGTACAATGTGGCGAAACCATTATATATATATATATATATATATATATATATATATATATATATATATATATATGTGTGTGTGTGTGTGTGTGTGTGTGTATGTGTGTGTCAGTGTGTGCGCGCGCGCACACACTCTAAGAACCATACGTGTTGTGAGAACTTTGAAACCATTTGTAACCATAGTGGCAGACCTTAGTGGTGCCTGAAGGGTCCCGGGCCGCTGTTCTGATTTCGGCACGTAGTGTAAATTTTATTTAATGTTTTTTCTATTAGATGCACCAACTTAAAATACAAGTGCCACTACTAATGTAGATTTTTTCGGAAAAAAATTTTAGTGTCACCCCTACTAAAACGTTTTGCGTCCGCCGATATATATATATATATATATATATATATATATATATATATATATATATATATATATATATATATATATATATATATATATATATATATATATATATATATATATATAAGATCAAATTTTTAGATCTTTATTTTATTTTCTTAGGACATCATCTCTCGACATATGTTGACTACGGGAGGTTGCAACAATAGGTGTGTTATGATAGATAATAAAAATTCTGAAGTATGTTGCTATGATATATAATAAATAATTGAAATATGCTGCCATTATGGAAAAATATAAAAGTACATTGTCTTCGGTAATAGACAAGAATTAACGCATGTTTTTATCATGGATAAAAAATCAAGTATCTTACTATTGTGGAAAAAGTAAAATACAATGCTATATTGGATAAAAAAATAAAGTTTGTTTCTAGTATATATAAAAATTATAATATGTTGTTATTGTGAATAAGAAAATATAAGTACATTCTCTATATTGGTGAAATGCATGTTATTATAATAGATAAAAATGTTAAGATATATACTTTGTTTTACTAATTTATGTATGCTTTTTTAACATATTTTAGGTTTGTGGGTTGGAAGAAAGACAAGTCCAATTGTCCAAATAAGTGTAAGATAATTACAACTTGGAGCCCAAATTGTCAAATATGAGTAATAACCCTTCCAACAATCGACCTAATGCTACTTATGTTATTGTTGCAAAACACTTGTATGTTTATTAGACATTTGTATTTTGTTTGTGTCTATATTTTTTTGTTAAACTTGCGCTGTTAATGGATAATTTTAGATTGAAGATTATTGTCTGTGTATGACGTTGAAATATAATTTGGTCATTTATATTAGAATTTTTCTGCATTTTGAGTAGAAAGAATCGTTTGTTATTCCTCTAAAGTTGTACATTTCATTGGAATTGCCTAGGAAACATTGCCAAAAAAAAAAAAAAAATTCATGAAAACTATCATAATAGTGTTTCCTTGGAAAAATCTAGGAGAAAACTATCATCATATTTGTCACTAAAAGTAGTCATAAAAGAGTTGTTATTCGGAAATGCATATGAAATATATTTTCCTGGGAATAAGTTTCCTCGGAAAACCTCGGAATACAAGCAAAAATGGCATGTATGGGGCAAGTGTTGGAACTTTATCTGTGGAATTCCCTTGGTAAAGTTTTTTAGGAACTTTTTTCCAATAGAACTTTTTTTCCTTTGAAAACTCTTGTAAATACCTATTTTGTAGTATTGTATCGCCATTTTAATGAATCACTCAAATGAATATTACATTCTTAAATAATAATAAATATTATTGCATATTATTAGATGAAAAAACCACTTATTAAAGTGAAAAAGAAGAAAAACGGATTAGTATCAAAACATTCTTTTACATAATTTCCAACTTGGCATAAGTAATAAAAATGTTTTTATAATAATATTTGCTGAAACGAATATATTTCTTGGTTATCACTTTCCCTTTGGGTTGCATAAATGCAAGAAACACAATTTCCATGCATATATCTCGTTTTACTATTAAAAGCACATGATACTCATCTTGGTGTTGAAGTGTCACTATTTATGAACTCAACTTTAGCCTATATAACGTAATACCTATTTATAGTGTAACATGATCAACAATTCTGGTTAAGCATTTATTACTTTCTCAATTAACTCAAATTAACCATAGGTAGTCACTAGTTTCGTTATGATTCGACACATGTCAATAATTGTGACACTTAAATTTGAAAGTCAAAGAGATTGTGGTTTTTGTTGATGATGAATATGAACATAGTGTCTTTCTTCCTCTCGTAAATTAACACTATAAAATTTTTATTTATTGCTTAATTACATAAGAGACCCTATTATTTACCTTTTTCGGATTAAAGAAGTGGAGGAGCAACTACATGCCTTGGGACAAAAAAGTAGGGGTGACAAATCGTGTTATCGTTTCGTGTTTCTGTCTGACACGACACGATACGATAAAGTTTTTTTTAACACGAACACGACACGACACAATGTCGTGTTTTTTTAACTAACACGAAAATGAACGCATTAAAAAAATGACAAACACGACACGACAAATACAACATATACTAAAAACTAGTTTATTTAATGAATATTTTATCACATATAACACGATAAACACGACAAACACGAAAAACAGATAAAGAAATACTAAATTGTATCAATTTCGTGTCGAATTTTGAACACGAACACGACACGACACGACATCGTGTTTTTTACAGCTAACACGAACACAAATTCAAATTTTAGTTTCTTGCCAATTTCGTTTCGTGACGTCTATTTTTATCGTGTCGTGTCATAAATTGTCACACCTACAAAAAAGATGGAAAAGCAATACATCAAAAGACAAAATTGCAAAAATGGTCCTTGTGTTTGGCAAAATTATGCGACTTTGGTCCAAAACGATACTTTGATGCACCACTGGTCCAAAATTGGATTTTTTCCATTGTTTTTGGTCCCTCCCATTCACTTCCGTCCATATACTCCGTTACATGCAATAAAGACCAGGGTATTTTCGTCTTTCCACTTACAGGGACCTTTTTTGCAACCTTATTCAAAATAAAAGCAGAGCTACATCACTCTTCCATCTTCAACTTCACGAGCTTCATACTCTTCCTACTCTGTGTTCACAATTTCTTAGAGATCAAAAATTAAAATGGTGATGTGTTTCTGTGGTAGGGAAGCGGTGGTTCGCACCTCCTGGACATCAGCAAACCCTGGTCGGAGGTTTCTTTCCTGCCCTCAAAAGGTAAGTGTTCGATTTTTCTATTTTACCCTCATTTTGGAAAATCACCCTCATGTTTAGGGTTTATTTTTTTATGTGAAGGGTTCCAGATGCCGATTCTTAGGATGGATTGATCCTCCCATGTGTGCATGATCTATGTTGATAATACCCGGATTATTGAGGAATATCAACAATGTAAACTATCAAGTGGCAAGATTGAAGATGTGTTTGTTTGCAAGTTGGTTATTATTTGTGGTGGTTTGGGTGCTTTTCATTTTGGTAATAAGCAATTAGGGACCCATGTAGTTGCATGTAATTTTGGGTGTTTTTTGTCTTATGAAATTGTAACAAGGGAATGTGGTAGTTTTTGGTATTTGATAATGTAATATCAGTTTAGGGTTATTTTGGACAACTTCAGAAATTTGTACTCTTTTCAAGGATATAATGACAATGTATTGCAGTTATCACCGAATGTTAATGTTTATTTGTTGTTTCAGAAAACAGTTGTTATAACCATAAATGTGTTCCATAAACATGACAACCAACAGTTGGTATAAACCATAAACATCATTCTTCAACAATGACAAAAGGTTGACATTAATTTCATGACCAAAAGGGCTAAAAGACCAAAATAAAACCATTACAACAAACTAGTTTTAAACCATTACATCCAAATGCACAAAAGTTGTGCTAAACCAAAAGATAAGTTTTTAAACAAAATACACTAATTCCTGCATTGACTGCTACCTCCATTCCCTCCTTGACTGCATCATGCATTCCCTCCTTGACTGCTTCCTGCATTCCCTCCTTCATTGCATCCTGCATTCCCACCTTGACCCTTGCACGTCCTTGAGTTATGACCCCTATTGTTGCATTTCCCACACCTGACACTAACAAACTTTCTGGTAAGTTTTTCAGGTTCACCTGCACCATGATTTTGCATTTGTTTATCATATTTTTCATCTGCACTTCTCTTTCTCTTGGTCTTAGGTCTCCCAGGTTGATTGTGATGTGGTGGTGGTGTTAATTGAAATGGACAGGTACTTTTTGGCCACATGGCTCTACCCTTTATAGGGTCCACAGTGTAAGAGTAAGCTTCATTCCATGTTTGAAGCCAATACACTTTGTTGACATAAGTGTAAAGCTCCCCAACTTTGTCTCCACTATCAGCCATTTCATGTATTGTAGCTATGGCATGCCTGCATGGAATCCCATTCAATTCCCACCTTCTACATGTACATGACATATTTGTCATGTCAACCACATGCTGGTCATGCCAAGGACCATAAACTTCATACTTTGCAGTCCCATTCCATCTAGCTCTATACTGGACTGAAGCTTCCCTATTTCTCTCAAGTAACTTTGATGTTGTTAGAGTGAGTGGACCTGGAGCTTTGGACATCACTTTCTTCACATTGCAAATCCTCTTCATAAGGTACTGCCTGATGTACTCAAGACAACTTATGATGGGCTTATTCCTACCATGAATAAGCTTACTGTTGAAAACCTCATATAAATTGTTGAGCAATATATCTGATCTTGCTCTGCCTGTATTAAACAAGAAAATTATATGAACTAAACCATATACAATGAGCACTAGTAAAGCTTCACCTAAGTTAGGGAATGTAACCTGAAAAGTGGCTTCTGGCCCAATGGTGAAGGGGGGATTTTCTTCAACCACTCAAAAGCTTCCTTATCAAACTTGTTAAGTTCATTCATGTAGTGTTCAAATTCTGGTATTGTGGTTGCTATTGCACACTTCCATAAGTGATCTTTATACTCTTTTGTTTTCCATTTTTTCCTCATGTTCTCATAAATATGTCTTAGACAGAATCGATGCTCAGCCTGTGGGTATAGTTGTGCAATAGCAGGTAAGAGTGCCTGTAAAGGATTATTTCACTTAATCATTGCAACAATCATATACAAATAAACTATTAGTAATACAAAAAGAAGAAAATAGTACCTTTTGTCTATCACTCATGAAAGTAAAGTTAGAATTTGAGTACAACTCTAAGTCATCTCCCAAGCATTCTAGAAACCATTTCCAGCTACTCATATTTTCAGTCTCAACAATGGCATATGCAAGTGGGTATATGTCGTTGTTTGAATCCAATCCAACTGTTGTGAGTACTTGGCCTGGAAAGGGTCCTTTCATAAAAGCACCATCTAGTCCCAGAATATCTCTTAAGCCTGCTTTAAACCCTTTCTTTAATGCCCCTAAGAAAATATACACCCTTTTAAACTGCCTTGTTTCTCTAGTACTGTTAGGCTCATTAACAACCTCAAGCTTCACAGTTGTACCCACATTAGTTGCTTGTAGTTCCATAAGATAATCTCTTAACACCTCGTATTGCTTTGTGTAGTCACCACTCACTTGCTTTGTAGCTGTTGCTTTTGCTCTCTGTACTTTGTGTATGGACACACCAACTTGAAGCCTCTTCTGAACTTGCTCGTGAATGCTTCGAAGGGGTACTGTAGGGTTAGACTCGACCATGTCTAAGATTTCTGCAGATATATACTTCGCAGTGCAAGCCCTAAGTTTTCGAGTTTGAACACAAGTATGTTTGTCCACTAAAGTTTTCACATACCAATAATCACTATCTTTTGACCGTGAAGTCTGCATTAACCAAGAACAATTTAATTTATTGCCCTTACTTACCCCACTTGCATTTACATTAGGTACATTACCTTTACACACAACCCTAAGCCTTGTTTTGTCGTTTTTCTTGAAGCCAAGATTCCTTCTAGTCTCAATGGCAAGTTTGTTGACTTTGTCCTTAATTTCCTTTTTACTTTTATACTTTTGACCCACTTGAAAAGTAACTGTATGGACTTCACCAAGAGAGCACTTCTTCTCCTTCACCATCTGTTTTAATATTGCTTTCCTTCTTTCATCATCACTATCTTCACCTAATGAGTCCCATTCATCATTATCAATTACTTCAACATCTTCAACATCTTCCATATCAACAACTTCATTTTCAATCTCAACACCTTTTCCTCTATCAACATATTCAACATCTAGATCAACATTCATATAGAAATCACTCATGTCCACCTCAATATCACTTACATAGTTTTCTTCATCTTCAAGAAAGTCACTGTCTTCCTCACTCCCTTCACTACCCCCTTCACTACCCCCTTCACCAAGTCCTTCACAAACTCCCTCACTTTCAAATTGAACTTCCCCCTAGTCCTGTGACAAGTTCTGCACCAACACCCATACTCTGATCATTACCATCATTAAAAGTATATTGATCAAAGAAAAGATCAAAGTCTTCAAATTGAAATGGTTGGTCATCAAAGGTATCAAACTCTCTTGTATTTACTTCTTGGTCACCAACATTTGCACCTTGATCATGAACTTCTGTATCTTGATCACCAACAGCTGCACCTTGATCACTAACATTTGCTCCTTCATTACCAATTTCAACATGTGTATCTTCACCACCAACAGTTGCACCTTGCTCACTAATATTTGCACCTTCATTACCAATTTCAACATGTGCATCTTGATCACCAACAGTTGCAGTGTGTTCCAAGTTGAAACACAATTTCTTACTATATGATTGACTCCCATCAACTAACCTCAATCTCTTATTTGAATTGTATTCGGGTGTCTCATATCTTACTAAACACAATTCAAGATTTGGGACATCTTGATCACCAACAGTTGCAGTGGGCACATCATCTGCTATTTCCTCAATTATGACCCTAGGTTTAACTCTTGGAGACATAAAGTATGTAAGTAACTTAGTTTCATTATGTTCAGTGTATACCTTGATGATCTTATGATGTTCAATGTACCGTGCAAGACTAAGTACATCAATATCATTCCCTAGAGCTCTAAGACCAAACTCCAAATCTCCATTTGGCAATTGATAGTGGAAGTAAATGACTGGTGGTACATCATAACCAAGGTTCAGCATCACCTCGTCCAACTCATGCACAAAGAACTCATCCATGTCTACCAAGTCAATGTGGTCTAATTTTCCTTCAATGTAGCTTATCCGTGGGAATTTTGTGAACCTCCCTCCATGATGGAGCTCAATAGTGAACATCGTGGGATATCCTTCTGTAAAAATCATGAACCAAACCAAAAAAACATTACTTTATATGGATTGTAAAAGATTTTTTTTTGTTTCAAAGAAATATGTAAGAAACAGAGTACGTTACTGTAAATTCGGATTGCATCAAAACACTGATTTCTTGGCCTGATTTCCCACATTTGGACCATACTCGTGGATTCAAACTTACGATTGCGGTTGATGATCAAATGCAAGATTTCAATGAACGATTAGGGTTTTCGATCAACAAGTTGGGTTTAGTGCGTAGAGTGAAGGGTCATTAACTGTGTATATCATTCAATATGGCGGTAATCGATGATATGGAGGTGGAAAGACGAAATACACCGGTCTTTATTGCATGTAACGGAGTATATGGACGGAAGTGAATGGGAGGGACCAAAAACAATGGAAAAATCCAATTTTGGACCAGTGGTGCATCAAAGTATCGTTTTGGACCAAAGTCACATAATTTTGCCAAATAAAGGGACCATTTTTGCAATTTTGTCACATCAAAAAGAGGAATGAAAACACAAGGACTAAAGTGGTATAGACACAAATGATACTCCTCATCCTCGAGTAGTTGAAATACCTATATATATATATATATATATATATATATATATATATATATATATATATATATATATATATATATATATATATATATATATATATATATATGTTTAGGTTCATGTGAGACCGTGAGACGCATTTTTTTTTTTTTTTAAATTTTTTTTTAGTTAATTCAAGTTCCAGAAATAATATTTAAAAAAAAAATTGGATTTTTCCATTTATTTTGCATTTTAAAATTATTTTTTAGAATATTTCAGTGTAATATTCTATTAGAATATTTCACGTATTTTTAAAAAAATGGAATTTATTTTTATTTATTTAGATTTTTTTTATATTTTTTTAGTTAATTCAAGTTCCGAAAATAATATTTAAAGAAAAATTTTCAGATTTTTCCATTTAATCTGCATTTTAAAATTATTTTTTAGAATATGTCAGTGTAATATTCCAATTAGAATATTTCACTTATTTTTCAAAAAAAAAAATGGATTTTTTTTAATTTTTTTTAGTTAATTCAAGTTCCGAAAATAATATTTAAAAAAAAAAAAAGAATTTTTGGATTTTTCCATTTATTTTGCATTTTAAAATTATTTTTAGATTTGGTCTCACGGTCTCACAAAATTAGAATGGTCTCAAATGAACCTATATATATATATATATATATATATATATATATATATATATATATATATATATATATATATATATGGTATGTTTTCTTTAATGCACTTCTTGGTTTATCTTACATTCAATTCATTTACTATGTATTGTTTATATGTTCAGGAGGATGCACCAAATGGTGATCTTACACAAGACTATGTGGCTGAAACACAACCAATGACAACAACATTAGATGAAATGCAATTAATTGATGTACATGTGAATGAGGTTGAAGATGATGGTGATGAAGTAGGAATTGGAAAAACTCAAATGGCACGTCAACACTTCAAAATGTTGGTGATTTTAGTGTCACCATGTCATTTTAAGTAACTGGAACTAACATGTGAGCTAAGGGGCTTAATGATTTGTACTCTAATACATGTACGGGGTTGTGCGGAGTGCACGCATGTATAAAATTGAGTCAGAAGCTGGTTTGATGACTAATCGAGGGTCCGGGGTTTCCAAATGGGCAGCGCCCCTTTGGCGGGGTCTAGGGGCAGCGCCCCTAGCGGTGTCCAAGGGGCAGAGCCCCTTCGTAGGTGATTATGGTAAAACTAACGAAACTCGTTAGTTTTTGGTAACCCTAATCCGGATTAATATTACTTGCTTCCAAAGCAACTAATGACGGCCCAACCCTAATGAAACCTTAATCGTGTTTACTATATAAACAACTCTTTCTTTCCAGAATGGAGACGTTCTTTAGCTCTCGTTTTTCATCACACATTCACAGAACCCTTTAGCATATTAGCTTACGTTTTCTGTGCCTAGAAACGTAAGTGTCCGCTTGGATTATCCTAGACTGAATTTCTTGTAACCCCAATGTTTTAAAACCCGGGTTTTTAATTGACCCGGTGTGACGACCGGTTCACGGGTCAACCGGTTCAACCGGTTGAACCGTCGGGTCAACCCCGGTTTATGATTTTTTTCTATTTTTATATATTTTTACTTTCCTGTATAATGCATAAACATATAAAACCTATAATTTGATGTACACAAAGTTTAAATATTGAAAAACATTAAACAAACCACAAATAACTCGTTGTTTTGGTGTTCGATACTTGTATCCAACTATCAAAACCCTATTAAAACGGGTCAACCCGGTTTTAACCGGTTCAACATAAGCGGTCGAACCGCGGTTCAAGGGAAACCCGGCCGGTTCGATCCGGTCCGTATTTCTACAAAAAACCGTTGTCAATTGACCCACCTTTTACCCCGGGTCACGGTCCAACCGGTTGAACCGGCCGGGTCAACCCGGGTTTTAAAACATTGTGTAACCCAGATATAGCGTAGAAATATCAGTTCGGAAAGTGATATCACGATCCAATCTGGTATCCAGATCTCCACCGCAAACCCTAATATTCCGAACACAAAATTGGAAAAAGTCAATAGATGGAGTTGATTCAAGCTAGAAAGAACCAATGGTGTAAGAGGTGTTATTTCATTGATATGTATAGTGGGTGAATGGAAATTTTATTGGTGCTACTTGTTACCTCTTTTGTTGCTACTAATATGACTTTTTATAATTGTTAGTGATGGCTACTTAGATTGATACCACATGTTTTTAATTTAGTGAAGTAATCGGTTGACCATTTGGATCGATCGGTATAGCTTGACATTCGATGGTTTTGATCTGATTACCTTGTTTAGGACTTTTGTAAATGACAATACATATGTCACATGTTATACACATGCATGGAAAGTTTTGGTTTTTCATGTTATTAATTGTTTGGAAATCAAAAAATCTTCTAACTAAGGTTCATTAGAGTCCATGCATAAATAGAGAAGTTTCAACCTCACAAAAACACCATTCGGTTCCAACATTCCTAACAACTATCTTGCTTCTAATGCTTTACATGGAATAAAAAAACCATAAAAAGGGAAGAAAACGTGAAATTATGGTTTCCAAGAAGATTCACGTTTTTAAGCTTGGGGTTGCCAAATCATCGTCCAGCTCATTAAATGAGGTGACGTCAACAACATTTAACTGTCTTATTAACTGTTAAATAAGGAAAGGAAAGGAAAGGTCTGGTTTAATCCAAAAAAAATGATAAAATATATGTTTTTTTAATGTAATTAACCTTTTTTATTTTCGGAGCTGTTTGTACAAATTAGTTAACCATCTCTAGTATATTTAAATTACATACTAATAATTTAGTCTATTATAACCATTGCAAACAAATAAACAACTTCATAACTTCCAAAACATTATTAGACCCCACACTAAGTTCAACACCCACTTTCATACAACTTAAAAAGATGGTAATTAACAAATACCAAGCAAAACACACTAGTCTACATCCTCGGTTTTTACAGACTAAACTGAATTGAACTGGACTAAACAAGTTTTCCATAGCTATTTACAACACAAGAATGACAAGGACGTTCACGTCTTTTCCACACACAAAAGACTAAGAACAAGTCTATCCCACCTCTTGATGGGAAATTATTACAACCTTCGTCCCACGGACTAAACAAGTTTCTCATAGACTCCTCACGGTTTCAGTTCAGTGTAAGCCAAATACAGTACAAAGCCAACATGTCATACCTAATGTCGCAGTTCTAGTCTAACACACACGAAATGCAGTACAATATGGTCTTGTTCTGTCCTGTCATATGTCATGTACTGCATAACAAACGATGCCTAAAACTCATCGAAACCGGTACAAAACCCTAAAACCCTCACTCAAATTTACAATCACGCCACCACGTAGGATAATCGAACCCTAAAATAACCTACCATTATCAAGTTCTCCCTGGTGGAGTAAGTTGCCCTATTTGATCAACAAAATTATTCACACTCCTCATATTCCACCAAAACTTTCCAAATTGATCCAACTCTTTGCCACTCTTGTCTCTATCACCACCCGGATTCTCAGTCAAAAACTGTTCCCAAAACACATCGTTAACACCCACCACCACCCCATCTCCGGCGACTTCACTGGTGGCAGTTTTAACCTTTTCACGGTTCACATCAAAATCATCTTCAGCTTCTTTCAATACACCCTCCCACAACACAAGGGATGATTCCAATTTCTCCACTAACTCATTATCCAATCCCAAAAGTGCATCAACGGTTATACTTTCACGAATCGGGATATCAAAATGACAAATTTGCCCCTCGTCATTTTCACCGGACAACCTTCTTTTTCTGTCATTTGTGTCCCCCAACGCGGGTTTCTGAAATAATTCGTTTAAATAACAAAGGATTTCTTTTTGGTGTTTTCCAGCGAGTTTCAAACGATCGGTTAATTCGCGTGCTTTTGATTCGATTTGCTTCTGTTCTTGTTGGTGCTCTTGAAAAAGTAAGGATAGTGATCCTTTTTCGTATTGGAGATTATTGATTTTTTCTTTGTATATTTGTTTCTCTGATTCGGTTAATGGAGAAGATGAAGGTAATCCATTGATTGAGAGATTTTGCATGGAATGACTATGAACTGGTTTTCTTCTATGGATGTTTTTCAATAGATGTGGTTGACCTTTGATGAAATCTTCATTTGCAAATTCCCATAGTTCAGGATCAATTTTCCGAAAACCCTGAGAGAATTTAAAAAAAAAAAAAGTTGTTGTAGAATTGTAGTTTTGTTTTTTCACTCAATAAATGCAAAGGAGAAGAACGAATGCATGAATCAAAAGTACTGACTTACATAAGTATTAAGTTGTCTGATAAAACTGGAGAAATTGTTATGCTTGAAGAATCTTGGAAGCAATTCACCACAAAATTCAGGTGGATTCCACACGATGAAACTCTTATTATTCTGACTCCATGAGACGATAGCATCTGTCGAAGGATCATCAACCATCTCATACGTCTTCGTGATGAAAGGAGGCAGAGCATTAGAACTACCCTGAGCATCATTCATTGTGACCCAATACGAATTTCTCTCGAATCAAGTCAAAAGAAGCTTAAATTTTGAAAACAGGGTTGAAAAAGCTGCTTGTTTCCCAAAAGGAAACCCAAACCCACCAAGCTCAAGCGAATACCTGGTTATCTGTATAGAACTCCTGTAGAAGAAGATAGAGAAAGCGAATCAAGGATAAGAACAGCTTCATATGTCATAATTACTTAGCGGAAAGAAACATCAAAGTCGTTAAAAGCATCAACTCGTTTCCGGAAACTTAAAGCAAAAGCGTCCCCTACCAAAACTGTTACATATGCATCTATACTTGTACATATCACAGATGCCTTCTAACAGAGCCAAATTAGTGCACACCAGGTGTTCGACGTATTACCTGAAAGATAGTGAACCAAACGAACTCCAAGAATTTAAATATGGCTTCAAGGAAGGGATTAATTCCCTCTGACGAAAAACATCGCCCGGAACACACGAATCCAATCTTGTTAGGGTTTTACGTGAAGAAGAAGAAGCGCAAGAAATGAAAACGACACAGGTATAATAGAGAGGTTGAAAGTTCTTCGAGACTTAGTTCTTCTGATCTTGGAATGTCGGAATCACTGGTCGTTCTGGATTGAATTTACTTGAAAGAAATCGACTGAGGGGTAAATCATCAAATCAGGGTCATGTTCAATCTAAAATCGTGTACGTGGGTTTAAATTCAATCCACGTTCTTGTTTGTTTTGGATGTCGGAATAATTTTATATGGAAAACCTTACAGAGTGACGCATGTGCTTTGGTGGGTATGTCAACTTTACAATTTAACATATATATATCTCCAAGATGTTCATCCGTTCGCAAACATTTCATTTATGCCCCTACACTTTGGATTAGTTCTCCAAGATGTTCATCCGTTCGCAAACATATCACTTATGCCCCTACACTTTGGATTAATTTCAAATACTACCCACATATTTTTGAGAGACTATAAGAATACCCCCCAAAACATTTGCTTTACGACGATTATGGTTTTAGTTCTTTTTTTTTTTGAACAACAATTTTTATTTAGTAAAGTAATTTTCTATATAAAATAGCATATGTTCATTAATTATCGCCCTTTAGTAAAGAGTATAAATTTAATTGTACGTAGGACTGTAAACAAAACGAACGAACATAAACAAAAGTCTGTTCATATTCGTTCGTTTAAGTTAGCCGAAAAAATGAAAGAACACGAATGAGTTTTTTTGTTCATGTTTGTTCGCTTAACAAATTACATTGTTCACGTCCGTTTGTTTAGTTCGTGAACATGATAAACAAACATAAAAGAACAAAGATAAATAAACACAATTGAACATATATGAATATAAACGAATATATAATATATTAATGTAATAAAAAACAATCGAACATATATAAACATAAGTTAACTTAAAATGAGTGAACATTCACGAACATAAACGAACAAACGAAACCATAGTTTATGTTCGTTTGTTTAACCAAACGAAAGAGAATTTTTGTTCATGTTCGTTCATTTATTAAAATCAATGAACATTAACAAACTTCCTACCGAACGGTTCGCCGAACGTTTAGTTCTTTTACAGCTCTAATTATACTGTATAACAATTTGATGGTTAAAATGATTGTGTATTAACTTTTCCTAGCATAAAGATGAACAAAATCTTAGTGTTGAAAAACAAAAATAACGTTATGTTATACTAACATAAAAATATTACTTAAAACGTTGGCCTGAAAGTATGTTCATTTAACCTATTGCATCATAATTTGATGATGAAAAAACAAATTAACATTGAGTGAATTAACATTTATAACCATTATATCTAAATTTTTATAAAATAAACAGTCAAATTTGAAAGAAATCCCAAAGAATGTGTTGGTTAGGAGGGACCAGGCTCGGCTGGATAGGATGAAGCTGTAGTGGATTATACTAAATGGATGAATTAGACATGTTTTATAGGTATTTTTTTATGATAAGAATAAAAAAAACAAATAAAAGATCGAAAACATACACACTATCTCTTTTTAGATGGGACGTCTTTAATAAATAGTTATAATAATATAACCATTTTCAACATATATCATAAATAACAATCAATACAGTTTGAAAATTTCAAATTTTATAGGTGTTTCAAAGTCCATTATCAACACTCATTTTCTTAACTTTTTGCTTCTCCATTTTTTTCTATTTCTATCATCTTCCTTATAATCACTCATAATTACTTCCTACTTTCTTGCTATAAATGTATTATTTCTTTTTTTTTTTTTCTTTTTAGTTCGTTGTCATTCTAACAAAACCATTTTGTATCATTTCAATGAATATCTTACATGAAAAACAAGTTCAAAACGCATCATAAAAAACAAGTATGAAACGTATATACATGATCAAAACTTATCATAAAGAACAAGTTCAAAATCTATCATAGTTCAAACTTTAAGAGGTTGAAGCATCTTTTGTCATAAAAGTGGTTTTGAATTATTTTTCTTGACAAAAAGATGTGCCAAACTCAAAAAATGAAAACACAATTTAACCAGTTTCATAGATGATCGTCATTTTTGCATTCCTTCAAAAGATATTCAACTTATTGTGATAATTTTAGGAAAATAGTAATTTCGCGAATAATCGTAATTATAATGCTTATTTCATCAGCATCAATTGTACTCTTTATCTCGGATAAATTACCTTGAATTCGCATGGGTCATTTCCTAAAACATTTGTAATTTTGGTTTGTACTTTGTAATTCTATATGTATTTTGTTAGTTTTAGCTACCTTTTTTTAAAAAAAAAAAATTATAAAATCGTTGGCCGATCTAACAAAATCTAATTGCAAACCACAGGTATTTTTAGGTCAAATCCGTAACTCTTGGCCATTAATGTAATATTTTTCCGTAACTCTATCCAGTCCGGAGAAGCCGCGTTTTTCTCAATTTGAAAAGGCAAACAGCACATTTTGGTCCCGATGCTATTCATTAATTACCACTATTCGTCCCTATTAAATCAAAGAGTTAGTTATTACAGGTGGCAACTTTTCTTTTTCTGCTTCTTCGAAAACAAGAACTGCTACATAATAAATGTCCTCACTGTATTTAGATTAGGAAAGGAATAGAGTCGCTTTTGAGAAAAAAAATGTGTTAGCGACATTATTCATTTTTCCATAAGTCGGTTAGAAATAAATAGATATCATAAATACCATTTGAAGTATGTGAGTATCATATGGTAATATATGTTTATATTTCCACACTATATTTACAATAATAGTGTTGCATCTGCGAAAAAGTGCGTAATTAATATTATACATTTTTCCACAAGTACTTTAAAATTAGACTAATGATAAATAACATCCTTTCTAATAAATAAAAGGTTTTTTTATCACTTGTTATATTCTTATTTAATTTGTTAAATATCATTTTATAGTTATTTTGAATTTTTTCAACATGTTATTTTATTAGTTTTTCTATTTTATTAAATTTTATATGATATTTTATATAATTACAATAAATATAGCAATAAATGGATATTTATTTCATTAATAAACTTGCATTTTAATTTTAAAATTCTTAAAATTAAAGTCATTAGTTTATTTTCTTTATTTAAATTATTTGTTTAAATTTAAAAGATAAAAAAACATTTACATTATAAAAACTCATTATTTTTCTTATTTTCTTATAAATTCAAAGTTCTCAGATATTTTGACTTTTATAGTTAACTTTTTTTTAAAATTAATTCATATAATACATGAGTCTCACAACTAGTAATTAATATTATATATTTTCCACAAATCTTTTAAAATTAAATTAATCATAAATAATATGTCAAATGTGTTAATATATACTACCTACATTCTATATTTATTTAAAGTTAAAGTTGAAAAATAAAAACTTTAAAAAACAAAAATGAAATATATATATATATATATATATATATATATATATATATATATATATAGAGAGAGAGAGGGGGGGGGGGGGGAGAGAGAGAGAGAGAGTTAGGATCAAATGTGAATCATAAATACTGTATGAATGTGTGACCAACTTATTGCCATTAGATTAAAAAGAATAAAACGATATGATTTTAGGATATACACTATTAATATGAACCATCATGTATTATATAATTGCTATTATTAATTATAAGGACATTTATTATATTTTCTAAAGTGAGAGAATATTTAAATTATCTGAATTTTAGGAAACTAAGTAAATTAATTAATAAAAATCAAATCAAAATTTGAATTTTATTCAATGCATTTAAATTAAATCATATTTTTTAGAACACGTATTAATTTAAACACGTATTAACATGTAATCTGATTCTTTCATTCTTAAAGAATATGTATGTACATGTAATTTGATTTTTTCATTCTTAAAGAATATGCATGAGTTCGTTTAATATATCTTTTTTATTCTTTTCGTTCTTAAATAAGATTTTTTATGAAGTAAGATTCTTAAAGAATACACATCATATATTAGATAATAACATATTGAAAAATACTTACGCATTGAATCTTTAAAACTACGAGAATATAATCTAATCTATTCTTTGATAAATATAATATTCATGGTAAAGAATCAATTTTTAAAATTAAATCTTGTTATATATCATAAGAATAGTTAAAAATCAATTATTTTAATTTAAACTTGATGTTTGATAGAGATAATAGTTAATTGTAATATTGTCATAAGACATCCATGATAAATGCAAATAATTTTTTGATGAATATACACAACCTTCTATATTATGTTGGTTTAAGAATATGTTTGTAACATATATTATATTCTTTGTATAATATATAACAATCTTGAAGAATATACAAAAAAATGATATATACTATATATTTTTTTTAAAATTTGTTTGTCTAAAGGCCAATATGGCATACAAAATTCTACATTCTTCTCCATCATTCATTGTTTTTATCACCTCTTTTTATCTTTGGCCGGCTAACACTATCTGGAAAGTTCTCGAACCATCAACAAACTTTTTTACCAGGCTTTCATTCTTAAAGAATACGTTGGTTCTAGTTTTTCATTTTGAACGACTACTCTTATCATACGTTTCTTTCGGTCTTTTATTCTTAAAGAATACAAAAATATGTATCATCATCAATCAATAAACTTATCCTGCAAATCAGATTTCTCATGTTTGTCATTATTCATATACACATATTGATATAATTTTATCATCATATTAAATGAAAACATAATATTAATCAAATTTTAATTAAATAAATAAAAATCTAAACACAATTGGAAATTACTAAATCATTGTCTAGTTTATTTTATTATGGAAAATTATAGTGCTATGTATACATTGGTTTTTTTTTTTTTTTTTTTTTGCTAATTATCATTTACGCGGGTAGTTCACTAATTTTGCGAGAAACACAAAAGAATTAGTATTTACTCGTCTCTTATAAACATTTGTTTATTCATCTAATATCTTGTTTACTTAAGTAATGTGAGAAACACCAAATCCTCAAAAGCGATGATATTTTTATTCATCTATTCTTATCATACGTATCTTACGCCACCAAAAAAAAATAACACATTGTATTTTAACTAATTCAAGTCTTAAACTAATTAATTACCTGGCAAAAAAGCATCATTGTAATAGCACTACCAAATACTCTTTGGATCACAACCAACCATGATCATTCATTGTTAACCTTCTAACATTGGGTAAGCAAACTTCGACATCGTGGCATTGGTGGCAATGATGAAAACGGTGACGATGGTGAGTGGGACGACAATGGTGAGAATGGTGATAGTCTAGAGTTGTGATAAAGAACTCATATGAATGGTATAACAACTCCATAAATATAGGAATTATTTTTGGTTATTAATAATCGACAATAAATTATTGATTTGTTAATTTAGGATAATAAATTAAATTATTGTAAAATTTCCAAATAACAATTATTAAATGATTGGTTCACAACTAGTCATACATTCACACAATAGTTAAGCTTTTATATATAAACATCTCTCTCTCTCTCTCTCTCTCTCTCTCTCTCTCTCTCTATATATATATATATATATATATATATATATATATATATATATATATATATATATATATATATATATATAAAATAACATTTTTAGTTGTACCACATGCATTTGAAATCTCCATAACTTTTCAATTTCTTTATAATATTTATTATAAATTGGTTAATAATGTTAAATTAATGCAAAAACAAAATACTAATCATAAATTAACTAAAATACAATATCAAAATATCATAATTTACTTCTATTTATAGATTATGACTTTAACTTTTTAACGTCTTATAATTAACTTATTAGTTTAGATATGTTGTTGTATGTGAGCAATTATCATTTTAAAGTTAGAACTTCTCTCGAGCCCAAAACATAAGTCCGGCTTACCTCTTGGGCCCACATCTTATGTCTGGCTTGCTCCTAAAGTTATTGGCATTCATACAAAGCATTATTGCCTCAACCTAACCACATTATGTCGATATATACAGAATAGATAACATATATCCAGTAAACAGTTAATCATATAACAAGTCAACAGACTAACAGGCAGATTTACAGATCACTATCGCATAACAACATCCTATATACCAAGACTCAGTTCTAACATATCAATATAACATAATAGCATCATCTAAACCAGGATACATAACCTGGTATGCCAGTATTGGTGCCTTAGACCCACAAGTACAGTAAGGAAAACTCACCTCTCAATCCAGAAAGATACCTGAACATGACACTGATCCGAATATCAACTCTACAAGTCACCTTTACATCAAATAGTGACCAATCTTAACTACAACTCCAAAATACCCAAAAATACCCTTAGCTCAAACTTAGTTAAATCCTAATCAAAGTCAAAAGTCTATCGAGTCAAACGAGTCGACTCAGTTGACTAAGCCCAACATACTCAGCATGTATGCACGACGTACGAGAGGCTTGACCAAAAGGTGGGATGTTGACCACGTACATGCAACGTACTCTAGTGTATGTGCCAACCGACTTCTGCTTCTGTTAAGAGCTTAATCCATTAAGCCTTTTCGTCTAAGATCCAGATCTAGTCCAAAATAATGTATTAAGTCATAAAGTTTCCAGGTATATAACTTTGCATGGCTAACAAGAGGTCAATACTAAAAACCCTAAGTTCTTAACTCATTAAGACATTATAACCCATGCATGGAAGAAAACTAATGACCAAGATTGCATTTTTATGACCTTAGACACTCCAAAACGTTTTGAAGGACAATCTATTTGGGTCTAGAGCATGCCATACTCAAGAACATCATTGATTGGGGACAAAAGCATATAATAACATCATACAAGTAAGATCTAAGCAAATAAGCATCAAAGTATAAACTTTATACCTTTTGGAGATGTAGGAGGGTGCAAAACTTCTAGATCCAAGGTTGCTCCAAGCTTCCGAGATATTCTCCTTTCCTTCTCATTCCTCTATGAACAGCAAAACACACACTAATGGCTCTAGGATTCTCAAAAATGTATTAGGGTTAGCTAGGGTCGAATATGGAGGTGGACGCTGAAGAATGAAAATGTTTCAAAGAGTTAAGGATGCTTATATAGGGTCCAAACCCTAAAATTTAGGGTTTATCCCCTGAGCACGTATGCAATGTACACTCGACATACGCATGCAACCTCCATATTTCATTTAAATGCCAATTGGGACCAAATTTGCAAACAATTCTCATACCAAGGGTCAAAATGTAAAATACCTGAAAATCGAGATGTTTTATCTCTCTCTCTCTCTCTCTCTCTATATATATATATATATATATATATATATATATATATATATATATATATTCTCAAATTATTTTTTGTCTCCTAAGGACATAGCCAACCCAACACCAAAAACTATTTTTTTGCACAAAAATGGTCTAGAGGCATCTTCAACTCCACTCTATTTCCTACACCGCTGCACCATTTTTATGTACAGAAATATATATATATATATATATATATATATATATATATATATATATATATATATATATATATATATATATACAAACACACGCACAAAGTTAGACGCCCCTTATTGTAACGTCCGTAGATCCGGGCTAGTCAATTAGAGACGTTAAGCGTCAAAAATGACTTTTTGATGGAATATTATTTTGAAGGAATAATCTTAATTAAGTTATAGTATATGTTACAAGGTTTCTGTGGATATTAAGAACGCCAAAATCCGAGTTATAACGAAGAAGTTATGACTTGTCGAAGTTTCGCGACAGAACCGGCACGACGTTGAATGACGTAAAAAGTGAATTTACGTTAGAGTGATATTTAGCCTTAGAAATCTAAAAGAAAGTCGTAGAGTTCGTTAAACCATGAGCGTGCATAAAAAGAACGCCCAAATCTGACTTCGTATGAGGAAGTTATGATTTTTCGAAGTTTCGACTTAGCGGTATGCAGCCCGAATGCTCGATTTGAGACCGAGCGGTTTTTAGCCGAAACAATATAAATGAGGATCAAAGATCTCATTAATTTTAGTAAAACGATAAAAAGATAGGCGAAAACGGACGTTGGATGAAGAAGTTATGAATTTATAACGGAATTTTCCTGTCCCGGCCTACTAAAAATAAATTAAAAATTAGCCGACGGAGTCTAAACGAAAGTTTTAGAGCGTAGTCTCACCTACGCGGGGATATAAAGAACGTCGAAAACGGAGTTCGTATGAGGAAGATATGAATTTTTGAAGTTTATTAAATATTTTCGATATTTAATTTAATTATAAATTAACCGATATTATCCATGGGGGGAGTCAGCGATCTGATCCACGTTACGCCTAGCGTAAATGGGCTTCCAGCCCCCTATAAAAGGGTGTCGAGGGCAACCGACTTCTTTGCCCATTTCTTCCCGTTTTCTCGTGTTTTTGCATCGTTTTACGTGCAAGAATTATCCCGAAGCCCCGATATCATTCCCGAGCCCCGAAGCAAGTCCCGAGGCCCCGAAGATCCCGAGAAGTGCAATTCCCGAGCCAAAGCTCTGTCCCCGAGAAGTCCGGTTTTTGTGAAGATCTTCCAGATCTACCGAAGAATACTATTTCTACAAGCCGTAGTGCTGTCCGATCATCTTCTGATCAAGTGAGTGTGTAGTTACTTTCTTCTAACGCATAATTATTAAGTATTTTATAGGAAATACGTGTTATGTGTATATATATTGTTGTTTATATGTGTGAGTGTATAGTCACTTTCATCTTACACATATATATGAAGTATTTTATAAAATACGTGCTATGTGTATATATATTGTTGTTTATACATGTGAGTATGTGATCACTTTCTTCAAACATATATATATATATATATATATATATATATATATATTAAGTATTTGCTATGAAATACGTGTTATGTGTTTATATATTGTTGTTTATTTGAGGTGAGTCTGGAATGGATGTTTTATATATGTATTAAATGAGTTAATATGTATATGTATTTTATATCTACAAATATGTTGGGTAGATGAATTAGATGATGTGTGGTGATAATTAGGTGATGAGAAATAGGTGATGATAATTAGGTGATGAGAAATAGGTGATGATAATTAGGTGATGAGAAATAGGTGATGATAGAAAGGTGATGAGAAATAGGTGATGATAAATAGATGATGTGAGATGAGAGGAGATACCATAACCTTGACCGACGAGGTGGCAATTTGGCGATGTAGTCATCTACCAGAGTATAGATGGCGACCACGGACTATTCTAGTTGACCCCGTGGAAACACCAGCAGGCTCATAACCTGTAGGTGATGAATTACGAGTCGAGGAGATGTTGTGGCTACGTATTCATGCGATGATACTCTAACCCTTACTATGAATTACGAGTCCAGGCGATGTTGTGGCTACGTATTCATGCGATGATAGACTAACCCTTACTATGAATTACGAGTCCAGGCGATGTTGTGGCTATGTATTCATACGTTGATAGTCTAACCCTTATTATGACTTACTAGTCCAGGCGATGTTGTGACTACGTATTCATGCGATGATCCTTAGGAAAAAGTCCTTAGGAACAAACATACAAGGAAATGTGATGTAAGGAGATGAGAGGTAAATACAATGTAGGAGATGACCCTTAGGATAATTCCTTAGGGAAGGTACTTAAGAAATAAATGGAGATAACGGGGATGGGTAATTGGGTTGATTGTTTGATGATTTAATATATATATATATATATATATATATATATATATATGATATAATATTGTGGGTTGAAAACCCTATATGCTCACCAGGCTCCCAAGCCTGACCCACTCAGTTTAATTGTATCACAGGTATCGATACGAAGCTGCTTTGCACTGAGAGATTAAAGGAGATGTAAATCATTAGTGTAATTGAATGTAAGTTATGTTTATGCTTATATGTCTGTATCGGAACATGACATCCCGAGGTTTTATTATTAAATGAAAATACATTCTCTTTGAGAAATGTTTTGATAAGTTATTATCATATCTTGTTTTAGGAACAAATTCCGCAACCGTTTTCTTTAAAAGATTACTCTGATTTTATAAATCAAAGCATAAACAAATCGGTCTTTTCTGGACGTGAAAATGGGGATGTCACACTTATGAATAGTAAAGAGGGCTTATTTTTCGTCTTTGACCCCTGAAGTCTTACCCTTTTTCTGCTTTATGTTTCTTTTAGCTCTTGAAGTATGACCCTTCTTCAACTTTTGTGTTTCTTCTCTTATATTGTCTTGTGTTAATTATTTACTATTGTTTCACCTTTACATGTTTTGACTTCCAGAATAATAAGATTATTCAAGCTATCCACAGTCGATCATACTTTGGAAGTAGGTTATGAGGCTAGACTATTATGATTTGGCTTGTAGATTGTCTAAGGGGTTAGACATAGCAAGAGTTTGTTACACCATTCATGAGTGCTCCTGAAATAAGATTTGAATATTGGATTAAACCCACGCTCACTTGAATAACTTCATGGAATTTGTCACGAGTGATTCTGAGACGGTAATATCCTATAATCTTCAAACTAAGATATATGAGTTGTTGACTACGAGTTGGTTGTGCATTGATAATATGAAAACGCATCGGTAACTTTATGTTATAAAACATATCGTTGTGCATGATTTAAAGAGTAGTTAGTACAAGCATATAATGTCAAGGTTTATCTGTTCCTTTTAGCCTAAGAGGATTAAAAGCGATATCTTAGGCCCGTCGATGATTTGTTTTGACTTATGTGCCGGTCCCGGTCAGAACTAAATTGATGTGTTCAGTTATGTTCTATGTCAGACAAATCGGAAATCGGGAAACAAACTGTCGGACAATAAGTATGACTATGTTCCATGTATTTGTCTGCATTATATCTTAAAGAACATAGGAATATATGATCCCTTATCTAAAGGACGTGTTATTGACTGGGTCAGAGTTAACAACGACTTTTGAAAGCTACGATTGCTAAGTTGGATCCTGAAGTCACATTGGCAACTATAGTTATTAGACTTATCCAAGTGGGAGGCTGTTGGATTCGGTGTTTAAGCCCATAACTATAACTAGGATGTACTTGACCCGATTGTAGCATGGTCCTTTTGGGTTTCCTTCACCAGTGCAATTTGATAGGATGAACTTTTGAGAATAAGGCTAATTGTGATTTATTAATATATTATAAGTATAATATATTAATTTCATAAATCATATTATTTAATTATTATTGATCAAGAATTAATTTGGAATTAATTTAGTGATCAAAAGAGACTAATTAAATGTACGGAGACTGATTAAGTAAATCAATGATTCTTATAGTGTGGGCCAATGATCCCTGGTTAATTAGGATGGGCTAAACAAATGTGATAATCCATGGATAGTCCATGGAGGTTAACCCATGGAGCCTAATTAATATGAAAGGTCTTAGATGCATTAGGGTTTGCAAAGATGTAACCCTAGCATTTGTTACACTATAAAAAGGATCCCCTAGAGCCAAAAACGGTTACACCTATCTGTCTAAGAGTTTGATATTGATTTTGTGCTAACTATCTTATTCTCCCAAGCCTCATTTTGCATTTGGTGTTTGTGACACATTAGAGGCATCACACTTGAGGTGCTAAAGCTTTCAAATGCCAAGAACTACATCCACATCCAAGAGGTACTCATCTAACTATGAGTTTTGTATTCTTTATCCTCCATGTATGTTAGTTAGGATATATGCTTTGGAAAATTAAAAATGCATGTATAATTAGAGAAAACATAGATCCAAAGCATCTAGGGTTTCATGTGCACCATAAGAGTGTTATAGTGCTTAAAACCCAACAATTTAACGATCTTTTAGCGAGATATTGATCGGTCCACTGATCGTAACTAATTTCTCTGAGAATCATCATTGCCACCTATTTTCAGGGTTAAAGTGAGCTCCAACACCAACATCAAAGACAAACCTAAATTCAACACATCTCCAAGTTGCTGTTTATTTTATTAAAACAAAAGTTTATGAGGTCTGCGGACCACCTTTGCAACCCTCTGCAGTGGAAGAGCTGGACCAAACTGCTGCAGACTATAATAAGAAGCGTATTTGTTTTTCTAACATCTGCATGCTGTTGCAGATATTTAAAATTTAAAATAAACGGATTGTATAAATCAAAAATAGTTTTTTAATATCGAAAATTTAATAATGTATGACATTTCAACACTTATTTATGATATTTCAGCAAAAATAATGATATTTCAACAATAAATTATTATTATTTAATATAAAAAAAACATAACAACAATGAACAATAATATACAAAAAAAAAAAACAAAACAAAAAAAGGTAAAATAATATTTCAACAACATATAATCAAGATTTCATCAAGAAAAAAGAAGAAGAAGTTGGAAGAGGCAATACAAGTGTTGCGTCCAACAGAACACGTGTAGATGTTTTTTACTTTGAAGAATTCTAAAAAACAAACAGTTGCGAGATTAAAAGCGATACACGTGCAGTAATAAGAGGTTTGAAGAGTTTTTAAAAAAAAGAAAACAAACAATACCTAAGTCTAAACACCATCAGTTTAATATCGGACTTGAAATCGGAATTGAAAAAGAAACCTAAAGAGAATGAAGATGACCACAGTGTCCACTGTTCAACTTCGGTTGTCAAGTAAATATTTTTTTCTCTCGATTTATGTTCATTAATATATTCTTCTTTATTCTATCTAATATGTGTATATTGGGTTGAATTTGCAGGTAAAGTTTTGGGTGAGTGTTGTTTGCGTTAGTATAAATAATATGGTATTTGACTTACAGAGAAATTATTGGCTATTTACCCCTTTCTTTCATATATAATCTTTTGTTTATTAGAAGTAGAAGTTGAACAATCTTTGTCTATCCTTTTATTTTGTAGTTCGATTCTTGGAAACTATATCTCCGATCACAAGGTTGTATATGAAATTCCTTTTTTACCATTTGTAACTTTTGTTTTTTGGATTTATATATCATGCAGTTGGATTTCTTATGCATGGGTTTTAAAAAAAACTATATTTTAGGAACCATTCCACATCAGTTAAGGAGATCATATAATTTGAAACATTTTATATCCATCTAGATTACAAGTTTACTTGATCTATGATATTGATATGTAAGGAAATGTAATAATCTTTTTCAGCACCTTTTCTTCACTATTATAGGTTGTGATTTGGGGTTCATTTTTGTCAACAAATCCTCAGGAAAATGGATCTATTTCTACGCAGAGAAAAATGCTTTCTTGGAGAATATAAGTGTATACAATGTTTTGACTGGAATGTACTAAAAAAGTGGAAATATTGACAAAGCACACCAACTATTCGACAAAATGCTTCAAAGAGATTTCATTTCATGTAGTACAATTATACTATGAAGCAAAAAACTGAAGAGGGTACCTTTTCTTTTCATTTAATATGTCATTCCATTTTTCATGGTTGTTAAGAGATTCAAACTGTAAATGTTTATATATATATATATATATATATATATATATATATATATATATATATATATATATTATTTTGTTTCTTACATCTATTGTGTGCCCGTAGGCAAAATTCTGTACCAATAAATGAATAAAATCAATGGTCATGATCTGAGGGTCTACGATATTACAATAGGGTAACATATACCATATAATCACTCAAAATTAATTAAAATGGTATTTTAGTCAATTAACTATATTTCAAAAAGGAAATTTTCGAAATTAAAGGGATAATTCTGATTTTTTTTTTAAATTAATTCAATTTCAGTTCTAATTTAATTTGTAATCATAACCAATTATAACTTATTTTATTCTGTCAAAATGCGATTCTATTAGAATGGAATTTTGTTATAATGACATTATGTTAGAATAACGGTTTATGACATCCTTTAAAAATACATAAATAAGAAGAAAACATGAATAAGTACATTATGAGACAATATACAAAATTGATTATTGAACTAATAATATATCAAATAATTATATTCTAGGATTGTAATACAAAAAGAACATTCTTGAATAACAACATTCTGAAAGAATAACAAGTGTAATTCTTAAAAAACAACAACATTCTTAAACTGTGAGTATGATCAATCTTTGATTCATTCTTCACGTCATTCCTATAAGGTCTTCAAGCCATTCCTATAAGGTCTTCAAGCCATTACTATCACAAAATCCAACAAAAAACATCAAAATCCAACAAAAAACACTAAATCATTCTAAAAGAATAATATTGCTAAGATTCATTTTATACATTTTGGTGGAATACATTCTACTATGTGAAACTCTTATTCTCCATATTTTCTTTCTTTTCCACATGAATGAAAAACTCTTCAAAATCTAAAAAGAAAATAAACCTTTAAAATCTAACAAAAACATTAATCCATTCTAAAATAATATGGTTGATAAGATTTGTTTTATAAATTTTGGCAGAATACATAAAATGCATTATGCTAGAATACAAACATTCTGAAAGAATGGATTTATATAAGTAAATTCTGACTGAATATACACAAATCCATTCACACCTCATACTCAACTTTCACATTATAATAGACTAATTTTTTCTAAAAAACAACACCATTTTTTTTAATTGCAAGAGAGAAAAAGTAAAAAAAAAAAAAAAAAAAACACTAATGGTATTCTATGTATTATGGTAGAATACAAAGAATATGGCATAATACATGGGTGTGTTAGCAATATTTGATTGGAAACTTCATCCTTACAACAGACACAACTGGTCAACTATTTCACAAGCATGTTGATTGTAAAAGTTACTAGAAAGTGTGTTTTAAATATGGAATTGGTCAATTACAAAGAATTTGGCTTGAAACATCTCTTATGCATTCTATCGAACACCTTTTGTGCATTATACAATTGTCATAGTGTTACCTTGAAATATAATGCCAAACCCTTCAATAAGTTGTATTAAACACCAAACACTTTCACAACACCAAAATTGTACCGAAAGCATGATAAAGATTAATAAAATCAGTGCAAAGGGAGAAAAACAAATCACAATTTCTGTAAAAAAAAAAGTAGGAAAAAACCTTGATCAATCACTTGTGAAATTCCTATCCAAATTCTTTTAATATCGTGATCTCAGTTCAAGTATCGAGGGACTTGAATTTAAGCATGATTCAGACTCAGATTGCCAATATACTTCATTTAAAAGTGGAAGCAGGAGACACCATTCACAATTTAGCCAACAGAATTCTTCGAAGACTGAAGATGAGGGTAGAAGCTACCAGAACGAATATTATTTTAGTCCTTGATGATGTTTGTGAAAAGATCGACTTACATGTTGTGGGAATTCCTTCAAGGGATTCCTGCTGTAAGATCCTATTAACCACTCGATCTTTCTGTAGGAACATGTTTGTTGATGTTCCTTTTCAGTTAAATCTCATGAATGAAGATGATACTTGGAATCTTTTCGTTTAAAGTATTGGATCTGTAGGGAATGAACACGTCGACAACAACAGTAGCAATAAGGAAGGAGGAGGACATCGATTACTTTTTTGTTATGGTGTTTTTTGTAGGGTTTAAAAACTGATTGCAATTTTATAGGGTTTTGATTTGATTTTAATTTTGGAATTTATTTAATATAAATGCAATATTACTAATTTACCCTTATTGATTTATTTAAAAATTTAATTTGTGCTAAATTTTGATTGGTCTATATGTGCACACAATACTTGTTGGAAACATTTGAACCTAACACACACACACACACTCTCTCTCTCTCTCTCTCTCTCTCTTTCTCTCTCTCTCTCTCTCTCTCTCTCTATATATATATATATATATATATATATATATATATATATATATATATATATATATATATATATATCATAAAACATTTGATATTAATTTTTAGTAAAAATGTTTTTTTTTTTTTTTTTTTTTGTGGAAGGCTCTTGTCCTGCTAATATGGACTGAAAAAGTCAATATGATACAAGCATATACCTTCAGGCGATCTCAATATTGTATTAGTAAAATTTCTTTATAATTTGTGTTCTATTTGTTTTTGGATTACAGAATTTGTTTTCGTATGGATATGGTGCTATATCCAATTTTCTTGGGATACTTGGAACAGTTGTTATCAAAGAAACTACAAAAAAAAAATAGTAAAGGGTAGTGTGGTCTTTAAGCATAATTTTCATTCTAGTTCTTTTGATGAATGTACAAACTAAACAAATAACAACAGAAAAATGGAAGTGAAAGCTTATGCTTATCAATTAATTTACATCTTAATTTTTTTTATTTTTTTTCATGTCATGACGGCTTTGATATTTTACATGGACATTCAAAAGCTACCATACTTTTGATTATAAACAATGCAAGGTAAGGAATTTTATCCTGATTTTTCTTCAAATATACAGGCAACGTAAAATAAATAAATTATATTTCTTGCACAAAAAGCAAAAATATAATTTATTTATTTTTAAGTCAAAAATATGTTTTATTTGTGTCATGCAGATACAATTTTAAAAAAGAGTAAATTACACGAATGGTCCCTATGTTTTCAGGTAATTTGCACGTTTGATCCATAACTTATTTTTTTTAACTCGGAAGGTCCCTACTATTTGTTTTTGTTATGTGCTTGGTTCCTATTGTTTGTTTTTATTACGCGTTTGGTCTCTGTCTTACCTAAAAAGATTATTATTTAAAAAGGGAAAAATGGTGGGGTAGGTAAGGTGAGGGGTGGGGTGGGGTTGGGAGTGTGTTTATTTAAATAAATTAAAAAATCAAGGGAAAAATAATCTTTTTAAGTAAGAAAGGGACCAAACGCGTATCAAAAAACAAATAGTAGGAACCTTCCGAGTTAAAAAAATAAGTTAGGGATCAAACATGCAAATTACCCTAAACCATAGGGACCATTCGTGTAATTTACTCTTTAAAAACGTATTCATAAACTGTTGCAAACAATCTTCACATGATTTGCATTTGCTGCTTTGTTTGATCATACTTTGACTATATATTTCATGCTAGGAATTTCTATTGTTTTATGGATCGACCTCATGTTAGTCAAGGTTATAGCAATTTGGTCCTCATTTCAGTTTTTCTTTTTTTTGGTCATGTTCCAAATAAAATGCCTAAATTACATTTCTATATTTTTTATAATTACATGTTATAATATAGATAAAGGATGGTACATTCATTCTACTAGGAAAATTAGATGAAGGATAATGTAGTCGTTTTTGGCCCGTTTAAAGAAAATTAAGTAAATAACCTTTTTTTTTAATGATAGATTCATATTACTTAAATATAAATAAAGTAAATTAAGTAAATAACCTTTTTTTTAATGATAGATTCATGTGTTACTTAAATATAAATAAAGTGTATTATAGTCATTTTAATTGAAATGATAGATAATAAGGGCAAGTTCCAACGGTAATATATTTAAGACAAAACTGCACAAATGGTCCTTATGGTTAGCTCAAAATTACTATTTTTGTCTAAAAAGGTTTGGATTAGCACCACAGGTCCAAACTTTTCATTTTGTTGTGAATTTGGTCCAATTTGGTATGAACTTTTTTATAATGACGATTTTGCCCTTACTTTTTTTTTTCTTTTTTAGTTTTTTTATTAATTCTATTAATTTTTTGATGAAATAAAAAAAAAAAAAAAAACAAAATAAAAAAACCAACTAACCCATCCATCTCTCTCTCTCTCTCTCTCTCTCTCTCTCTCCCCACCGTGTCACTAGAGATCACTGATAGCTGCCAAAAGCCACTGCCACCTGCCGGAAACCACCACAATCTGTCAGAAATCACCGCCACAACCACCATTCTTGTCGGAAACCACCCCCAAAACCTCCATTCTATCCGCATTTCATCTTTCTGCTTCTTCACTCTCTTCTTCTCCAAAAACCTCATGAACTATCACCACCATTTGATGAATTCAAACATAATTTTTCCAAATATGAAGAACAAAACATTCTATTTTTCCTGATCTGACTGAAGAACAAGAAGTACTTACAAACTTGTAAACCACAAGATTAACTAGATTTGTAATGGCACAAGAACTATTTACAGATTTGTAGAAGCTTAACATTCTTAAATCAAAATTCAAAAAAAAATCTACACTGATATTGATCAAGAAAGATGAACACGATGCTGATATGGATCTAGAAAGACCAAGAAAAAAAAAACTGGCAACGAATACGTGGCCTGAGTCGTTCGAAGGTGTTGAAATCCCTTCATCAGAGCTTCCACCATCTTTAGATCTTGAAAAAAGGACGATAGGTTTTTTTTTAGAATTGTAAAGGACGAAACTAGGATTTTTCTCAATTTCTCTTCTTCTCTGTCGCCCTTCCCATATGGATTAGGTTTTTGTTCTGAAAATCGAGCTACCATTGTGGGATGGGTTTCCAGATATAAAGAGGAAGAGGGTTTTCAGATCGATAGATCTGAAGAAAGTTTTCAGACTTCACCGGTGTAGATCTGTTCTCGTCTAAGGACATTGGAGACATGAGCTCGCGACTGAAGACTCTCGAGGCAAAGAGGCGGATTTTGATTCAAGGTTTTATCCTCCACCGTTTCGTCTTCAGATCACCATGTGTGTCTTCAGATGAACAACCTGAGAACTGATGAACTCGATTTGATTCCGTCTTCTGATTCATATTCTTCTTTCTCCATTATTCGATCTTCCCTCTATTTTCCCTTCCTTGATTGTTTAGGGAGAAAAGTCTAGAGAAGAACATATCTCAGATCTGGTTTTGGTTGGACAAGAGAGAGAGAGAGAGAGAGAGAGAGAGAGAGGTTAGTTGGTTTTTCTAATTTATTTTTTATTTATTTCATCAAAAAATTAATATAATTAATAAAAAAACTGAAAAAGAAAAAAAAAAAGTAAGGGTAAAATCGTCATTATAAAAAAGTTCATATCAAATTGGACCAAACTCGCAACAAAATGAAAAGTTTGGACCTGTGGTGCTAGTCCAAACTTTTTTGGACCAAAGTGGCAATTTTGAGCTAACCACAAGGACCATTTGTGCAGTTTTGTCTATATTTAAATATACCATCCCACGTTTATGTTGAATTTTAGTTTTATGATTTCATTCTACTGTGATCACAATTAGACAAGAACATTAAATTGAGGGTCAAATTTTACATAAAAATTTCATGCTACTCTTATCTTTAATAGTTTAGTTGCTTAAATAAGTTTGAAGACTGTACTAATTGATTAGGACATATATGAGTTTATATCCTTCAGGGTAATTATGTCTTCTACAGTTGAAGTTTTATAATTATATACGGCCTTAATTATCAATGATTATTTTTTACTAATTTGGAAACTAAAATGCAGGGTAGTTATGCCTCCTTTTTGTCCTGCCATACAAAACCTTTTTAAGTTGTTGACGAAAATCAATGTTCGTTAATACTTATTGTACCTTTCAGTAATTTCTCTGTTTGAAGTTTCGTGTTAATTAGCATTTTCAGCCTTATTTGTAATAGAGTAAATTATTGAAATTGTTCCTATGGTTTCGTCAAAATTGCACGTTTGATCCTAACTTTTTTTGCACATGGATCATCCCCGTAGTTTGATTTTGTTGCGTTTTTCGTCCCTATACATGAAGTTAGGGACCAAACGTGTAATTTTGACCAAACCATAAGGATGAAAAACGCAACAAAATCAAACTATCCAAGTGCAAAAAAAAGTTAAGGACAAATCGTGCAATTTGACCAAACCATAAGGACAATCAATAATTTACTCTTGTAATTATTGGTACTTTTCGTGATTGAAATCTTGCGCATCTATTTTCACCTTTGTAGTTGGTTAATTTGTTTTATGGGTTTGTTGTTAAGTGCTTACTTGATAGGCAAGTTGTATGATGTGGATTCTGCTTTAAATATTGAAACTGAACAACCAATCATACATTACTAATAAACCATCACTAACAAATCATTCCATATACAATGTAGAAATTTTTTGTGAGTTAATTCATTTTGTTTTTCCTGATATTTTGCCGACTGTTTTACTATTTGACCGGAAAGTTTCACTTTGATTTATGTCAACTAAAGTAGATCCAATGCCATTTTAGCTCATTGCTTATATTTTTATTTGTTCAAGTTTTTATAACATTATATGTGTACAGGTTTATGAAAACGTTCATGATGAATAAAAATAAAAATAAAAAAAAAAACCGTAAAAAACAGAAGGCTTCAAATCCCCGTAAGACATGGAAACCTTCTCTAGTTTAACACAAATATGGTGTTATAAAATTCCCTTACAACAAAACACTTTCATGTGTCAATTTTAGTCCCTAATTTTGTATTATTTTATTCTAATTTAGTTTATATTAATATGTATGTCCTAAATATAATAATTATTTATTATTATATTATGTTATATATTAAATCGGCATTAATTAATTATAAATATATAAAATTGTGATTTAAAATATAGTTTTCTTATTAACAAATGATATTCTAATTAATAGTATATAAATAATTAATTTGGTTTTAATTTTCTAATAATTTATTATGTAAAGTTTGTGTATAAAAAATATATAAATAATTTAAAAGTTAATAAGTTAAAGAGCGGCTTTTATAATTTATATAAGTTTAAAATAAAATATTATAAGAAATATATATTTTTAGTGTAAAAAGTGATATAAGATTGAAAATAATATACTATTTCCATCATTTATACACCACTTTTAATATAAAAATATATATAAGAATGAAGATGGTATGAATAAAATTTGTTAGCCCGTCTGTTGATCTATTGTATAGTCTAGTTGATCCGTAAGTATTATCCAACAAGTTAAGCCCAATATTCAATTAAAAAGATGGCTCAATATTAAAATAGCCGACCATTATCTTGTCTCATCTTGTATTGATTTAAATTAAACCATTTTATTCCATAATAAGCTTTTAAGTTATATTTATTCT
Organism: Lactuca saligna; assembly: GCF_052625555.1. Lineage (NCBI taxonomy): Eukaryota > Viridiplantae > Streptophyta > Magnoliopsida > Asterales > Asteraceae > Lactuca > Lactuca saligna. The sequence continues at coordinate 59,780,803 of NC_136420.1, read as the reverse complement.
CAATCCATCATGTACCTTCATTTAATTCTTTATATGCATGCCCACGTAAATATATAGTAGACAAAACTGGACAAATGGTTCCTGTGGTATGCTGAAAATTGCCACTTTGATCCAAAAAGTTTTGGACTAGCACCACAAGTTCAAAATTTTCATTTTCTTGCGAGTTTGGTCCAATTTACTTTAATAATTTTTGTAATGACAATCTTACCCTTCTTTTTTTTTTTTTCAGTTTTTTGTTTATTTAAATATTTTCTTAATTAAAATAAAATTAAAAAAGAAAATAATTCTCTCTCTCTCTCTCTCTCTCTCTCTCTCATCTAAATTTTTTCTGAAAATTAATTACCACCATCGTTAATGAACTCGACCATGTCATAAACTCAAGAACATCTTCCCCACCGCCATTGTTGGACCACCATCCATCACCACCACCGTTTTCCACCACTACAGTCTGATGTCACCACCGTCCACTACCTCCATCTTCGACTAAATGTTTTCTACTTTCACAATCTAAAATGAAATTAGGGCTTTTAATTTCATTCCCGTGTTCAATGTATGATCGGGCAATGGATAAACACATATGAACACAAGGCAGCAGAAGGAACGGAAGCGTCATTGCAAGTAGAGGAGAAATCGAACACCAATTTCGATTTTGGAGGGTTTGATCCTTGGTTCCTTGCTCGTCGCAGGCCAGAAAAAGGACCAAGGGAGGTATTGGCGATTGCAGATCGTGAGGAGGGAGAAGTCTCCAGGTCGACGAGAGCGAAGTGATGCAGGTGGGAAGAAGCAGCGAGTGGCTGTGATTTCGGAGTTGTTGGGTTGTGGATGAGTAAGGGGAAACACCCTCGTTATTTGAGTGAACTGAAGAAGGGAAGAAGAACATGGCAGTGAGGCTGTCGTCGAACTTGGTGGGTTCAGCGAGGGCTGCTAAAGCAGCTCTTGGTTGCTTGTTTCTGCTCCAGCTGAGGATCACGAGGGGGGAGGAGGGAAGGAGTGATGAGACATCGGTGCAAGTGGGGAGGCTCGTGGGTTGATCGAATGCTCAGAGGTTGTTTACTTCTTCTTCTTCGTTTTTTTGATAAAAATTGATAAGGTTAAGCAGGTGTTTGGGATTGATTCTTGATAGAATTTTATGAACGGAAATGATTTTTAGGGTTAATGTTTTACAGGGGATCCATGGGTGTTTGTATGTTTTTCTTGATAGAAATCGATGGGTTTAAATCAATAGCTTTAGGTTGGTGTTTCATTTTGCTTGATAGAAATCGATGGGTTTAAATCAAATTTTGGTGTTTGGGATTGTATGAAGTTTGAAGAACATCATCCAAGTTTCCAAGAAACAAGAGAGGGAAGAGTGAATCTTGGAAGTCTGGAACTTGAGAGAGAGAGAGAGAGAGAGAGAGAGAGTTTAATTTTATTTTAATTATCAAAATATTTAAATAAATAAAAAACTGAAAAAAAAACAAGGGTAAAATCATCATTACAAAAATTGTTAAAGTAAATTGGACCAAACTCGCAAGAAAATGAAAACTTTGGACCTGTGGTGCTAGTCCAAAACTTTTTGGACCAAAGTGGTAATTTTCAGCAAACCACAGGGACCATTCGTACAGTTTTGTCTATATAGTAAAGTAAGACCGGAGGGACTGATATTAGTTTTACCTTTATATATATATATATATATATATATATATATATATATATATATATATATATATATATATATATATATATATGTTCATATTATAATGTGGATTGTAATTACTGTGTGGTTGTAAGGATTGTTTGTGTGCCAAGTGTTTTTCTTATTTTACACTAATTGTTTTTAGCTTAAAAAAATATATTAATTGTAAACAATGTATTAAATAAGAAGGGATAAAATCCCGGTTACCATTCCATCTAATTAGGAAGTATATAATTTATTTAGGATGAGATTTTCATAATCCCAAAATTAACGGAACACCTACCTTCTCTTTAACAAAGCTCATAAATTCTACGATTGATTATAATCACGAGCGAAGAAGAAATTTCGTAATAGGTATTACATTTCTTAATCCTTGATCATATGAAGCTGAATTTTTCGACACAAAATCGACGTTGTTTTGGTTTGTGATACAGTTTCTTGAAGAATGCGATCAACAAGGTCGACTTCGTTCAAGTCTAAGTTCACGAACACGGAGAAAACTGCTTTAAATCTAGATGATGATGACGATTTCGTATCCCCAACACCAGGTATTAATCGTTTTGTAGAAAGAAAGAGAATGTTGAGGTTTTTTTTTTGTTTGCGATAACTAGAGGGTTTTTGGAAAACGGGTTTTGGCGTAGTTAGTAGTTCGTTCTGTTAGATTTTATGTGTGTTAGTAAAATTTGTTAGGGATGTTGTTGTTATGGATTTAGTAAGAATCGTTTGGATTAGTAAAGCTTCGTCTGGAATATAGTTGATTCTTGTAGATTAATGATTGTTCTGTTAGTGGTATAAAGTTAGAAAAGTATTTTATTCTCAAAGGTTATTATGCTCGTTCTTAATGATAATATCAGTAACATAACAATTTTTTTGTTTATGTTGTTTATAGTCATTATGTATATTTAATTACTTGTAATTGTAAACAGTTTCTAGTAGAAATTGTGTGTTTGTTTTCCAAATAAGGTATTTACTATAACAAAGTTTATGAATGAATTTGTTTTAATTAGTCAATTCCAACAGAATGATGTGTTGTGTGTTAACTATTTTGTAATTAAAGGATAATTTTTTAGTGGTTTTGGTAATGTGTTTTGTGAACTAGTAATATAATGACATTTTGTCCTGCCATAAATTTAATGTGTGATTGATAAAAGTTATATGTAGGAGTTTGATTGTTTATTATGTTCTTGTACATTGAGTTGTATATTGAGTAATGTGTATTAATGTAATTTTATGTAGTGTTAGTATTATTTTGTGTTGCAGAACCAATTTATAAATAAAAGGTAATCTTGTAAAATGTGTATGATTGAATTAGATTTCAACAATTTTACAATGATCTGGTTACAAGTTAATATGTTGTAGTTCACAATATTAGTATAATTGAAAGTGATTTTTTTGTATAATGTTATTGTAATGGTTTGAAAATGGTGTTTGTCATGTAGTGATTGCAGAAACAATAGTTATCCCAAGTACAAATGTGAAAAAGAAGAAACGTCAACAGTTATCAAGATCAACCCTAGAGAAGAAAAAACTTCGTCCCTTAAATGTTTTTTTTATGGAGGAAAGGATACTTAGGTCAAAGACAAAAGGTGAGAAGGTGAATGTTCTGTTAGAAGGGGAAAAGCCAGGCCGAGAAGGAAAAAAATAATGTAAAGCAAAAAAATGAAAAAATTGTGTTAGAGGGGATGAAAAAAGAATGAAAATAAGAAGTTAAGGAATGTGAATGATAAGATCAGAAAAGTTGAAAGAGACTATCCACCGTGTTTAAGAAGGCTACCTACTAGAATGATACCAAGTAGGATTAATTCAGTTGTTAAAGTGTTGTCACCAGTACAAAAGAAAGCAGTTTAGGAGATGGGATTTGGGTCATTGTTGAAGTTAGATATGGATGTTGTACCAGGGTTGCTAAACTATTTTCTTCTAGATGTGTATCATCCAGAAAGCAATAGACTTGTGATGGAGAATGGAGTAATTGATAACAAAAGACCTAATGCATAACATGATGGGTTTACCTATGGAAGGTGATGATCTGAGTAGAATGCCTTACTGTGAAACCGAAAATGAGATTCTAGAAGAATGGAAAGCACAATATGTAGACAAGAAGTATCATAGTGAAGCATATGTGAAACATATTAGAAGTATAGAAGAACACAATGTGATATTCAGGTTGAACTTTCTTATTCTGTTCATTAACACCTTCATAGAGTCAATGGTTGGTGGCACCAATAATATCAAAGTGGTTGAGAAGCTAGTTCTAGTGAAGGACTTTTCCAAAATTGATTGGTGTAAGTACATGTTGGACAGCCTACGAAGTAGAAACGAATTGTGGATAAGGGATGACAAAACATGCTACTACTTGGGCCCAATTACGTTGTTATTGGTAAGCGATTAATTATTTTGGATATAAATGTGATTATTTGAATATAAATTTTAAATTTGAAGTGTGTTATGATTTTTTGTTTATGTATCCATTTTATTGCAGTTGTCATATGTGTATTACGTGAGGTTTGAAAATATAAAGTTGGATAAAATGATACCATTTATTGCACATGTCAAGGGTGATAAGCTTATACAAATACAAGAATTCGAAATTAAGTTTGGAGGGTTCGGGATGCAATTCAGAGATAGTAGCTTAAATGATGCGAGAATGGGGTGTGAAGAAGAGGAGGAAGAATGCGAACTTTATGGGGACATTGAGGTAGAGTTAATAATGTTTTAATTTCAATATTAGTTTTTTCTTTAAATGTGTTTTTATTTTTTTTATTTGTTATATATGGATGATTAGTTAAAATACATAGTGTTTTATTTAATTAGAATGTTAGTGATAGGTTGAAGAAATGTGTCAGTTCTCATAGAATCATTTTGCTTCTGTTGCTCTGCATCAGTTATAATAGCATCATTGTTGTCCTTCCCTCCAATCATGTCGGTTTGATTACAATACCTAATTTAGTTGTTTATAGTTTTTGATATAATATTGTTAATATTACAGGCCTTTGCTGCTGTGTTGGAGCACTTTTTTGGTAAATTGCTAGCAAAGAATAGTAAAATGGAAGTTGCATTAAAAGATGGTTTGAAAAAAATTACAGACAATAAAGTTTTGAAAGAGTGCGTAATTAAAAAAAATGAGTTGTTTAATGAGAATGATTATGATAAGGAGAATGATAATGAAAATGATATTCCATACCATGGAAAAGAAATTGTTGAATATCAAGGGGATTTGTCACCTATTAGGGGTTTGGTACGTAAGAGCAAGGATGTAGATGAAGGATGTAGTTATGTGGCACCACGTACGGAAAATGAAATCACACATGATGATCTTACAATGACTCGGTTTTATAAGTTACCGGGTGTGATGGATGAAATGATAGATATGGCAACTAAAACTAAGATTATGTTTTCAAGTAGTAAACGTGTAGAAGAAGAAGAGAATCCAACGTACTGTTGTGTTTGGATTTAATTCGAATGAAGGAAGAAATCTACAGGATGAAATGAATAATGTTGGCAATGAAGATGATAATGGTAAAAGGGGAAAAAGGGACAAGAAATCTACAAATTTATTTCATTCACCTTTTATTAAAGGGGTTATTAGGATTGGTGATAGGTTGAAGAAGGAGGATATTGATATGTGCAGTTCAATTTTTGCATCTAAAAGAGATAATGGGTAAGTATAATAAGTATTATAAACTCAATAATTGTAATCTAGTATTTGATTTTAGTATTTTAATTAGTATATTTAAATATGTAGGGACCCGATCTGGGATATTGGAGTTGGTGAAGTTTGCACCAAGGATTCGTGTACCATTTTAAGATGGATGTATATATCCATTATAGAATAATAGATTGTTGGGCAACATTCCTTAATAGGATTAAGGAGTAACTAACTACCCCTTCGGTGTTACCGACCGGTACTTTGCCTAGCATATCCGGGTGCTAGCCTCCCCTTCGGTCCTGTCGACCGGTACCTTGACTAGCATATCCGAGTGTTTGCCTACCACTTCGATCCTTTTGACCAGTATTGGGGACTATTTCACCCCATACTCTACCACATAGCATCCTAGTACATAAATATACAAGTCATAGTACATAAATATACAAGTCATATATCTAGGTATTGGCTTACCCCTTTGGCCCTATCGACCGGTATTGGGGTCTATCCTACCACTTCTATCACATACCATATGACATCATAGCATACTAGCACATAAACATAACAAATAACGATATACCAGATAATTTTCACAAAGATAATTACCCATACTATAACTCTTACTAGTGGGCCGGCCTTGGTTCCTTTGACCCACTTCTACTGGAAGGTAACTCACCTCGATGTCATGAAGTGTCTGAACTATCCTCGATGCCGGGATCAACTCCTCTCAACTCCTACACATAATAACATTCCTTAATTACCATTTCATACTCTTAACCCTTTCAAGGGTTAACTCAGGTCAAAGTCAAAATCAATGTCAACACCCTGGTCAAAGTCAACTTTTGGTTAAAGTCAACATTTGGTTGACTCAGCTCACTGAGTTGGTCCAGCAACTCATCGAGTTCCATAACCCAGGACATCCCAGAATTTCAATCCTACTCGTCAAGTCTTTTAAGAACTCATCGAGTTTTCCTTCATACAAAATTGGGACCTTTTTGCTCATGACTCGCCGAGTTCATCCTTGAAGTCCTCACATCCTGCTTCATACTAGTTGAAGTGTTTAGTCCTTGACTCGCCCAGTTCTTCCTTGAACTCGTCGAGTTCTTCTTCATATAGTTGGGACATTGCCTTGAACTCGTCGAGTTCTTCTTCATATAGTTGGGACATTGCCTTGAACTCGTCGAGTTTATTCTTGAACTTGTCGAGTTCTTCGATCTTCAAGCCCATTGAAACGACCCAAAAATACTACCCAAAAATTTCGACTTTTATTATATCAAAAACCACGAAACTGAGTATCACATAATAAAAACCATAATAAAATACTGTGAGAATAACTGTATCACAACTGTATCCAAACATATCAAGAAACTGAATCAACTCCCAGGATAAAGCTAAAGTTGTGGTGTGTGCGATGCCATCAACCCGAGCTCTTCCCTTTGCTTGCGGAAGTACCTGAAACCAAAACTGAAACTGTAAGCATGAAGCATAGTTAGCTCCCCCAAACTACCACATACCATATAAACATATAAAGCATATACTGGGGCCTTGCCCCCTCCATCGAACCGAAGTCCGAAGCTGACTGACTGGGACCTTATCCCCTACATCGGACCGAAGACCGAAGCTGACTGGCCGGGACCTTGTCCCCTACATCGAACCGAAGTCCGAAGCTGACTGACTGGGACCTTGTCCCCTACATCGGACCAAAGTCCGAAGCTGACTGACTGGGACCTTGTCCCCTCCATCGAACCGAAGTTCGAAGCTGACTGACTGAACACAGCATATCATAACCTATCAACTAGCATAAGCACACAAATCCTGTCTGAGCCACGGAGGCGTCAAACACACTAACTACTGCATTGGACCGAAGTCCAGAAACTACGGCTAACTGAACGGGCCGGCATTGTGGCCTTAGACCCGTTCCTACTGGAAGGAAACTCACCTCGTGAACTGGCTGCTATGTGCACGGCTCTGGCAACTAACTGTGCTGCTCCGGTATCTCCTCGGCTACAATTCCATAACACACACAATCAGATACTAAACACTGCAATGGGTAAAATGACTCTTATACCCCTGATCAAAGTCAACTCTCCTGGTCAAGTCAACCTACAGTTGACCCGACTCGCCGAGTTGGGCCGCCAACTCGTCGAGTCCCTAATCTCACTTCTCAACCCTACTCGTGACTACTCGTCGAGCATGGCATCGACTCGACGAGTACCCTCTCGATTCAAAAACTCAGACAATCTGCATCCGACTCGTCGAGCCATATGAACAACTCGACGAGTTGTTCTTCGATCTATGAAGATTGCCTTGGACTCGCCGAGTTGTATGAACAACTCGTCGAGTCCCACCATAACTGAGTCTACCCTTCAACTCACTGAGTTCACCCTACCGCTCACTAGCCTCCACTCGGAATCACTCAAAGGGTAAAGATCGGGGACTTGCGACCAGACTCGCCGAGTCCGAAGAACGACTCGCCGAGTCACATGCATGCAGATCCTAAAAACTCGATTCTGATCAAAACCACCGCAAACACTTTATAGATCTGAGCTTCCTTAGTCCGATTATCACGTAAAGATTCTATCTTTACGTGTCCAAAAGCATCAATGAAGATTATAAGGCTCAAAAAGCATGATAAAGGCTAGATCTAAGGTTCTTATGCAAAGCAACTTCAAAAAGGCAGTAGATCCGGGCTCTACAACTCCTAAATGAATAGATCTATGGATATCTCGACCTAATAAGGCATCCATACAACTATAAGGTTGGAAAAAGCATCAAACTAGCCTTAGAAATGATCTAACGGAAGTTTTTAAGCATAAAACAGAGGGATTCCGAGAAATACCTCAATGAACTCGGATTTTGACCTTGGATCTTTGCTCTACACCACTTCTCCTTGTTCCTTTCTCCTTCTTCTTCTTCAAGCCTTCAAGAATCCACACAAAAACACTTAAATCAATCAAGGAATGGATTAGGGTTCTCACAGCTCTCTCTGAGGGTGAAGGAGGCGAGTTTAGGGCACATAACATTGCTTAAATAGCGAGCAACCCGGGGATTTAGGGTTTCATCCTGGCAGACAGACTCGCCGAGTCCCGAATATGGACTCGTCGAGTCGCCGACTAACACGTACACGAAAACTCGACCCTACTCGACGAGTCAGTCCATATGTAACATCCTAAAATAGCAAGAGTTGAGTGGAAGGGCTAAAAGTGTAATTTGGGAAAGAGTGACTCGGCGAGTCCATGGATGGACTCGGCGAGTAGAGTCGCGACTTGGTCGCATGTTAAATAGCCGACTCGGCGAGTCAATGAGATGGACTCAGCGAGTAGGCGCTGAGTGGAGAAAACCCTAGTTCTCGGGGTTGAGCCCTATATAAAGAGCATTATGTTTCCTCCCTAGCCTCTTTATCACCCCTTTGAGTCCCTGAAACCCTAAAATCGTGGAGAAGCACCATTGTTGAGTGGATTGGAGCTTGGAGAAGTAATTGTTGAAGAAAGTTTGGGATTTTGAAGGTGTGGAGCAAAGGGCTTTGCTTGGATTCGAGTTCCTTGCAGATTGGGGCGTTCCTTTGAGGTAATATCTCGTTCTTAGGCTATTGTTATCTTGTTTATTCATTTTGGGGTTTGAGGGAAGCTTATCTTGGGTTATGTTGGAGTCTAGAGGTTAGATCTGAGGTTGTTACCTCAGATCTGGAATGGAGGAGAGTTGGAATGCAGGAATGTCCCTGTGTTGAGTGTTGGATGAAGCTATCTTGTCCCAAACCTTAGCCCTAACGTGCAAAATGCCTAGATCTTCATGGATTCACGTAAAGTTTTCCACTTTACATGATGGATGGGTTGTAGGAGACTATATCTATGTTTTGGATCAATTGCATGGCCTGGGATGCTTCTGTATGGATTTAGACCGGTGATACTCGGCGAGTCACATGGGTGGACTCGACGAGTTGCTTGAAGATGAGCTGAGACTCGACGAGTTGGAAGAACAACTCGGCGAGTTGGATGAAGATGGCCTGAAACTCGGCAAGTTATATGAACAACTCGACGAGTAGGTTGATGATAGCCTTAGACTCGGCGAGTCTGTTTTTGGACTCGGCGAGTCTTGTCGAAGAAGTCCAAATATTTTCTGGTTGAGTCAAGAACCGGCGAGTCAAGGGATGACTCGGTGAGTTGTGTGCGAGTGGACTCAGAGTTGTTGGACTCGCCGAGTCTCGGGGTGACTCGGCGAGTAGGGTTAGTCATGGGTTGACCTTGACCTAGAATTTGACCAAGGGTTAACCAGTGGTTTCCAGGGGTACTTTGGTAATTGTTGATTATGGTTTTGAGTTCAGTGCATTGGTGGCTATCTAGTGGTGGAGATCGTATCAGTGATCGGAGTAGCTTGAGTTATCTGTTCAGTCGGCAGTTTCAAGGTGAGTTATCCTCACTATATCTATCGGGTTTAAGGCACCAAGGCCGACCCTTTTATCGGATGGAAATCCGGGTAATTGTCTGTTGTATGATATTGCGGGAAATAGGCCGGAAGGCGTTACGTTATGGGCCGGAAGGCATTACATGTTGTGGGCCGGAAGGTAATGCGATGTGGACCGGAAGGTCATGGCCTGGAAAGGTGTATGTGCATAATTATTATGTTGGCTAAGTCGTAGGGTGATGTTATGCTAGTGATCGGCTAGGCTGGTATCTTGGTTAGGGTAATGATATGTTATGTGATCTGTTGATCGATTTGCTAACTGTGAATTGTTATATGATCACATGTTATGTGTATGGTTGTCTGGTCTGGAGTGTAACCCGGTATGCATGGTTGTTCTATGTGCTGTCATGATATATATGCTTTTTATGTTGCGGGCTGGAAGGCGATATGTTATGGGCCAGAAGGTAATATGTTATGGGCCGGAAGGTATTACGCTATGGGCCGGAAGGCGATATGTTTTGGACCAGAAGGTTGTGGCCTGGAAGGGCGTATATGTGGTTGGTATTTTGGGGGTATCTCACTAAGATTTCAGGCTTACAGTTGTGGTTTTTATGTTTTCAGGTTCTTAGGAGTCTGTGGCAAGGCAAAGGCGTGATCGTACCGTTCCTCGCGTTGGTGTTTTATGAAATGGACTTGGGGAATACTCTGTTAAATAATGTATTGAAAACCTTTTCGTAACAACATTATTAAGATGGGTTGTTTTTGAAAAGTTTTAATTGTTTTAAAATTTTGGTCGTTACACCATAGACTCGTCGAGTCCCTCTATAAAACTTCTAAATAAATGCCACGGGAACAACATACCAGAGATGGGGCGTTACACCCATATTCATGTCCATCTTGTTGAGTCCTCTTTTAGACTCAACCAGATCAATCAGAAACTGAAAAGTTTGGGGGAACCCTAACCCGACTCGTCGAGTCCCATGAACGACTCGTTGAGTCCCCCAAAGTTGATGTCCATAAAGTTGATTTCAGTCGGTCTTAAAGCTTCCAGAACCTAAATCTGACCACCTAGAATCAATATAGCACATAAAGTTACAAACCTTATGTCACACCCCAAAACCGATAACGGCGGAATACGTTTCGGGGTGGATGACGTAGTGTACGGTATCATCACAATTGCATAATAGTAAAAGCAAGAAACATACAACCATTTCATTTACATAGTGAGTGTATTTACAAGTGTGTTTTGTAATGTTCAACAAACACCAAAAGTAAATAAAAATAAGAGATGGGTCTTGCATGCTCCATCATTTCCAAAAATGCTGCAGTTGTACCTGTCTATCTTTGACCTGAAGATACAAGTTATTTTGAAAAGAATATCAGCATAAAGCTGGTGAGTTCATAAGAGTTTAGTGTGAGTTCTTATATAAAAAGCATTAGAATCGTTAGTATGAAAGCTGAAGTTTACAGTCATAAGTAGTAGTAAAACATAGGAAAATCCTATATTTTCCAGAAATGTATAGTAATTGGAAACCTTTAAGAATTATGACATTTTCATCTTCGAAAACCATTTATCGTGGAAGTATAATAGTGACTCACCGATAAGTAAAGAAATATGGTAAGTTATACTTGAAGTAAATAATAGTGGTGCAGCTACCTTTAGTATTAGGTATTTATTTACTTCGGGATATTAACTTTATCTTTTATTTAGTGTTTTAGTACGATTATAGTGTATTTCTTGTATGTTACCAATAGTGTGAGTAATAGCGGACCCCCATGACCTTCCCGGTCATGTATAATGTAGTGGAGTAAAGGCATCCCTGGACCTGTGCAGCTCGGACTGAAATTAAAAGTCGGGATGTAATAGCGTCTGCCCCGTATAGATCTATACATATAGTGTCGTCTTCCTATCGGGAAAACTTCGGGTGTAGTGCGTAGCGAATAGAGTATCTCGTAGTGGATTAATGAGTTATCTCATGATTAGTACTTTCTCTTGTATTATAGTGGAGTAGTCTTTTGTATAACTCATATTGTATTCTCTTATTAGTGTATAGTTTCATAATAGAGAGAATTATAGTAGTGTAGAGTAGTAGTTAAAACGAGGGATAGAGACCTTAACTATACCTATTATAGTTAACTTAGTGTGTGCGGTTCTAGTCAGGTTAGTGATTCAGGCATCTAATGAAATAAGAAGTACTCGTAATCCGTACTAATATACGAAATATATAACTAAGAAATCAACGACATTCGGACGGATAACTACTACCCTAAGTCCACAATCAAACAAGAACAGGAAATAAGGCGAGTTATCGGTCCTAAGTCCTCCAAGTCTTACTTATATAAATATATCATGGTGGTTACATTTTTATAAGGAGATTTATTAAATAAAAGTATTGTACAAAATAAACATTTACAACTTGTTTGTTTATCCAAAATATTTTTGAAAACAAATGATTGATTTATAAGGCATAGTGATAAATCACATGTGATTTGAACTACAGGTAGTGAATCACATGTGATTAACTCTGTAATATGATTAACTGTCTTGTATAACTTTTCATAAACATGTATATTCAACTTGTATCTCCCCCCTAAAAAAATTAAAACATTTGAAAGGTTCATTAAAGGGGTATGAACTCACCTGAAATCGCGTAAATCGGGTGAATCGGGTAAATCGGGTAAAAGTGTCGGTTGAGCGTTTTGTTCCAGATAATGACTTGTGCACCTTTTAGGACCCTAATGTCATATGAAAATGTGTATTTTACAAGAAATTAATCATTTTATGCTTTCCATTCAAGTATTTAGGCATTCTAGCATCAATTCGGGATTTTAGGGCCTAAAAGGGGTTCCCGGGAGTGGTATAAGGCTAAGAAAGATTTACGGGAGGGTCCATGAGCTCACTCCCTTGGAGTTTACGGCCCAAAGGCCACTCCTTGGGATTTTACGGCCGTAATCCCCCTAGGGTTGGCCGTAAACTCATGTGGTCTTCCAAAATGCAAGTTTAAGGCCTTATTTCACTTCCTTAATTTAATGGTATGTGTCTTGAACTAATATGGAGGGATTAAACCCTCATTTTGTGACATTTTGGGGAGTTTATGGCCAAGACTTGTGCTTGGGCCGTTAACTCCATTTAATCCCTCAAAATGGATGTTTAATTGGTACAATACACTTCCCTTCACCTTAGGTAAATTTTAGAAGGCCTTAGAGGGAGTTTTGGGACATTTTGGCATAATAATTGGGGAGTTTACGGCCCAAGAACATCCTTGGCCGTAAACTCTTCTTTTGGCCTCAATATGAGAAGTTTAAAGTTACAACACATTTCCTAGTGTCAAGACTAAATTACTAAACACCCTAGATGAGTTTTTGGGGCTTTTAACAAGGGTTTTTGGGGTGTTTACGGCCTAAGCATAAGCTTGGGTCGTAAAATCCTTTTTAAGCTTCAAACTCATGTGTTTTAATGTTCAAACTCTCCTAGGTATATCCCTTAATTAGTACATAAACTTAAAGGAAGGAAAAATGAGGCTTTTGACAAGTTTTTAGGTGTTTACGGGGCTTCTTAGGCCGTAAACTCCTTTTTGGTCCTTGTTTTCTATGATTTTTGGCCTCTAAATACAATGAAGTATGTTTAGAATAAGATAAGGAATGAGTCCTTACGTTTGGAAGCTGGAATTTGCGGATTTGGGGTCGGTTTCGGGTCTAGAGAGAGAAAGTAGTGAGAGAGAGTGAAGGTGTGGTAAAAGAGTTCAATTATAGTGTCCATTTGTTTATCTATGTCTCGGGTATTACACCCGATACACGGATATCCGATGCTAAAGTTTAACGGGGTTAAAACTTTTTACCCGGGTGAAGTGGTTAAAAAGTAATATAACTCTATCTAGTTAAACGGGGTTAATATTTACAAGTTATAAATACTTATGATAATATCGGAACATATAAATAACTAGATATTTGTTTATTGACGACTCCCAAACATTACCGAAAATAACATATAGTGACGCATTCCGTTAGTGAAAATAGGGTTTGTAACGGCAATATATTTGGAGTTGTCACATCATCCCCCGTTATGGGAATTTCGTCCCGAAATTTAGAATTCATACAGATAAGAATTACAGTACTACTACGCGAAGAGATGGGTGTATTTGAGTTTCATGTGGTCTTCGCGCTCCCAAGTGAATTCCGGTCCTCGTTTGGCGTTCCACCGAACTTTCACAATTGGGATACGGCTTTGTTTCGTTCGTTTTACTTCCCGATCCATAATCTCCGCAAGCTCTTCCACGAAGTTGAGGCTCTCATTGACCTCAATCTCGTCAAGGGGTATTACGAGTGTCTCGCCTGATAGGCATTTCTTCAAGTTCGAGACGTGGAAGGTAAGGTGTATGTTGCTTAGTTCGTGAGGTTGGTTGAGTTTATAAGCTACGGGGCCGATTTTGGCGAGAATCTCAAAAGGCCCTATGTACCTTGGGTTCAGCTTTCCACGCTTTCCAAAGCGTATCGTGCCCTTCCAGGGTGAGACCTTCAACAGGACTCGATCTCCCACCTGGAATTCCAAGGGTTTTCTTCGTTTGTCGGCGTAGCTTTTCTGTCGATCCTTAGCGGCTTTTAGTCGTTCACGTATCTGTACAATTTTCTCAGTCGTCTCTCGAATGATCTCCGGACCAGTGAGAGAGCTGTCAGGAACTCTTCCTTTAGCTAGCTGAGTGTCACCCACCTCAGCCCAGCACAGAGGGGATCTGCACTTACGGTCGTATAGGGCTTCGAACGGAGCTGCCTTGATACTCGTATGATAACTATTATTGTAAGAAAACTCCACAAGAGGTAAGTGTGTGTCCCATGATTTGCCGAAGTCAATCACACAAGCTCGCAACATATCTTCTAAGGTTTGGATCGTCCTCTCACTCTGTCCGTCGGTCTGCGGATGGTAGGCTGTACTCATGTCCAGCCTCATCCCTAGTGCCTTTTGCAACGATTGCCAAAACCTAGAGGTGAATCTACTATCTCTGTCTGAGATAATAGATATAGGAACGCCATGTAGTCGTACTATTTCCTTAATGTATGTTCTAGTGAGTTTCTCCATCTTGTCCGTTTCTTTGATGGGTAGGAAGTGTGCGGACTTGGTCAACCTGTCAACAATGACCCAAATGGTATCTAATCCACCCACTGTCTTGGGAAGTTTGGTTATAAAGTCCATTGTGATCCGCTCCCACTTCCATTCTGGTATCTCAGGTTGTTAGAGGAGTCCTGATGGCTTTTGATATTCGACCTTGACCTTCGCGCAAGTAAGGCACTTACCCACAAAGGTGGCGATCTCCGCTTTCATGTTCGGCCACCAGTATAGCTTTTTGAGATCCAGATACATCTTATCTGAACCCGGGTGGACGGAGTAGCGAGTGTTATGTGCTTCTCTCATAACCAAATCTCTAAAACCTCCATGGCATGGAGTCCAGATTCGGTCCATGAAGTAGTAGGCTCCGTCACCCTTAACCTCCAGATTTTTATCCATTCCTCGCAGGGATTCTCCCGTCACGTTCTCAGGCTTTAAGGCTTCCAGCTGAGCCTCTTTGATCTGTGTGGATAGATGCGAATGGATAGTCATCGTCAACGACTTGGTCTTTCGACCAGTATACTCCTTCCTACTCAGTGCGTCTGCTACTACGTTGGCTTTTCCCGGGTGATATCTAATTTCACAATCGTAATCGTTAAGTAGCTCGACCCATCGCCGCTGCCTCATGTTGAGTTCTTTTTGGTCCAGTATGTGTTGAAGGCTTTTATGATTAGTGTACACCACACTCTTTGTCCCGTATAAGTAGTGTCTCCAGATTTTTAGTGCGAAGACAACCGCTCCTAACTCGAGGTCGTGAGTAATGTAGTTCGCCTCATGGGTCTTTAGCTGCCTCGAGGCATAGGCGATAACCTTACCTCGTTGCATCAATACACAACCGAGCCCTTGATTGGATGCATCACAATATACAACAAAGTCTTCTATCCCTTCGGGAAGGGATAATACTGGTGCGGTGCATAGGGCTCGCTTCAGGGTCTGGAATTCCTTCTCCTGTTTCTCTTCCCAGTCGAACGATACGCCTTTCTGTGTTAGCATAGTGAGAGGCTTCGCCATCCGAGAGAAGTTTTGAATGAATCTACGGTAGTAGCCAGCGAGGCCAAGAAATTGACGAATTTCCGTAGGCGTCTTCGGTGCTGACCAGTTCTCAATAGCTTTAATTTTGGAGGGATCCACGTGGATTCCTTCTTCACTAACCACGTGACCTAAGAATTCAACTCTTCGGATCCAAAACTCGCACTTAGAGAAATCCGCATATAACTTTTCTGGTCGTAATGTTTCCAGGACTCGTCGTAAGTGATCCCTGTGTTCTTCCTCGCTCTGAGACTAAACGAGGATATCGTCAATGAAGACGATGACGAACTGATCCAGATATGGACGACACACCCTATTCATCAAGTCCATGAATATTGCGGGGGCGTTAGTCAGTCCAAAGGGCATCACTACGAACTCAAAATGTCCGTAGCGGGTTCGGAAAGCTGTCTTCGGAACGTCTTCCTCAAGTACCTGTAACTGATGATACCCAGATCTAAGATCAATCTTGGAGAAGTAACTTGCTCCTTGTAGTTGGTCGAATAGATCGTCGATACGAGGGAGAGGGTAGCGATTTTTAACCGTGAGTTTATTGAGTTCTCTATAATCAATGCACATCCGAAACGATCCATCCTTCTTCTTCACGAACAAGACCGGAGCTCCCCAAGGTGAGAAGCTCGGTCTTATAAAGCCCTTGTTGAGCAGTTCGTTGAGTTGACCGGATAGTTCTTGCATTTCGGCGGGCGCTAGACGGTAGGGCGACTTAGCTATGGGGGTAGCTCCTGGAACTAGGTCGATTCTGAACTCGACCTGACGTTTGGGAGGTACGCTGGGAAGATCCTCCGGGAAGACATCAGGGAAATCGCATACTACGGGAATGTCTTTTGGATCTTTCGATTTCTGGTTAGTGTCGACGACGTGAGCAAGAAAAGCGCGATATTCCTTGCGTAAGTATTTCTGAGCCTGAATACTGGAGATGATACGAAGACTCGTACTCGGCTTATCTCCATATATCAATAGGGTTTCGTGATTCGAAAGGTTCAGGCGAATGGCTTTGTCGGAGCATAGGATATCGGCGCGATGAAGACTCAACCAATCCATACCAACAATGACATCGAAATTTTTGATTGAGAATGGTATAAGATCGATTGGAAATGAGTGATCGTCTAACATGAGAGTGCAACCTATGTAGATTTCGCTAGAGCTTTCTGTTTTCCCATTAGCCATTTCTACTACGAATGTTTCTTTTAGTGGTTGAGGGGTTTGTTTGAGTAAGTGTTTAAAGTTATGATTTACGAAGCTTCTTTCTGCACCACTATCAAATAAGACACGGGCATAGGAGTTGTTGAGAAGAAACGTACCCGTGACTACCGTGGGATCTTCTACCGCTTCATTGTGACTGATAGCGAGTAGCCTTCCAGTTCCCCCAACATTTGTGGTCTTTGGACAGTTTCTCTTAAAATGACCCGCCTCTCCGCAGCCATAACAAGTTGGGGTCACTCCCGTACCAGGAACCTGCGTGATAGGTTTGGGAGGGGCCTTACAAAATCGGACAGTATGGCCCTTTCGACCGCAGTTGGAACACTGCAGTTCACGGCAGGGGCCGTTGTGGTGGAAAGGGCACTTGGGACACTTGGGCAAGTTTCCACTGTAAGCTTTCGGCGGGGTTGGGGCTGCTGGAGTGACTGGGGTGGTGGCAGCATGGATCGCCACAATTTGCTGGTCCTTTGAGGAGGTTTGAGTTTTCTTGCCCTTCTTCTTATCCCATCGCTTCCTCTTTCTATCAGATGAAGCGGGTGGTGCAGTGGTTGTTGTGGTTGCTGTTGCTGGAGTGGAGGAGATTTCATGGTTGATCAGACTCTGGGCCAATTCCTTGGCGCTGTCAAAAGTGGTAGGGCGTGCGGCTAGAACATTTCCTCGATACGGGGGCACTAAACCCTAGATGTATCGTTCAATCTTCTTGCTTTCAGAGGGGATCATATTGGGACACATAGCCGCCAAGTCGCAAAACCTGGCCGTATAAGCCGTTATGGCAGTCCCCTTCTTGAGGTTCCAGAGTTCTTCTTCAAGTTTCTGAACTTCGCCCCTAGGGCAGTACTCTCCTCTCATGAGATCTTTTAGAGTGTCCCAGCCCATGGCATTGGCTGTGACCAAGGAAAGTGCGCTGACATGGCCGTTCCACCATGTCAAGGCCCTGTTAGTGAGGGTAGCAGAGCGAATTTGATTTTGCTCTCCTCGGGGCAAGAGCACATCTCAAATATAGCTTCGGTTCTTTCGAACCATTGGGATAATGCCATAATTCCTCTAGTACCGTCAAAGAAGGTAGGTTTACAGTTCATGAAATCCTTATAAGTGCATCCCTGCACCCTATGATGGACTTCACCGAACCTGGAGTTACCACCGCTTGCATCCCCAGAGTTCATTTGGGCCATGGTTGCTGTCACGGCCGCGGTCACCGCTGTTTGGAACAACACCGGGTCGATCTGTGGAGGAGGAGGGGTTTGGGTTGCTGGTCTTCCTCTACTTGGACGCTTTCATGGAGGCATCCTTCACTGGAAGATCATAGAAATGATAGCAATAGTAAGAGCCTATTGCGAATATGAAATGTCGGACGGGGTTGGGGTTCGGAGCTCCGGGAGGTAGGTTATTAACTTCTGGCTCGGAGTCGGAGTTATCCGAAAAGCCTTCTGCTTGGTGGTCATCCAGAGGGATTGGATGATCATCGTCCGACTCTTCGCTGAGCCATCCTCCATTACCCTGGTTTGGGTAGTACGGGTCGCCAGGAGGGTGGAAGCCAACCATGATATCTATGCGAGAAAAGGGAAAAGAAGATTAATAGGCGCACTAACCTAATTTACTTATAAGATGATCGTCACGTGATAGACCAATACTTGCATAATGCATACTAATTACATGTGACTGGGGCAGGATAGTCCGTCGAATAAGTGACCCTAACTCTAAATCCACAACCAAACAAGGAACAAGAAGTAAAGCAAAGATCACATATTCTAAGTCTATAACGCCCTAATCACATGTAACCGGAAAGTATCCATTTAGCAACTATTGCTCCATCAGTAACGACCCTTTTTAGTTTTCACAGATGTATGTTTTTAGAGGTATATAATACTCCTATAGTATTCTTATGTTAACATTATTGTGGTAGTGTTGGTAAGTTTTAGACTTGTTGTAACACCACAACCAAGCTTAGGCACATGCTAGTCACTCCTAGGAAAACGTAGTTGATCAGGCTACATCCCCCTAAATGTGACTATATGTCTCTAAGCCCAATTGTGCTATCTAACAATCTTAATACTTTTGTTTTGTTCTAGGGCGATACCGACTTCTGTGTTTTATAGTGATGTGTGTGTGTGTGTGTGTATATATATATATATATATACTTAGTTAAATTCTTTAGATACTTAACAGTATATATTCTTGGTCAGAGTGTTTTAGTCCCGAAGTGTTTATAGTTCGTATATCTTTTATAGGTTGATATACTTGATTCACTATAAACAATGCTCTGATACCAATCTATCACACCCCAAAACCGATAACGGCGGAATACGTTTCGGGGTGGATGACGTAGTGTACGGTATCATCACAATTGCATAATAGTAATAGCAAGAAACATACAACCATTTCATTTACATAGTGAGTGTATTTATAAGTGTGTTTTGTAATGTTCAACAAACACCAAAAGTAAATAAAAATAAGAGATGGGTCTTGCATGCTCCATCTTCTCCAAAAATGCTGCAGTTGTACCTGTCTATCTTTGACCAGAAGATACAAGTTATTTTGAAAAGAATATCAGCATAAAGCTGGTGAGTTCATAAGAGTTTAGTGTGAGTTCTTATATAAAAAGCATTAGAATCGTTAGTATGAAAGCTAAAGTTTACAGTCATAAGTAGTAGTAAAACATAGGAAAATCCTATATTTTCCAGAAATGTATAGTAATTGGAAACCTTTAAGAATTATGACATTTTCATCTTCGAAAACCATTTATCGTGGAAGTATAATAGTGACTCACCGATAAGTAAAGCAATATGGTAAGTTATACTTGAAGTAAATAATAGTGGTGCAGCTACCTTTAGTATTAGGTATTTATTTACTTCGGGATATTAACTTTATCTTTTATTTAGTGTTTTAGTACGATTATAGTGTATTTCTTGTATGTTACCAATAGTGTGAGTAATAGTGGACCCCCATGACCTTCCCGGTCATGTATAGTGTAGTGGAGTAAAGGCATCCCTGGACCTGTACGGCTCGGACTGAAATTAACAGTCGGGATGTAATAGCGTCTGCCCCGTATAGATCTATACATATAGTGTCGTCTTCCTATCGGGAAAACTTCGGGCGTAGTGCGTAGCGAATAAAGTATCTCGTAGTGGATTAATGAGTTATCTCATGATTAGTACTTTCTCTTGTATTATAGTGGAGTAGTCTTTTGTATAACTCGTATTGTATTCTATTATTAGTGTATAGTTTCATAATAGAGAGAATTATAGTAGTGTAGAGTAGTAGTTAAAACGAGGGATAGAGACCTTAACTATACCTATTATAGTTAACTTAGTGTGTGCGGTTCTAGTCAGGTTAGTGATTCAGGCATCTAATGAAATAAGAAGTACTCGTAATCCGTACTAATATACGAAATATATAACTAAGAAATCAACGACAGTCGGACGGATAACTACTACCCTAAGTCCACAATCAAACAAGAACAGGAAATAAGGCGAATATCGGTCCTAAGTCCTCCAAGTCTTACTTATATAAATATATCAGTGTGGTTACATTTTTATAAGGAGAATTATTAAATAAAAGTATTGTACAAAATAAACATTTACAACTTGTTTGTTTATCCAAAATAGTTTTGAAAACAAATGATTGATTTATAAGGCATAGTGATAAATCACATGTGATTTGAACTACAGGTAGTGAATCACATGTGATTAACTCTGTAATATGATTAACTGCCTTGTATAACTTTTCATAAACATGTATATTCAACTTGTATGTCCCCCCTAAAACAATTAAAACATTTGAAAGGTTCATTAAAGGGGTATGAACTCACCTGAAATCGCGTAAATCGGGTGAATCGGGTAAATCGGGTAAAAGTGTCGGTTGAGCGTTTTGTTCCAGATAATGACTTGTGCACCTTTTAGGACCCTAATGTCATATGAAAATGTGTATTTTACAAGAAATTAATCATTTTATGCTTTCCATTCAAGTATTTAGGCATTCTAGCATCAATTCGGGGTTTTAGGGCCTAAAAGGGGTTCCCGGGAGTGGTATAAGGCTAAGAAAGATTTACGGGAGGGTCCATGAGCTCACTCCCTTGGATTTTACGGCCCAAAGGCCACTCCTTGGGATTTTACGGCCGTAATCCCCCTAGGGTTGGCCGTAAACTCATGTGGTCTTCCAAAATGCAAGTTTAAGGCCTTATTTCACTTCCTTAATTTAATGGTATGTGTCTTGAACTAATATGGAGGGATTAAACCCTCATTTTGTGACATTTTGGGGAGTTTATGGCCAAGACTTGTGCTTGGGCCGTTAACTCCATTTAATCCCTCAAAATGGATGTTTAATTGGTACAATACACTTCCCTTCACCTTAGGTAAATTTTAGAAGGCCTTAGAGGGAGTTTTGGGACATTTTGGCATAAGAATTGGGGAGTTTACGGCCCAAGAACATCCTTGTCCGTAAACTCTTCTTTTGGCCTCAATATGAGAAGTTTAAAGTTACAACACATTTCCTAGTGTCAAGACTAAATTACTAAACACCCTAGATGAGTTTTTGGGGCTTTTAACAAGGGTTTTTGGGGTGTTTACGGCCTAAGCATAAGCTTGGGCCATAAACTCCTTTTTAAGCTTCAAACTCATGTGTTTTAATGTTCAAACTCTCCTAGGTATATCCCTTAATTAGTACATAAACTTAAAGGAAGGAAAAATGAGGCTTTTGACAAGTTTTTAGGTGTTTACGGGGCTTCTTAGGCCGTAAACTCCTTTTTGGTCCTTGTTTTCTATGATTTTTGGCCTCTAAATACAATGAAGTATGTTTAGAATAAGATAGGGAATGAGTCCTTACGTTTGGAAGCCGGAATTTGCGGATTTGGGTTCGGTTTCGGGTCTAGAGAGAGAAAGTAGTGAGAGAGAGTGAAGGTGTGGTAAAAGAGTTCAATTATAATGTCCATTTGTTTATATATGTCTCGGGTATTGCACCCGATATACGGCTATCCGATGCTAAAGTTTAACGGGGTTAAAACTTTTTACCCGGGTGAAGTGGTTAAAAAGTAATATAACTCTATCTAGTTAAACGGGGTTAATATTTACAAGTTATAAATACTTATGATAATATCGAAACATATAAATAACTAGATATTTGTTTATTGACGACTCCCACACATTACCGAAAATAACATATAGTGACGCATTCCGTTAGTGAAAATAGGGTTTGTAACGGCAATATATTTGGGGTTGTCACACCTTACGTGCATGCATGGGTTAACTAGCTCATAAGAACCCAAAATGAAGTCTACAAGGTGCATGGGACTCCCATGGCCATAAAGTTGGGACCTTTATGCCATGGGAATCCTTAAAGGTTCAAGATCCGAATGTACCACCCCAAAGAAACACATAATCTCGAAAATGGCTTCATTATGACTTAAAAGAGGTAGAAACTAGACCTAAACAGAGATCTAATAAATGAGTAGTCAAGATAAAATCTTTATATCTCAACTGAGCTGGAAATATGCGAAAACCTCTAGATCTACTTGCTTTCTCTTGATCTCCAAACCTCCACTTTCTTCTGAAGCTTCAAACACACACACACACACAAATGACACAAAAGCTCAAGAACACTCAATAATTAGTTAAGGTTTTGTGAAGAGAGTGTGAGGGTGATGGAGGCTGGAGTGGAGACACTATAAATTGTTTAAATTGAGTGCAAACCATCTACTTAGGGTTTCATCCAGATAAGCCTACTTGTCGAGTCGGGGCCTCTGACTCGACGAGTAAATTCTTCCACCCACATCCAAACTTTGCTTCGACTCGACAAGTTGGGGCCTTCAACTCGTTGAGTCCCAAATTAATAGTGTAAGAATTCATATTTAAAATACGTACCAGGAACTAGATGCTACATTCCATTTCCATTTCATCGATCCATTCCATAAATATCATTAGCGTTGGTTCTCCATAAAGACTTGGGGGGTCGGGATGCTATGAATTCCTCATAACTACATCCATTTTGTTCAACCTCTTCTTCGGAGTAATCTCTATTGATCACGAGTGTAATAAATGGTGCAATGATTTCTCTCTCATCTCCTTGGAGAAGCTGTTTGGCTCCTTCAACTAGTATTGCCCAAATCATAGCTTGAACTCCTGCCATTATGGGGGATTCAACTACTGACACAACTTCAGGTGCCCTCTCGATCACATGAGGCTCACTCTGTTGGTTTCTATTATCATTCCCTAATCTTCTACATGTTCTCACCATGACATTCTATACACCAAAGTAGGCGTTTAGTGTACCAAAGGTGAGTTTATTATGATAGGGAAGATTTTATTATTGTTTAGACGTATAGATTCTCCTTATTCCCCTAAAAAGTTACATGCCAGTTCTAATATAGTAAGTATTGTTTAGAAGCTTGAACACATAAAATTTCCTTTCTTACCTTCAAGATCAACAATAGACCTTAAATTCTATTAATAGCAATCTAAGTAAGCACTTAAGGCATGCTCTGTTACATACTAGTTAACATATAAGGTATTTCTTCCTAAAGTATGCTAGGGCATATTATAGCAAGTAAGGTATACAACCTACGTTATGCTATATAAATATTTCTTATTTAGCACATAATTTTATTTAACGCATTTACCCTACAGTATTCTAGTGCATGTATCTATTTAGGTATACAACCTAAGATGTTCTAGACACCTATCTCACCATCATCGCTTAGGATTCTAAGTTTAAATCTAGAAATAAATCCTTATTTCTAGTTCGCTTAAACTAATGCTCTGATACCAACTGTGAAATCGTCTAAATTTTAGAACCAATTAAAATTTTCTTTACGCTTATATCATCATTTATGCGGAATTTCCTATTTCATTTGAAAATTTAGTATAACTGATTGTCTCAATTTAATAAAAGCCTAAGGGTGTCATAATCGATATAGAAACATAAGTTAGATCGTAAAGACCTAATGGTCCTGAACTTTATTGCAGTGTAAAGACCCACCATGTTATTGACGACTTTCGCTTATCCATCAAATTGGTGTTCAGATGTAGTGCTAAAGTTGAACTCAACCCAAACATGGCTAAAGGGTTAACCAAAAATGGGTAGCAACTTGAACAACATCAAATATATGTTATCATGGTGTGAAAATGAGCAATGTTTTAGAGATCATCCAATACCACAAACACAAAATCCACGTCACTTTGAGTCACCAGAGTTCCCGCCGGGGGGGGGGGGGGGGTGAAGTCTATGGAGATATCCTCTCATGTCCCTGAATGGATCCTTAAAGGCATGTAAATATATGTATATTGAGAAACCTTACCACCTTTGGACAAAAGTTTACACGTCTCACTTTAATTCTAGTATAAAGTATCCTTTATTCTTCCACAAGATAAGCCTCGTGAATAAAGGTAATTGATTACCTTTTCTCATAGGGAATTCCTTGGGATGTAGGGTCACTCCCATTGAATTTATACCCCTTTAAAATCAAGAAGTCGCCTCTATGTAAAGGTTAACACTTGAATCAGACTGAAAAGGAACCGGTTTAGGTAAATGAGTGGATCGATAATTGGACCATTAAGTATATATTGATGCTGGTGCCAGTTCATTTTTTTTAACCGATACAATATGCATTGCATAGGTTACAAACTAATGAAGGAGTTTCTATCCAATGGTTTAAATGATTTATTTTAGTTATTTGAACATTCACAAGTTCACATCACTTACTTTAGTTACCGTAGTAAATGAGCTAAAATTCATCATAATGCAGAAAGCATTTTAGCTTTGCTACCTCCTATTCATGAGACTATAACTCAATGAATATGTTACAAAGTAAAGTGAAACTATCATCTAAAATGAAGTACGAACGTTAAACTACATATTGGAATTTTTTTTATGTAACTTTGACTTTAAACAAATGAGTTATGTTAGTTTAAATAATTTTACAGATTCAATATCATGCAAAAAAATTAGAAACATTTCTTTTTTGATACACCCTCTTTGAGGGACCTTAACTCAATGAATATGCCACAAAATAAGATGAAATTAAGTCTTAAAATGAAATATAAACAATAAACTAAATGTTGGGAAAGTATCATTTCATTCCAACTTAAAACAGATAAGTTATGATAATTTAAATAATTTAATATATCTAACATTATGGAGAACTTGTCCAAACCGGTTTTTACCAAAAACCAGTAAAAAACCGAAATGGAAATATGGATTAATAAGAACTAATAACCGGCCCGATAGATACAAACCGCAGTCCGGTGCCGATCCCCATCCTGATCCAACCGGTTCATATGTTCACTTGTACCTTTATGTTGTTTTATATCAATTTTCTTACGGGTTACTTTGTCATACGGTTCAAAGGTTCAATACTACCATTATTTTGTGGATGATAACAAACAAATTTACCTTCCTAGTAAACGCATCATCTACTCTATTTTAATTTAATAAAAAAAAACTAAACTTACAACGAAATAATCTTGTAAAAGACCATTTTTAACAGAAAAAAAATATTTAGATATTTAACTCGGAGGAGGATATTATTAAGAATGGAAATGGTTATCCAAGAAGAAACAACTAAGCAAGGCGTGGGTCTAGCGTGCACGTGCAATGCTTTCATTTCCACCCAATTACACATTTCACGTGGAACTGCTGCTCAGAAATTATAATCTCATTTTTATTTTATGTTTTAAATTCAAGCTACAAAAATAATATGAAACACGAAAACAAGTGTTAGTTATTTTATTAAAGCCCTTGTGACTTAATCGGTGACATTATAACATCCTAATTATTCAAAAATGTGTTCGTCAAATTTTAGTTCATGTTTTTCTAATTGATATAAATACGAAAATCTCACACCCATAGTTTTAAATGAGATATATTGATGTTTAAAAAAGTATGGTCATATCATTTCAAAAGAATTAGTTTTAACAACACAACTTGTTTCCATCAATATTTATTAAACTATATATTTTGGATTAATTGATGCATTTTAAATTTATTGAGTATATATATTTTCAAAAACGGTAGGAATTGTGTTTTATTTATGTACTTATAAATAATTAAAAAAATCAAATATTATAAAGAACAATTTAATAAAATACATTGATAAATAGGTAAATTTTGCAAATTGAATTATTAATTAAAAATTAGATGTGCCACCGTCTTTTAGGTAACGGAGTTAGTGACGGTGTGAACACGAAATTGGGCCGCACGACGACGTTTTTGGCCGCTCTTTTTCCCAACGAAGACTTTCTTTATTTTTGAAAAGACTAAACACGTTCCACGTGCGCGACCCTAATTTCCAGGATTCCCTTTGAACAATTCAATGGCTTTCTCGTAATTTACTGGACCCTTAGGGGTAATCAATTTGTAAAATTAACCTATATTATATAAAGCTCACCTCATTACAACCAACAACACCAATCTTTTGATTTATTATTATTTGGTTTTGACTAGCTTCACTGTTTCCTTCCCTGCCGCCGGCAATCGGCAACTCTCCCTTTTCCGGCTATTTCTTCATTCGTCCGGTCCAGCGACGGAGGAGGAGTAGGCGGTGCTCTTTTGAATATATATATATATAGATGACGGCTGGGACGAGATTACCGACTTGGAAGGAGAGAGAAAATAACAAGCGGAGAGAGAGACGACGACGGGCCATCGCCGCCAAGATATTCGCCGGACTTAGAGTTTACGGAAACTACAAGCTGCCTAAACACTGCGACAATAACGAGGTCTTGAAAGCCCTTTGCAACGAAGCAGGTTGGATCGTTGAAGAAGATGGAACGACTTATCGTAAGGTTAGTAAAAAACTAAAAATCTCATCATCTTGTATCCTCTCGATTTCTCGGATTGATTTTTAGCGTGATTGTGGTGGCGCGCACGATAGCAGAAGAGTTTTATAACTGAATTACAGTTTTTGTAGATGACCACATCTCGAGTGTCTCCTTTGCGAGTTTTCTTATCGAACTATATAGCTTTTGATCATATGCTCTCCGTTGAATGATTTTGCGCGCACGTTAGCAACGTGATTTTTGTGATAGTCGGTATTTAGGCAAACTGCTGATTGAGTTTTAGTCCTTTAGATCGTTATCTTCCTTAAACCATTCTTGCTCTCCTTAGCAACCTGAGATTCATGATGCTTATAGTTGAATAGTTGAAGATCTAGTTTTTTGCTTTCCAGTTTTCGTTTAATCAATCTGATTATATATCTAGACGTAAATCTGAAAACAGAACTTAGAGGATTTTGTTCATCGATCTAGAAGTAAAAGATGAAATTCGTGCAATTTTCATTTGAGGTCGTTAGCAGTATAGAAACCAATATGATCAGTATTGTATGAGTGTGGGGGAACTGGAGATTCGTCGTTATCACCGACAAGGTAACGTGCTTCCTGAGCATTTGGCGCATGGTAGCACGAGGCAGCATCCTTAGCTGATCTCTTTCTACTTCTCTCCCTCACACACATCTTTCTCCGATAATTTTATTAACAACAGTTTCCGTTCTATTCTGTAAGGAAATAACTTTTCACTTTTATAGCGAATTCGACAGTTTCTTCCGTGAGCTCCACCCTTCATTAATTAGGGAAATTATTGATGTACGTCGTGAGATATAATTAAACATGGCTTGTCATTTTCGGAAAACCTTATCCTTTTTAACCAATATTACCATCATAATCAATTCTTAAGATAAATAAATATGACTAGTACTTCATTTAAGAAAAAATGAAAAAAAGGTTGTAGTTGAGTTCTTTGTGGACATTGTCTTATGTCAGCTTAAAGGGTTCGGGGTTATTGGAAGAATAATAATGTTATTTTGAATTGTGTTTGAAAAATAAATATTCCATAATCGTTTTCTGTAGCTTTTTAAAAAATTTCGGTGATGCATCATTTAAGGGTAGGGTGATTTGAGCTTTTGTTATGTTGACTTATATAGCTAATGGAGTTGGGCCTACACCTTTTATTTTGAAATGCCATGTAAAAGCTTTACTTTTGATTCACTTAGTTATATGTGTGCTTTCATTTTTGTCTCGAATAATTTCTTATGGGATTCCCACTTATGCCATGATTATCTCCCCACTTTCATGATCGGTTATTATTTTGTGTATCACCATCTATCTTTCATTTTAAATCATTTATACTTGGAACAATCAAATGATTATTTTATTACTCACACGGGTTGTCGAAAACAACTGTTAAACCAATATAAAAAAGACTATTTTACCCTCTGTTGTTTAGGGTTGTAAACCAGCTGAACGAATGGAAACTACATCTGCCATGGATAGCCCATGCTCATCGTACCAACCAAGTCCAAACGCTTCTTCATACAATTTCAGTCCTACATCATCCTCAATTCCAAGCTCAATCTCATCTCTTTATAATTCCAATTCTACCCCCGACCCTAACTCTCTAATCCCATGGCTAAAAAACCTCTCATCCGGTCCCACATTAACCAAATTCCCACACCATCTTTACGTACCGGGTGGGTCCATAAGCGCCCCGGTCACCCCACCCTTAAGCTCCCCTACTTGCCGGACCCCACGAATGGATCACGATCA
This sequence comes from Lactuca saligna, assembly GCF_052625555.1. Taxonomy (NCBI): domain Eukaryota; kingdom Viridiplantae; phylum Streptophyta; class Magnoliopsida; order Asterales; family Asteraceae; genus Lactuca; species Lactuca saligna. The sequence continues at coordinate 59,752,208 of NC_136420.1, read as the reverse complement.
AACCGTACCCCCACCCTGGCCTTTCTCCTCCACTCCCCATAGTCCTGGCATCCAAACGCTGCCAGATTCAGGGTGGCTCTCTGGCGTCCAAACACCCCAAGAAGAGCCGTCGTCTCCCACCTTTAGCCTCGTGGCAAACCACCACCCGTTTGGCCGGATTTGGACACCGGGACAAAGCGGAACGTGTTCTCCGGCGGTCAACGGTGCGGCGGATGTCCCGATGTCGGATGTAGAGTTTGCTTTTGGAAGTAATATGAAGTTATTAGGGCTTGTGAAGCCGTGGGAAGGAGAGAGGATACATGAGGAATGTGTTTCGGATGATCTTGAGCTTACACTTGGGAATCCCAACACTAGGTAATCCTGCTAATTATTTCTCGAAAAATCTATCTGATTATAGCAATGTCATTGTGGGGGTGTTTGGGATTCCTTTTAGAAAGATTTTTGACTTTTAACTTTTCCGCTTTGGGTAATAGAAAAGTTCTTCTGAAAATGACTTTATGCATAGAAAAAAATGAGGGATTTCTAAAAGTCACAAAAACCTGATTTTTTTGTTGTTTTATATATAAAAGTTAAGCAAAAAGTCATTTTGTTGACTTTTTGTTAATCTAAACACATTTTAAGAAACTCCTTTTGCAAAAATTCATTCTACGAAAAAGAATTTTGATGTTCAAAAGTAATCCCAAACACCTCAGTATAAAACAATTTTTACTCCTACAATACAATTTTTACTCCTACAATGTTATAATTGATAGATTTTTCAACCTCTATATGACTCTCTGGAATTTTTAAAGTACAATGTAAAGAAAAGAAACATAGAATAAAAAAACTTTAACTAGGCAGCTTCTTTTTATGTTAATAAAAAAATATTAATAAATTTGTGTTTTGTTGTGTGCAGATAAGATTAATTTGGGTTGTGGTTTTGTGTTCCTGATGAATTGAGGTATTGTGTGTAGATTTAGATACAGAAGTAGTATGAGTTGATTTGCTTTTTATTCAATCATTACTACTATTATTCTTTTAAGTATTCAAAAAGGGTGAAGAAATATAACACTGGTATATTTATAAATAGTTTCTATAGGATTTTTTCTTTTCTTCTTTTAGTATTTTATTTATTTGTTTAATGTTCATCCTTTCTTTCCTCATTCTTTGGTACACGAATACTGTAATTGTTTTTTTCCTTTTTCTTTTCAATATATTGTGTTATAAAGACTTGTCACGTAAAAAGGGATAATTATTAAAATGACCAAAATAATATGTTATATCATAAAATGATTATTTTTCTGAAAAAATATCATAAAATAATCATTCATCTTACATAATCACTTTTGTGGAATACATTTGATTTTAAGATATTACTTTAATGTTTCATTTTCTATTTACTTTTTTTTTTCCAAAATAATAGGTACTTATATATATATGAATCAAGTATTTCGTAAAATATGAAAAAAAAAATCACTAGCATGGTTAGAATTACAAATTCAAAGAATTTAAAGGATCCTTCAAAAACGGTATTGATAAATGTGTGTTTCTTGATAGTTTATGAAAGTGGCATGAAATAAATAAAATTCATATCTATAAATGATATTATAATTTTAATAATGGTTTAGCAAATGCGACAACTTTTCATCGTTATTAATTTTTTTATACGAATGATCCTTGTAGTTTTTTAAATTTGCACTAATGGTCTTCGTACGTAGTTGCTAAAACTTGACTGAATGCTTTATGAGCTATAAAAAATGATGATTTATCTTTTTTAATTTCTTGTATCTTTATTCATAAACTACATTTAATTATTAAAAATAAAAAGAAATTAACCTAGACTACCCACCCTCCCTTCTTCCTCATCCCCCACGTAATTGTTTAATTATCTTTTCTCTTCTCTCCTTTATTCTAGTGTTCAAGAGAGGGAGTAAAACGAGAGCCTATAGAGAGGTAGAGATGGAGAGTGAGATCTAGTAGTATGTGAGAAATTGAGAAAAGAACATGATGATTCGTGATATAAAGACATAAAGGGAAGGAACGTTGTAGGGAAGTAAGTCTCCTTGCTATTTCCATCGGCTGTTCAAGACTGCAATCCATTCTCTACTGCGATCTCACAAACTAGTTTAGAACATGATTTTGATCCTTTTTATTGCGTAAAGATTGGATCCTTAGAGGTGGGTATGGGAAAAAGTGATTTTGGTTTGTTTTTTTGATACGAAAAAGAGTTAGATATTGAAATTTACTGAAGCAAAAGGGTATAGATGATAATGAATTAATGATATTATTCTTTAGTCACAAAAAGATTTTATGAGTTTTAAAGCTTTTAAGATATAAAAACCAAAAGTCACAAAAAGATTTTATGAGTTTTAAAAATGTTTCTTTTTGATCATGGTTAAAAGTTGATTTAAAAGAACTTTTTTATTTTGTCAAACATCTTTTGGATTTTTTTAACTTTTGGAAAAGTTAAAAGTCCAAAAATTGTTTTAAAAGGAAAGTCAAACACCCTCTTAACTTGTTAGTACTGACCTTAAAAATCCGAATCTTGTTCTCCATGTTCTATTCGGTTGTTAGGTTTTTTACATTCATACTTACATAAGGTATTTGATGTCTTCGCTTAATGATGCATCCATATCTTCTTTATTGGAATACTATGTTAATTGGAATACTATGTTCATGTGTAATTTTAGGGAACCCTACTGACTCTGTGTATAGTGTGCTCGGAGGAGGTTGAATTAAGGAGGCAACGTATGGACTAAAGAAAGTAGGATTGATGGGCCACATAAAATTGTCACTTGGTTAATAATAAAAATTAACAAAAAAGACAAAAAGGAGGGCAAGATAGTCATTTCAGCACACTTAACACTTAACAGACTCAAACTAAGGCATGTTAGTTTTAGGGACCAAAACCACACTAAACAAAGATCATTTTTGCGAGTCAAAACCTTTATGCACCTTAGCCAAAGAAATATGCAAACCACAAGGACCATTATTACAGTTTTATGACTTTATCGTAGATAAATATTCATGTAGCAGAAACAATGTTGGCTACATTATAAATAAAATATGAAACAAGTAATAGCAATACAAGCTGAACATATAAAAAGGAATAATAGTAAGATAGTAAAACCAAAACAATAAACACAACAGTAAAAAGACATCTGGTACTTCGACTACCCCAATACAATTAATTATCGTGATTCTATTCATCCACATCCTTTATTTAAAATCTTGTTCTCACACCATCTATATTGACCACCTTTACATTTCTAAATAAATGCAAGGTTCTCTCGGATGTATATGTTCGAACTTTGAAAAATAGACTCTTTCTTCCTTTAACTTATCAACAATTGAAAATGATGTTGGGTTTTATCCAAAAGTAACAAAAGATTAGCAACAAAAACATTTAAAATTCGAACAACATAAACTAGTTTTATTCCCACCAAAGGATCTACTTACAAAGTTTGGAAAGAAAACAACATCCATAGGAAAGGGGGGGGGGATTAACAACTGGTGTAGTCCTTTGATTCCCCAAGGGAAGGCTTAAAAGTTGATGAAGATGACAACGATCCAAAGTAGAATCTCTTTATCTTTGTCCACCAATAAGTCACCAAACCACTATAAGATGCTAGTATATCACTTGTATATAGTTATTCTTAAGACTCAAAGACCTATACTAAATAAGTCGTCAAAGGAGATGCAGCTAGAACACCCAAAATCTCACAACACTTTGCAAGAGAAAGGGAGATGGGAGAGATGGAGCGCTCAACTTTTACACTAAAAAAAGAAGAACTAAACTAGCTTTGGTCCTTTCTCTTCCTTTTATACTTTACACATGCATATGAAAGCCCATAATTTCATTAAATGACTTCATGACTCTCCCTCGTTGCATAAGCATTGCACCTAAACCTATGATGGATGCGTCACAAAACACCACGAAATCCTCAACACCCTCGGGGAGGGTCAACAGTGGGGCCTCACATAATTTCTACCTCAGTGTCTCGAACGCCACCTGCTGCTCTGAACCCCAACGAAAATATACGCCCTTCCTCATTAGACGAGTGAGGGGTAGTGCGATTTTGGAGAAATCCTAAATAAATCTCTGATAATATCCTGCCAAATTGTAACACCAGTCAAAATAGGTCAAAAACAATCAAATGTGATTATACCAATCATGTAATGTGATTTTTGTTAAAATAGTAATGTGATAAACTTACTATGTAACTCATGTTAAAGTATGAACTTTCATACATACTTTATGGTATCAATCAAAGTATACATCCATACGATTCCAAATATATAGAGAACATATAAATCTGACTTTGCATAAAGAAGTTATGATAGACCGAACAATATAAATCTCTATAATAAGAGGAATTTAAAATAGATTTAGAATTAGCTATTTAAGTCTAACAGAGAGTTGTAGTGCTCGTAAATACCTATGCGTGCATATAAAGAACATCAAAAACGAAGTTCGTATGCAAAAGTTATGGCATTCCGAAGATTTAGCTTTTAAAAACCCTAAACTAGCTAATTCACGACATGAGTTTTATGACACTCACTAAATTCTGTCATAATTCGGAATCTAGAAGCTGCGAGAGGATAAGATCCAATTCACGACGTGAGTTTTATGACACTCATGATGTGAGGAGTCATTCTGTCATAATTCGGAATCTAGAAGCTCCGAGAGGATAGGATCCAAAATTCACGACGTGAGTTTTATGACACTCACGACGTGAGGAGTCACATGGCCACCTTTGGAAGCTAGGGACGCAAATGGCAAGTCTACGGAGTGAATCATGAGACTCACGACGTGAGTTTTATGACACTCACGACTTAAGTGTCATAAAATCTTACTATAAATAGCCATTTCGACCCCAAGGCTTAGTACACCATTTCTTTCATTCTCTCTCGTTTCCGAAGGCTGTTTTCCCTTCCTGAGCTTGACTACGATGAACCTCTGACCGTTTAAATTCTATAAACACGCTACTAAGGTGAGTTTCACGGCCCCACTTTCTAATATTTCGGGGGAAAACGCATGCTAGTCATTGTATATATGTTATTATTATGTCTATATGATAATATATAGTTATAATAGCCGGGGTATAGTTGTTCTAAATATAATATTTTGAATATATATCAGTATGTTAATATATTAATATAGATATTGAGTTATACTTAGGATTCTATATATATTTTGTGTGCGATATAGTTCCGAAGTTATATTCGGAAGTTTTATATGTTAAGTTATATAGTATGTTCCAATTAATAGTTTTATGTCAAGATAAAACTAGATATGTTATATGTTGTTATTATTAGTTTTATGTCAAGATAAAACTGGATATGTTGTTATTGTTAGTTTTATGTCAAGATAAAACTAGAAACGTTATATGTTGTTATTATTGGTTTTATGTCAAAATAAAACCTAGTTTTTACTTCAAGATATAGGTGTTATACTGCCTAAATTTATGAAGTTAGGAGTAATGTTTAAAAGCATAGTCTAGTAACTTAGGCTTTTAGAGATGAAAATGTTTTTGTTGTTAGAACTATAGAACGTCGTCAAAGTCTACCAAAGCTAATGTATTCATCATCTAAGATTGGGGATCTTAGTGAAAGTCCTCTGACCTGTATTCGTTAATCTTGTGTGAGCGAGGAAGTCGTGTATAATTAGTATATGGGTTGACCACCCCACTTGTGTCTGTTAGCTACAATCAACCAAAAGCGAGTGATGAACTATCCTTTTATTTGTTATTGTTCCGATGTCGATGAAACGTGTGGAAACTACCGCAAGGTGTGATCCTTGTACTACCTCAAGGTGTAATCCTTGTACTATCGCAAGGTGTAATTCTTGTACTACCGCAAGTTGTAATCCTTGTACCACCGCAAGGTGTAACCTTGTACCACCGCAAGGTGTAATCCTTGTACTACCGCAATGTGTGATCCTTGTGATAATAATAGGAGGTATATGACTATGTCATACAGTCGCAACTACAGACTCATGGTAGCAACTTGTTAGAAACATTATACTTCGTCGCTATACAAGTATTAATGTTAAGTATAAGTTTCCCCTACTTATACCCTAAGTACTACTTGTATACTAAGTAGATAATTATACCTAGCACACATACTCGTATAGAATTGAAATAGATTTATACGTAGTGGTTTTACTCGTATAAAATTGAAATAAGATTTATACGTAGCAACTCTCATTTGTATGGAATTACAAACACTTATATCCATAGTATAAGAGACTTATAGGTAAACTACTTATTTGGTAAGTAAACTTTTATACCTAGGATATATATAGTAAATGTTGGACAGTCAAAATTATACTTTCAAAACTATACTTTTGAAACTCGGAATATGTATTATCTTATATGGAGTCAAAACCTGTGGACTCACCAACTTTATGTTGACGTATTTTAAATTGCATGTGTTTTCAGGAAGTTGATAACTATGATACGAGAAATGACGTTACATCGCCCCGTGTTTCCGCTGACGGCCGAGGTGTGACACAAACCCAAGAAACTCCTGATCTCCGAGGGAGTCTTCGGAACCTCCCATTACATAACGACATAAATCTTGGTCGGATTGACCAAAATCCCATTTTGGTTAACAAGGTTTCCCAACAAAACTCGCACTTTGAGAACTTGGCATCCAACCGTTCTCGCCTTAACACTCCCAGAAGTTGTCGAAGGTGGTCCTCATGTTGCTCCTTGGTCTTGGAATACACCAAGATATCATCAATGAAAACAATGATTAATCGATCGAGCATCAACTTGCATACTCGATTAGTCAAATCCATAAAAGCTACAGGTGTATTAGTGAGCCCAAAAGGCATCAGCACGAACTCGTAATGACCATAACAAGTCCGGAACACGGTCTTCTCCACGCCCACATCTCTGAACCTTATTTGATGATACCCTGACCTCAAGTCAATATTGGAGAACCAAGATGCACCCTTCAATTGATCGAAGAGGTCATCAATCAATGGAAATGGATAACGATTCTTCATCGTTAACTTGTTCAAATTCCAGTAATCAATGCACATCCGGTGTCAACCGTCCTTCTTCTGGACGAATAAAATCGGTGCTCCCCATGGCGAACTACTCGGTCTAATAAACTGCTTGCCCAACAACTCCTGTAGCTGAGAGGACAACTCCGGCATCTCGGGTGGTGCCAAACAGTATGACGCCTTAGCAATTGGGGCTGCACACGGAAACTCCTCCGGGAACACATCAGCAAATTCTATGACAAATGGCACATATAAAACCGAAACCTAGTTCCTAACTCGGGCATCAACCAGGTAAGCAAGATAGCCCATACACCCATGCTGAATATACTGTCAAGCATTGGCAACAGAACAAAAGCTTTATCCCAACCTGGTAGCCTGTCCATAAATAACCAGTTATCCTCCACTTGGAGTTCGAACTACTACCCGCTAACCCTCACAATCGATCATAGCTCCGAATCTACTCATCAAGTCCATCACTACAATCACACACACACACACACACACACACACACATCTCTCATGGGAATAGAGATCAAATTAATTGAATAAGAAACCCTAAAATTCTCCAAAGCACAGTCCCAGAAAATACTCGATGCAGAAATCGTGTGTTCGTTGGAGATAGAAACCCGCAACGGACGCTCCAACTCTCCAAGGGTCATATCGAAACCCCTAATAAAAGACTGAGATACAAAGGACTGACTCGCACCTGAGTCGAACAACACAAGAGCAGGAAAAGAATTCACTAAGAGGGTGCTTATCAAAAGCATAAACACAAGCATACCATAAAATAATTGAAAAAAATGATAAATGGAAACATACTAGTAAAGACATCCGGGGTCGCCCTGGCCTCCTTTGCTGTGAGCTGGAAAGTACTACCTCGAGCCCTCAGGGGCTCCGCCATACCCTGGCGCCCATCGGTGATCCTCAAAGTGGCTGGTGTTGTAGCTTGTGTCAGTCCCGTAGTGAGCAAGTGACAGTTGGCTTTAATATGGCCAACCTACTCATAGTGATAACAGATCGTGGTGCTCAGTATTAGGACATGCTGGCGACAGTCCTTGGAAAAATGCCCCTCATTGCCACATTTATGGCATCGAAAAGATGATCGGCAAGCACCATCATGAACATTGCCGCACTTGCCACAAGTGCGGCCCTTTTGACCCCTAAACCTCGAATCAACGGCCTTGAACCGCTTGGCCGCAGGCTATGTCTGCACTGGAGTCTACCTCATCTCCCTCCCCTGGAGCTCGATCTCAATCTCCTGCCTCCTCGCGGCCCCTTGTAGCTCCACGAGTGTACCATAACGCTGAGTGGACACGAACTGGCAGATGTCCGTCTTGAGCATGCTCAAGTACCATGTCATCTGAGCTTGCTTATAAGCAGAAAACTCAGGATAAAACAAAGCCCTCTCAATAAACATCTTGGTGATCTTAGTCACCGACTTAGTCCCCTGCCTCAGTTCTAAATACTCATAGGCCAACCTCTCCCTCTCCACCAATGGAACATATCTCATGTGAAACATCTCAGAGAACTGCTCCCATGTCACAACAGCCCTCTGCTCAGGAGTATATGAGCTAGTAAGCAATCTCCACCAATCCTTCGCCCCTAACCGGAGAAGGTTCAGGGCGCACTTGACCTTCTGGCCAATTAGGCAGGAGCAAGTAAAGAAACATCCCTCAACATTAAACAACCACCTCATCGCAATGATCGGGTCCTGAACTCCATCGAACACCAGGGGCTTTGTATTATCAAAGTCCCGGTAATGGAAGGCTCTCTCTACCACAAACCCTTGTGGCCGCAACAGCCGTGGTAGCTGTAGCGACAATAGCCTCAGAAAGTGCAACATAATGGTCGTCAAAAAGCTCAATCATGGTGGTCTTGATAGACCCAAAAAAATCCAGAATCGATCCCCAGACAGAAGTAACTACCTCAAAATCAATCATCTCTCTAATTTGATCCTTGGTTAAACCTGCCTTATCCTGGATACCCACTCCAGCTCCTGAACCGGATCACCTCGTGATATTACAACATATGCAATTGATCCTATACCCGAAGTGTATGGGATACAATTCATAATGAAAAACGTGATACTTTACCGGTTTCTTACTATAATATCGTCACAATATTTCTATTTGTCGTGTACTCAAAAATTCGAACTATGAAGAGGGATGCCGTAATCATAATTGAATTTTGAAAATGCAAATAATATATATACCATTGACTAAATTTAATTAAAATTTCTCGATCTAAGATTTTAGATTGGAAACGAAGTATAACATTCTCTCCCTTAATTATAGCAAAAACAACATTTCAACCCCTGCAACTTTGCAAAGTAAAACTTTTGTTTTTGTATAATTAATATTTCCAACTTGCAATATTTAAATAATAATCATGCTCCCACTAACATGATGATTATATCCATTCCAGCATAACATTTATGCTCCCACTAGCTTTGACACGTATTTAGAAACCAGTTAAACTTCTAGAAAACAATACTTATTGAGTTCTAAAGTTCATTGTTTCTAACACGATATGCCTTGATAAGCCTTTATCTAAGCTTCTCAAACTTATACACCTTCCCTTGGATAGCTCACATGCGTGTCTAAACTATTTTAGAACTTATATTACTAAGTCCCAAATGTTTGGACTAATTGCCAAATCTCACAATTCGAACTATGAAGAGGGATGCCGTAATCATAATCGAATTTGAGAATGCAATTTACATAATTGCTATCTTATTAAAATCTCTCTTAGTGAAAGTGTTTCCTCACAATCATTTTCATGAAGGAGAGAAACCTTATGACACTTAGATTTTATGGTGTATGTGTTCCTATCCATGTGAATTTGCCATAACCATAATCGAAAGATAATGTTTGTGACAAATTCGAACTCTTATGGACATAACTTGTACATTCTTAATTTCTTGATATCAAGGGTCCCACCATTGCTTCCAAGTTATCTAGTAGCTCACCTATTCCAGTCAATGTACTTTCATTGAATAAGCTGCTTACCTTATGCATTCTAATGAGAACTCGTAGAACTAATATGCATAATCACTCAACAGGATTGGCATAGAAAAAGAATTTTGTCAACACGATAGGTTTCAAACCTCAAGTCATGTTCTAGTGTTTAATAGGTTTACTCTTGATTAGTTCTTGAATCTTTTCAAGATTTTCAAACTCCCACTGACCTCTTGGCATATTAGATTCTCTTATCAAGAAACATTTCTTAATAAACAAATATCCAAGAGTTAGTGTGCGTCTATATCAAGATAAAACATTACACACATTTGGTCTTAGTTGGTCCTTGTCTTCTCCAAGGCATCACAACTTACCAATTTCAAACGTGCAAGAGTAAGAAAAAAAATTTCTACTTCACATTTGATGAGTGTGTGTCACTTAATTCACAATCTTGGAATACGATTCTAAGACTTGATTTTGGAACGAAGTATAAGTCATCCTTTTGATTTGACCATTTCAACAATTTCTGATTCCTCCTCTTAGTCATACTAGTGCACTAAGATGTTCTTAGATGATGAATTCTGATATGGTTCTTAATCATTAAGACGATCATAAAACTAATATAAAAGTACTCTCCATTCTTTTTATATTTGAGAAACCTTTTATCTTTCTGCCTTCATTGATTCTTCTTATTCGTTCTGCCACTCATTGAAACCTTTCAATGATTCAGAATTACACTTAATCTTGTAAGTATAACCACTTGTACTAGACCTTTTGGTAAATCATGATGAATAGTCTCATTGTTATCTGTGGTGGACTTGACTAGTGCACAACATTGTGTTCTAGTCCTTTTGTCCTTCACTTGACCCACATACTTGTGTGATCAAGGAATTAGTCTTAATTTCCTAAGTACCAAGATTTCCATACATCACATGATTTGAATCATATGATTCCAAGTTTCTGTCCAATTGAAACTTGGGCGATGAGAATCTTTCATTACTTAGAAAAATTATGACACTGCCATAAATAACATAACTAAAAATCACATCCATTTATAGAAATACACAAACATCAATTTTTCACAACAATTTCATTGCAAGGATATAGACAAACCAAAAAAAAATTATTTTATTCATAAAAGCAGCGGAAAACATTTCCTTACAATGCAAAATCAACTGAAAAACTATGTAACCAAATATTCCTAACAAATCTATCGGAACTTTCTAAGCTCAAAATCTAATCTTTGAATCCATGCGATCATGATCCATTTCTTCGTGATCAGACTCATTTTGCTCTTCCATCAAGGTTCCTCTCTTTTCTATGATCCTGCAAAACATTCAAATGTAATCTTATCACATTATGTATTAAGAATCAATGAATAGGAACTTAATGGAGTCAGATAGTGGATTTTACCTGAAGTAGAGTAGAGCCAAACGTCTTGACTCTCCCATCTCTTAGATCTATCAGGTAGATTTGGCAGCTTCGTCTCCAATGCCCCTTCTCTTGGCAATAAAAGCAAGTTGACTCTTTTGGAACAACACACAGAACTACTTAAGACATTGCTTTTCTCTTATGATCAAGCTTTTCGACCATGGAATGCCTTTCGTTGCCATTGCCTATGTCTATAGAGGTCTGGAAGGTAGATTCACCAATCAACTTTGCTTTTCCAGTGCGCCAAATCATTGTTGATTCAACAACAATAAGCAAATAGGTGAGATCGATGAGGGTCACGTCGTGGTCTATCATATAGTACTCTCTTACGAACTCAATATATGATTCAGGAAGCGACTGAAGAACCTAGTCAACATCTAGCTCTTCACAGACAACGGCTCCCAACATTCTTAACCTATCAATGTGTGACTTCATCTCTAAGATGTGTGTACACACTGACTTTCCTTCTTCATGTTTACTTGCCAAAAGGGCTTGAGTGAGTTTGAACTTTTCAAGCCTTTGAACTTGTGGGTTAGGGAGAACAATAGGAGGAGGTGGAGGAAGTGAAGCATGATCTCGTGTTCCTCGATCGAATCGTGGAATATCATCTTCATGTGGAAAGCTTGTTCCACGGGATTTGGGAAGACTATAGTTGTCATACTTTGACATCTACAAACGGGAGAAAAAAAATTCAAGTTAGTTGATTGATTGAGTCCTTAATAAATCACTCAAATGAGATATTAAGGCTAGGACCCAATACAATATTCCACAACTTGGGAGAGGGATGCCGTAACCCAAATTGCAGAACATTTGAAGGTAAGTGAATGACGATTCACTAATTTTCCACCATGAAAAACGAAAAGGAGATTAAGTTTTAAATGTATTGAAAACTCCTAGATCCTTTGAGATTCATTGAACCTTTCAATGACATGTTTAAATCTCAATATGCCCCTTGATTTGTGACTGGGATGCCGAGGATCACAAAACAGGGTGTGAATAACCATGCAAACTTACATGGTGCCCCCAATGTTACAGTCACCTATTCGATGTGTTGGTTAACCACACACGCTCCACCGAACTATAACAAACATTTAGTCACCCTTTGCTACCTTTTCTTAGAGCCATTTAGTGTGTCGGTTAACCACACATGCTCCACTAACGTCTTCGCATGGGTACAAAGTGTAATTTCATGGGATTGCATCAAATTCACTTTTGCCTAAAGTGACTAAGATTAGGAATTTTGTAAAAAAACATTTAGTTACTTTATACTTCATTATACTTTTAATGGAAAGGGTTTGCCTTATCCTGCCAGTTCGGCTAACGACCCTCCACCAATCAAGGAAGCGGTGGGTGAAAGTGGACACCTATTAAACGGTCATTTTATAGGCCATAACCTTATACCCCCTTATAGATCGGCTTCGAGAATGAGGCCTACTAATGGTAAGACTAGCAGTTTAAGTTATACATATATAATATTAGAATTTTAAGTTATACATATATAATACTAGGTGATCTAATTTAGTAAATTACACTTTTAATTTAATTAAATGCAAACCATATCACTATGAATTTATTAACTCTCTTTTAATTATACACTTAATTAATTTTATAAAACCATAAGGGTGCAATTTGAACTTTTTCAAAATATGGTTTTAGAATTTAACATTTTAAAATTAAACTTTTAATTAAAATTTAAATTCCAAAACTTGAGGGCAAGTTTTGAAACATTTCAAATCATTAGGGTTTAGAATTTAAATATTTCAAAATTAAACTTTTTAATAAAAATTTAAATTTCAAAACTTGAGGGCAAGTTTTGAAAGTTTTCAAAGCTATCTATATCAAAAACAAATAAGGCAATTAAACAATTAATTGGTGATTATCTAGTTTTGACCTAATCCAATTTCATGCACAATAAGTGACCAAATAATTCAAATAATTTAACATTTATCAAATAAGGTAACAATTATCTAATTAGATGATAAAAATCTTGTATTTTGACAAAGATAATCATAAGGAATCAATAAAATTCGTATTTTACTGATTTGAAGCAATTATGACAATTATCCTAAGTCAAAATCGGAAAAAATCCGAAAATCTGTCTGTCTGACTGGTAGATTCACCGAGTCATCATATGGACTCGCCGAGTTCATCCTACTCGACGATTCCACATTGGGACTCGACGAGTTTGTCAGGCAAATGGCCAAAAACTCGACTTTGCAATCAAGGATGAAACATTAAGGTAGTGTTTGTTTTTTGTCTGCAGATCTGCGAGACGTCTTCTGTCTGCGCCGCGCAGATATTAGTCTTCGCAGACTGTTTGTTTTTTTGAAGACTGCAGACCTAAAAATGTCTGCGCGCCCTCTTCTTGGCGCAGATGTGGACCAGAGTCTTCTAACATCTTCAGACATCTTCTAGCTTAAAAAAACATATATATCTTTATTTTTTTTAAGTTTTTTTTTTTAATTTATATTTTTTCCAACTTTATTAATGATAAACAATATGAAAAAAAAATTACAAAACTTTAAAAAAAACATTTGACGATACAAACATGATATTTTTAACAAATTTATAAATAAAAATTTATTATAATAATAGTCGTTGAAATTGTTTATATAAATATGAAAAAAAAATCAAAATATATTCTTATATTTTTTTGCCAAAATTTTGTAAAACTTTATTTAATAGAGTATCATCAATTTCTTGAGAAAATATTTATCGTACGTTTTTAATAGATTTATTTGAAAAAATCGAAGTTTATTTCCATTTATTTATGTACAAATTCTTTGATTACTAATTATAATGTTTAGTTATAACTTTGCAATCAAAGTTGTTGGTTTTTATCAAATATGTATATGAATTAATACCATTTTTATTTTTATTTTTTATATAATAATACATAAAAGTTGATCTAGATTCGTTATATATTTATAATAAAGTCGTAAAAATATATAAAAAATTCGCTTTGAAGTTTTAAAAAACCAGTTTATTTAGATTTCAGTTTATTTTAATAGCCCGCAGATGTTAAAAAAACAAACAGTCTTCTTTTTTCAGACTGCAGACGTTTGATCCACCTCTTCTACTGCAGAGGTCTACAGATGTGGTCCGCAGACTGCAGACATTTTGCCTCAGAAAAAACAAACAGCACCTAAGCAACAATACAATAGAAACCAGTCATGGCTCTGATACCATTGATGGGTTTTAGCCATAAGAACATCCTATATGCTCATGCAAACCCTAATGCTTGGATCTAGGTTTCTCTATTGTACATGCATTCATCCAAGACTTTAAACCCTAGATCTAGCATATGAAAATCGATATTAACATAAGAAAAGGGTGTAGATCTTACCTTGATTGTTATGTAGCAATAACAATCTCAAATCCTCCTTGTAATGGCTTCAGAAAGCTTAGAGTCACAAGTGTCACTCCTCTAATGGCTCACAAACACCAAGAGCAAGAGGATGAAGAAGGAGAAGAGGAGAGGCACTTAAAAATGTCTAGAAAATCTAAGGAAACTCTTAGCCACGTTTTTGGTGCCCCAGGAGTCCTTAAATAGCGAGGCTATTAGGGTTATCTAACAAGAAACCCTAATTTGACTGCTTAGGCCCTAAGCAGCCCATGGACTCCCTCCTTAGAGGCCTTGGACGATTTCTAATGGGTTTCACCATAGATTTCGTCCACTCCTATAATATGGAGTCCATTAGCCCAATATCCAACTATCACACAATTGACAGTACTAGTCCCTTTTAGTTAATTAATGTCTTTTAGCCACAAAATTAATTCTTATTAATTCTTGACTAATATTAAACAATATGATTTCTCCTTTATTATATTATTCTCATAATATATTAATAAATCCTAATTAATCCTCTCTCTCTCTCCATAATTCATCCTATCAAGTTGCTTTGGTGAAGGCAACCCAAAAGGACGATGCACCATCGGGTGAAGTACATACAAAAATAGTTATAGACATAGACACTAATCCAACACTAAATCCCAAACTTCTATTCTAAATGTTTAAAAACAGTGCATCCCTTAGTATTATCCTACAAATTTGGTCCAATTCCATTTATTTAATTTATTAAATTGGCCCTATAGTTGGTTAAATTACAAAACAAGCCACACTTATTAATTTATGCAAAAATTTCCCCTTTGGTTAATTAGGTAACCAAATTAGTCCCGACGGTTCGTTTTAGAAGTGACACATTTCGGTTTCTTGTTTCAAATTCTCGAAACAAATCAACAATCACACATTAAGGTGAGTGTTACGGCGCCTCTTTTATATGCTCTCGGGGGAGAATACATGTGCTTACTTGTGCTAGTTAATGCAAAAATACACATAAAATATTATTATTTTATGTAAAAACTATAACTAGTTTTTAAAATATCGGTTTGACATTTATATGTTGTGAACACATAAACTAGTTTTAAATCTCAATATCTATTTATATATGTTATGTTGTTAAAATTATACAACTAATAAAAATAACATATGCCATTTTACTACCAAGCCAATGATTTTATGTAACGTTGTATGTCATAAACTTTATAGTATTTCAAGGATCCAAACTATGCCTGTATATTTATACATGAACATTTCTTGAGACATACCTCGTTATAAAAGTGAGTGCTTTATACTATACATACATACCACATATACTCAACTTTTATAAACTCTATACAATTCATTATGCCTAGTATGTAACAACCATATAATTCATGCCCATTTAAAACTATTTCAAATATCCAAACGCCATTAGTTATTACAAAATGTTTTCAAAATAGTTTCATATCAGAGTTTTCCCAGAAATCAAATCATAAATCATGAGGAGGTGCACGATCAGGCCTTCGCCTTTCCATGGTCATCTAAAGCACCTGAAACAATAATCGATAAATGTAAGCTTGAAGGCTTAGTGAGTTAACCTCAAAATACCCATACTCATAACAATACACATACAATAACAAACAACATACTATGGGTCCAACCAACCATCAGGTTGGAATACCCCAGGACCTCAACCAACAGTTTGGAATGCCATTATATTATGGGTTTAATCAACCATCGGGTTGGAATACCCTAGGCCCTCAACCAACAGGTTGGAATGCCAATATACTATGGGTTCAATCAACCATCGGGTTGGAATACCCCAGACCCTCAACCAACAGGCTGGAATGCCATTATACTATGGGTGCAGCCATCCTCAGTATGGAATACCCCAAGCCTACAACCATCGGGTTAGAATGCCCACATACTACGAGTCCAATCATCCTCGGGATGGAATACTCACGGCCTACAATCAATGGGCTGGAATGCCCAGGCCTGTTAGCTCTCGCACAAAGCAGATAAGCCTCAACCACTAATCATACATGTGCACATATATCAGATAATCACATAACAATCTATAAACAAACAAACCGATCTAACGGATCATAACAGCATACTAACATCCTATCTATAAGGATACTGATCTAATAGATCATAATAGCATAATACCATCCTATCTACCAAGATACCGATCTAACAGATCATACTAGCATAACATATCAGGATAACAATCCAAAAGGGTCGGCCTTGGTGCCTTAGACCCTTGAGTATAGTAAGAATAACTCACCTCGCAAGTAGCTAGGAATGATATAGTCAACTCCTCCCGATACAGCTCCAAACACCACATATATAAACGAAAATGGTCCATTCCATAAGTTTCCAAATTACCAAAATGCCCTCAGAAGTCAAACTGGTCAACCCTTGGCCAAAGTCAAAGTCAACAGTCAAGGCCAACGGTCCATGTTGACTCAACTCGTCGAGTGCAGGTGTCGACTCGCCAAGTCCTTCAGAACTCTCTCTGAACCCTGAAAACCCTAGCTGACTCACCGAGTTTCCAGACAACTCGTCGAGTTCATGCGTTGTCCAAAGGTCGGGGAAACCCTAACTGACTCGTCAAGTCATCTCCTAGACTCGCTGAGTCCACACAGGAATCAACAACGGGAAACCCTCCCTTACTCATCGGTTGGATTATCCAACTCGTCGAGTCTATATAATTTAATTCAGTTTCCAAGACAATGGTATAAGAGATTTGATTCATTCATGATCTCGAATGGCTACACTCAAAACCAGTTTGATAATTGTGTCTACTTAAAGGAATTTTCACCAGATTCCTACATACATTTATTGCTATATGTTGATGATATGCTCACCATACCTAAAGACATGGATGGAATAAATGACTTGAAGGCGACCTTGAATAATGAGTTTGAGATGAAGGATTTGGGAGCAGCAAAGAAGATATTGGGGATGGAGATTCAAAAGGACAAAACTGCAGGGCAGTTGTGTATTTCTCAATAGAATTACATTGAGAAAATTTTGCAATCCTTCAATTGTGATCAGTCCAAGCCAGTTGGAACCCCTTTAGTTGCTCACTTTAAACTTGGTCCAAACACTATACCCACTACTAATAAAGAAAAGAAGTACATAAGAAGGGTTCCATACTCAAGTGCTGTTGGAAGTCTCATATATGCTATGGTCTGTACCAGACCTGATTTAGCTCATGCAGTTAGTGTGGTTAGCAGGTTCATGATTAATCTATGGAAGACTCATTGGGAAGTTGTAAAGTGGATCATGCGATACTTGAAGGGAACAATGAATGTTTGCCTAGTGTATGGAGCAAATATGAAGAGTAACTTGGGGGTATATGCTAACTCTAGTTATGGTGGTGACTTGTTGTACGGCATGTTACGAAGGTGCTACATATTCACTTTATTCAGATGTGCCATCAGTTGGAAGTCAACGTTACAAGATACTGTTGCTTTTTCTATAACTGAATCCGAGTACATGTCCATGACGAAAGGAATAAAGGATGAGATCTGGTTGCAAGGACTTATACAAAGTCTTGGTCTATAGGTGGAGAAGTCTGTGTTCTATTTTGATAGTCAAAGTGCTCTGAGTCTTGTAAAGAACCGTGTGTATCATGAGAAGACATAGCACATTGATGTCAGGCTAAATTTCATTCAGGATATTCTGGAAGGAGACAAGTTTTCAATATTGAAGACTGATACCAAGGTCAACCCAGCAGATTTGTTGACAAAGTCATTCCCATTGAGAAGTTCAAGCTTTGTTTGGAATTGGTTGATGTTCGTAGGAGGTAGCTATCTTTAGGGATGAATGGCAGGAAGGGAGAGCAATTCAAGCCGGAATATGATTGGTTGCATGGCGGAATATGATTGGTTTCCTCCATTCACGGTCCTATGGGCCAATAGGCTTAACCCATTAGGTTTTTGGTCTGATCCCAAAATTATAAATAGGGATGCATTCTAGGTCATTTTGTATCTTGAATTCTATAGTGATAGGCGAATCTCTTTGTAATTGTACTTGTAACCTCTGTTTGAGAGCACTAAAATAAAAAAATACTCCCCTCCCATCCGTGGGCATAGGTCACCTTGACCGAACCACGTAAATATTGTGTCTTGTGTGCTTATAGTTTTGCTAGTTATCCGCTTTACTTCCGAACAAGAATTGTTAAATGTGAATCGAGCATTTGGATCATGTTCATGGAGCACTTGGATCATGCTCATGGACCATTTGGAGCACTCAGAACTGAACGGAGCACTTGGGGTTCATGGAGCATGTGATAAAGGAACGGATCATCTGAGAAAGGAATGGATCGTCTGACAAAGGAATGGATCAAGTTCCAAAGGAACGGATCACAAAGAAGGGGTTTTGGAGCACCTGGAAGAGATTTGGAGCACTTAGGAGTGATATGGAGCAACAAGGAAACCTTGTTGCACCATATGTTGAAGGGATGGGCCAAGAAGGATGTTTTTGTGCCAAGGGCATTACTTCTTGCGCCATTATGCTCCCTCTTGCACCATGAGGTATTTCTATTGAGACTTGAAGTATATATATGGCCTTGTTGTTCCATGTATGTTCCTGTTGCGCCAAGATGGTGTTGTTGCTCCAATCTTGATGTTCTTGTGCCACACTTGAAGGCTGTTGCGCCATCCATACACTTGTTGCGCCATCATGGAGCAAGTTGGACCATATTGGTCCTTGATGAGCCAAGTATGCTATGATGTCCTCTATGATGCTCAAGAATGTTCCAAAAGATGCTGCATGGCGGAATATAATTGGTTGCCTCTGTTCATGGGCCTATGGGCCAATGGGCTTAGTCTATTAGGGTTTTAGGTATGATCCCTCAAGTATAAATAGGGATGCATATTAGGTCATTTTGTATCTTGAATTCTAGAGTGATAGGCATTGTTTTGTGTAATTGTACTTGTAATCTCTGTTTGAGAGCTCTGAAATAAAAGAATACTCCCCTCCTACTCGTGGACTTAGGTCACCTTGACCGAACCACGGAAATACTATGTCTTGTGTGTTTATAGTTTTGCTAGTTATCTGTTTTACTTCCTAACAAGAACTGTTAAATGTGACTAGAGCATTTGGATCATGTTCATGAAGCACTTGGATCATGTTCGTGGAGCATTTGGAACTCAATGGAGCACTTGGGGTTCATGTAGCATGTTACAAAGGAACGGATCATCTGAGAAAGGAATGGATCGCCTGACAAAGGAAGGGATCAAGTGCCAAAGGAACGGATCATACAAAGGGGGTTTGGAGCATCTGGAAGAGGTTTGGATCACTTGGGATTGATATGGAGAAACAATGGAACCTTGTTGCACCATATTTTAAAGGGATGGGCCAAAAGGATGTTGTTGCGCCAAGGGCATTCCTTCTTGCGCCATTATGCTCCCTCTTGCGCCATGAGGTATATTCTTGCGCCATGCATGTCCTTGTTGTGCCATGTATGTTCCTATTGCGCCAAGGTGGTGTTGTTGCTCCAATCTTGTTGTTCTTGTGCCACACTTGAAGTATGTTGCGCCATCCATAAACTTGTTGCGCCATCATGGTACAAGTTGGACCATCTTGGTCCTTGATGAGCCAAGTATGGTATGAGGTTCTCTGTGATGCTTAAGAATGTTCTAGAAGATGTTGCATGGCGGAATATGATTGGTTTCCTCCATTCATGGGCCTATGGGCCAATGGGCTTAGCCCATTATGGTTTTAAGTGTGATCCCTCAAGTATAAATAGGGAGGTATGCTAGGTCATTTTGTATCTTGAATTCTAGAGTGATAGGTGAATCTCTATGTAATTTTACTTGTAGCCTCTATTTGCAAGCTCATAATACTCCCCTCTTGCTCGTAGATGTAGTTCACCTTGATCGAACCACGTAAGTATTGTGTCTTGTGTGCTTATAGTTTTGCTATTTATCCTCTTTACTTCCTAACAAGTGGTATCAGAGCTACGGTCGTAGCCCGAATGATGTGGCCGGCGTACGTAATGTAATCCCCATTAATTCCCAGTCCAACAAAGTTGATCCTAAAGCATTGTATTGAAAGTATTCTTGATGGTCCCGGTCAAGTGAGCGTGTCCTGTGAGCATCGATGCTATGAAAAATGATTGGATTTGATGATCAATCGTTGAAGGGGAGGCCAAGGGCGGAACTTGGGTTTGAGGGGAGGATTGTTGGGATGCAAACCCAATCTCACATCGGTAAAAAGAGAAACTATATGCTATCATAGAAGCCAATGATTAATCCCTTCTATCACCAATTGGTTTTAGAAAATGGAACCTCATTATTTTTTTTATGTTAGCATGGTTGGGCTAGTAGCGATCTTGACACCAAATAAACTTAAAACTCTTAAGTGTGCATGTAACCTAAAACATGATCTATGTTTCCTCTATTGAACCTATAACTATGAAAATCAAAACAAGAGCCCTAAGATCCCTAGGTTTATTCGAAAATACTAAAGAAGGGTTACATAAATTTTTTGTTGTTTTTATGGAAGCAAACACCAAAATTATCATGCCTCTGATGGTTCACACCCAAGCTAGCAAGAAGGATGTTGAGGAGAGAGGAGGAAGGAGATATATTTTGGTGTATGCATGGCCGATAATCAAAGGGGTTAGGTCCCTTATATAGTGCAACAAGGAAACCCTAGATAAGCTCCAAACCAATATAATAACATTATATTGTTTTGGTAATTATCTAGCTTCCTAATTATCCTCCAAGGATATATCTAGAGCTCTAATAGCCCTCCAAAACCGTCCACCCTCCTGGTGGAAGGTTCTGGAGCCTTTTGCTCAGTTATTTACTAATTGCACTTAAGTCCTTGCACCTTTAATTAATTCCATTAATCCCAAAATTAATTCCAATTAGTTTCTGATTAATTATTAATTAATTATTACTATTTCTAATTAATATATTATTCTCATAATATATTAATAAATTATTTATTCCAATTTAGTAAACAAATAATAAATCAACCTCTTTTTCCAAAACCATCATGTGCAATTGGTAGGTTTGAGGGCAACCCAGAAGGACTATGCTACTATCAATTCAAGTTTATACCAATTATAGTTATGAGCTTAGACACCTAATCCAACATATTACACTTTTCATAAAATGTAACATCAAATGTACTCACAGAATGCAAAACTTGCAGGAAATTGATGATATGACTAATAGCTATCTAACTTGATCAAGATTGATCAAAATATGAAAACCACTTGGGAATTCCAAACCGTTTCACTTCACCTTATGTTTTAAAGGATTTGTCATACTTGCACAAATGCAACAAATTTTATTTTGGCAGAAAATAGTTAAGAAAACACTACAGGAAGCCAAAAAGAGTGAGAAGAGAACACAACATTTAGCAACTGGAATGAAATCATCTTGAGGAATAAAACCAAAATTTTAGCTTAACAGAAAACGAGAAGAACTCAGCAGATTCAATATTTCAATTATTTATAAAAAGCATTTAAATCCGCTAAAATTTATAAATACCAAATTGGAGAAGCAAATTTTTGGTTCATACTGAAATAAATGAATGTTAAAGCAAAGTCAAATAACCTTCAAATGATAGAGGAAAATAAATATACTCCAAATAAGAAAGAGATCTTACCTGATGAATGAGAAATAAAAATCACTCCATAACATTCTAAGACTGACGTGGGATGAGATGAAAGGTTATCCATATTATATTTGAAATCTGCATCAAATTTGATGGAAACAAATTTGACAATTAGTGAAGAATCAAAATCAAAACATTAAATCAAATACCTTTAATGTTACTTCTGAGAAAGTCTAGGGTAGAAGTAGAAGGGAAGAGATGGAAGGAGACATCGAAGGAGGGTGACAGATGGAATGGAGAGAATATAAGGACACTATTAATGAGTCGTAGAAACCTTAATCTCCTGTGTTGTAAGTGAGAAGAGTCGTTGGATCTCTCTAAACAATTTTTAAGGTGTAGTTCAAATCCCTAGTTCTTTCATCGATTTTGTGAAGACAAGGATGAGATGGAAGGAGACGGGAAGAGATGAAGGTAATTGAAACGTTGAGGAGAGAAGGAGGCGATCGAGGAGTCACAGATGAAAAAAAATATGGAAGACAGAAACCTAAGAGAAATTGAGAAATTGCTTGATGTTTTGAGAGAGGGATAGAGCAATGGAGAAATTGAGCACAAACCAGAGATATGCGACTGGGAACCATCACCGCTATACCACTACTATTATCGATTTTCGATTTTCATTAATAATGGGTTGCTTTTATGTAACACCATGATTTTCGAGACAAAAATTTTTATTGAAATAATCAATTTAATATTAATACACTTGTTTAAAACCTCGTTCATAATAGAATTACAAAACGTAGTTTCATTTTCAGTTAAATAGAAAACCAGGATCCTCCAAAACACAACTCTTTCTTCGGTGTGTACAATCGAATCGTTGCCATCCTGCGTTACTGTAAGAACCTGAAACAACATAACATAAACAACGTAAGCACGAAGCTTAGTGAGTTCCCCAATATACACCTTACGCACGTACGCCTTTCCAGGCCCTGACCTTCCGGTCCACTGCACAATGCCTTCCGGCCCATGAGATAATCGCCTTCCGGCCCAATAGATATTTGCCTTCCGGCCCATAAGATAATTGCCTTCCGGCCCATAAGATAATTGCCTTCCGGCCCATAGAATAATTGCCTTCCGGCCCATACACATATATAACACATAATACAATTACTCTAACACATAAAGCACATATATCATATATCAACCTGCCTTCCGGCCCGAAACATATTCTAACACATAAAGCACATATATCACATATCATACCTGACCTTTCTGTCACATAATACTTTGCCTTCCGGCCCATATAACATGCATATCACGCGTAACTACTAACTTCCATTTACAGTATGAATACATAACGCATAACATGTTCGACCTTCCGGTCACACAATCAAACCCTTCCGGGTAAAGTATAGTGAGAAGACTCACCTCGCGGACGCTGGGAGATAGCAACTCCTGAAGTCCTTTGCACTTGATCCTCCGAGCTACAAGCTCCCTGTAACATCATATATCTCTTATTAACACTTCTATCTTCCACGTTAACTGACCCTAAGAAATCACACCGGTCATCTCTGGTCAACAGTCCATTGTCAGCTCGACTGGACTCGGCGAGTTCCCTGGAGACTCGGCGAGTCTGGTCGTTCTTAAATCCTCTAAAATTCCCCTTCTACTCGTCGAGTATCCCCTGGAAGAATCGCGGGGCCACCCCGACTCCACTCGCCGAGTCTGAAGAACAAACTCGGCGAGTCCCAGTGAATCTTCAAGCTACTCGCCGAGTCCGATCATCCGACTCGGCGAGTCCACTCCATGCAGTCGATCGAACTGCTTCCTGAGGTACATATTTTCCCGAATATACAAACATGGATCCTTCTGGACCTCTAAGGGTCCTAATGCAAGGTTATAAACGTTGAATAACAACACAACATACCATCTAGACTCCAAATGGGTTCCATAAACCCTAAATCTATATATACATCAATCACAGGAGAACGTAATTCGAGTTATTACCTGAATGATGTACCTTCCATGTCCCCAAACTTCAGAACTCGAACTCCCTGCAGTTCCTTTGACTAAAACCCTTCTCCTCCTTGCACAACAATTCCTTCAAGGTCACCCATGGCCTTCAATCTTGCTCTAGACGCCTCAGTCGTTTAGGGTTCTCTTCAATCGGCCAAAAGACGAGCAATGACGGCATAGGATCCCTTATATACGTCCCAAACTGAACGGCTAGGGTTTTCCGCTGAACAGCATCGACTCGCCGAGTCCATACCTGGACTCATCGAGTCTAGCCGCGAACCCGCGACCACAACTACGACCCTACTCGGCGAGTCTGGCTCCAACTCGCCGAGTCTCCCCTTTAAAACACCCCCAAAATGCAATTAAACAATACTTAAGATTTTGGGCTGTTACAATTCTCCCCCACTAGAATTAGACTTCGCCCTCGAAGTCTCACTCTGAAAATAGTTCTGGATGCTGCTACCGCACCACACGTTTCGGCTTCCCTAGACACTTCCGATCTCTTCCGAGGTTGCCACTGAATCAATACCAGAGGTACCTCCTTGTTCCTCAGAAACTTGATCTTCCGATCCCCGATGGCCCCTGGCCTCTCGGCGTAACACATGCTCGCATCCACCTAATCGTTCTCTAGTAGAACCGCTGCTGACTCATCTGCTATACACCTCTTCAATTACGACACCTAAAAGTGTCATGGATCCATCCCAATTCCGTTGGCAGCTCCAACCGGTAGGCCACTTTTCCTACCTTCGCACCTTCACGCAAAACCCCAACATACCGGGCCCCTACTTACCCCTCTTCCTGGATCGAAACACCCCTTCCCAGGGAGAGACCGTCAGGAATACGAAGTCGCCGACCTGAAACGCATGCTCGTAACGGCGTCTGTCTGCACAACCTTCCTGTCAACTCTAAACGATCTTTAACCTCTGATTAACCTGTTGCATCTGCTCTGTCGACCAAAACACGATCGCTGTACTGTCCACCACTTCCTGCAACCGAGAATTTCCCAAGACGCGACTCTGCTCTAAATCTCAATGCTCACACGACCCGTAAGGGTTATGAAACTCTGAATCACCGGTTCCCCGATCCCAAGCCCACTTTATCCATATCGGAACAACTGAGGGACCTATTCTCAATTCTCAGGGCAACTCTCACGAGTTCACCTCTTGCAATCGTATACACATGCTGCACTCGCCCCAACATACCTTTCCATTCCCTCACTTAGTGAAATCCGCTTAACAACCTTGCCACTACTCCCTGTATCACACATGCACTGGATCTGCTCGCAAGGACTCTCGGGTCCATGCATTACCTTTCCTCAACGAACGAGATTCCGACATCACCTTCCATGCAACAGCTCAAAGGGCGGCATACTAATGCACTAATGATGGCTGTTAATATGGAACAACTCAACCAATGATAATTACGTACCGCGGCTTCCTCCGACAGCTAATACACATGCCCGAAGCATGTCTTCGAACGTCCGCATCGTTCGCCCTCTCTAAAGTGTCCTCAGATGTCATCATGATAAGCTCCTTTCCCATATTCCTCTTCAAGACTAAGTACCAGATCAACTTTTGGCTCCACATCTGAGCCCCCAAAGGTCACCCATTTCGCGATCCAAATATTCCACTGACTTTTCTCCCCGTGACCACTATCCCGACCCAGTGACACGTAAGTCACAAAATCTTCTTTTCCTCGTGAGAGAAAATACAATCCCACTGAGGATCGTCTCAACTCTAATCTCTGGTTTCTGCTGTGCCTCTTCCTTGCGTATCTCCCCGCATCTCCCGACAGAGACGAAGACCCCCGTCTCACCCCCGACTCAACATCCAAGCTCCAAAGACTCAATATCAGGGCTACCCAAACTCGAAGCTCTTCCCCCTCATACGCTGCTCGAAAATATTCCAACCTAAAAATTCTCTTGCCACCCAGTGAGTACTGCAACTCCACGCAGTATCACAACACCCTCTGACTAGTGAGTACTGCGACTCGAACATCCACCACAGTCTATGGAGGCAATCAACATAACGAACGCCCGTCTTGCGAAAATCCACCCTCTCAAATAATCTCCCTGAATGCCCATACCCGAAAACTCCTACTAAATCCGCAGATACCTGATATGCCACATGTCGATTCAGTTCGGGATTCCCGAATAACTCCAAAATAAGGATATCATACCCGAATATCCCGGAATACTACCACCACCAATGATCTCCTGCACCCCATAATTAAATCTATATTTTCCCCGCCTTACAACCTTGGTGCATCTAATTTCTCGATCGGAATGCGAGATAACGTTGACGTACGAAATGCGCTGATAATTCTCCAAATCCCTTTTTCCCGACACTCAAAATCCAAACAAGGATACGCATACTGACTCCGGAAGTTGACTACTCAATCATTCTCTATCTTCTTGCAACAACACCACTCTCCTGTCATGAATACGTTCGTTCTCCTCTTCAAGTACTTCCCGCATTAACTCACTCTGACCCCTTTACTCGATTATCGACACCTCTGGTCTCATGATTTCCTACTGCATCTCTATACTCCACTTATAACTACTCTTGGCAATTCTTTGTTTCCTACGTTCTGCACCCGGTTCTCCCCCACTAGGGTTCGAACCGTCACTAGTTAGCATACCACCAACCCACGACTATCTTTCACCAGCGAAATCGTACCTGCTCCAGGAAAGTGCTATGCAACGCCCAATAGTCCCTCCTCTTATGAAGTCAATCAACCCTCTATACTCAGAACCTCTGGTTAACTCTCCAAAAACTTCTCATCACGGCTGCCTCTAATCGTTCCAAATCCCATACCAATCTAATACTAAGCACCTGCACTGCTCGATAACATCTTTGACTCGTAGACTGCACCGCAAAATCATCGTTCCTCTCATCTCAACTCATCAACCCATATCCAACGCCGTATTTGTCCCAAGGACAGGAACTCACTCTCAACATAGACGAAACTCTCTGCACTGCAAAACTCGACTGAACTCTTCACTGCTACCACTATAACACAACCTGTCATTCTCAATTAGGTGTGGTGTGGTTCTCGACTACCTCAGTCCCAACTGACTGTCTGCTCACAGTAAATCACTGTCTCGCGGCACACCCGCTACCTGATGCTCTGTGGGAAGTCATTATCGAAAACTACCTGCAGGGTGTACTCCCAAACCCAGAACTGAAACACCAGACCCCTCGTGTCTTGCACACGAACATAAATGGCACTACCCACCTAGAAGGTGACCTCTCCTCTATCGACTGATTTCTCGACTTAGACCGAAATTTCCCTCACCCTTTAACTCCCTACCACAATACTCTGATAGGTACTCGCCTTTCCTCCTCTCAAGGAACGCCTCTCCATCCTCAATCGTGGTCCACAGGCCTAAAACCCATAGCGTCCGATCTCTACCCCTTCGATCATAACCGGATAACAAGATAGTCACCAGCATCATCCACTACGAACCATGGTACTCATCCCATGACATGCCTTCTCAATTTGCTCCGGTGTATGGTACCTGAACCATAGCATCACCCTCAATCTGCTCCAACGTATGGCACTCGAACCACAACATCTATTTCAATCTGTTCCGATGTATGGTGCCCGGACCATAACATCACCCCGCAATCTGCTCCGATGTATGGTACTCGAACCATGACATCACCCCTCATTCCGTTCCTTAGGACCTTCAAAATGCTCCCTGTATCCAGTATGGGTCCTCTGCTTTCAGTAGTACGGGCCCATACTACCTGCCACATCTACCCATACTTTCCACACGGACCATCCCAGAGTTCCTAAGTAGCTGATCGAGTTACTCTTTCACCAGTCCCATCGCGCGTGCTCGCTCTCCAGCGAAATCCTCTACTCTACCAGCGCACTCATCTGGCTAGTTTTACTCCCTAGTCCCTTCCGCCGTCCCCCCACTTCTTTGCTATCAGCTGCTGAAGAGTTCCTAATGATGCCAGCCATCTACCTCCTGAGTATCGTCATACTCACTTAGTAGCTGACTCCCATCATCGAGAACTCCACAAAGCACGAAGCAAGCAGCATTCGAGCATCGAAGCATACATAGGACTCCCTATCCTTGATAGCTCCACCTTCTCGGTTCATCCTCAGAAGTACCACTGTACTCTGTAGCTCTACCCCTCGTGCGGTCTAACTAGATACCCTCACTCATCACATACACACAAAAGCATAACGCACATATAACAACAAACCCTAGGCTAAGGCATCACAAATCAGGCCACTCTAGTCCTAAGATATGAAATTCCTAGCCTGTCTCTAGCATACAATAATATCTCATAAAGTGCATAATAGATATTTCATAACACAAAAGTAAGGGTATTTTGGGAAATCACCGTTTGGCTCTGGCTGATTGTACACACTGCTCCTTCTTGCTTTCCCTTTGAACTCTTATTCACTTTTAGAAAACTATTTATTTGAAAACTTTTTCTTACTTCCTCAGTTTGAGTCCAGATTCACCCGTAGGCGCGTCCGAATCCCTCAAACCAAGGCTCTGATACCAATTGTAACACCATGATTTTCGAGACAAATTTTTTTATTGAAATAATCAATTTAATATTAATACACTTGTTTAAAACCTCGTTCATAATAGAATTACAAAACATAGTTTCATTTTCAGTTAAATAGAAAACCAGGATCCTCCAAAACACAACTCTTTCTTCGGTGTGTACAATCGAACCGTTGCCATCCTGCGTTACTGTAAGAACCTGAAACAACATAACATAAACAACGTAAGCACGAAGCTTAGTGAGTTCCCCAATATACACCTTACGCACGTACGCCTTTCCAGGCCCTGACCTTCCGGTCCACTGCACAATGCCTTCCGGCCCATGAGATAATCGCCTTCCGGCCCAATAGATATTTGCCTTCCGGCCCATAAGATAATTGCCTTCCGGCCCATAAGATAATTGCCTTCCGGCCCATAGAATAATTGCCTTCCGGCCCATACACATATATAACACATAATACAATTACTCTAACACATAAAGCACATATATCATATATCAACCTGCCTTCCGGCCCGAAACATATTCTAACACATAAAGCACATATATCACATATCATACCTGACCTTTCTGTCACATAATACTTTGCCTTCCGGCCCATATAACATGCATATCACGCGTAACTACTAACTTCCATTTACAGTATGAATACATAACGCATAACATGTTCGACCTTCCGGTCACACAATCAAACCCTTCCGGGTAAAGTATAGTGAGAAGACTCACCTCGCGGACGCTGGGAGATAGCAACTCCTGAAGTCCTTTGCACTTGATCCTCCGAGCTACAAGCTCCCTGTAACATCATATATCTCTTATTAACACTTCTATCTTCCACGTTAACTGACCCTAAGAAATCACACCGGTCATCTCTGGTCAACAGTCCATTGTCAGCTCGACTGGACTCGGTGAGTTCCCTGGAAACTCGGCGAGTCTGGTCGTTCTTAAATCCTCTAAAATTCCCCTTCTACTCGTCGAGTATCCCCTGGAAGAATCGCGGGGCCACCCCGACTCCACTCGCCGAGTCTGAAGAACAAACTCGGCGAGTCCCAGTGAATCTTCAAGCTACTCGCCGAGTCCGATCATCCGACTCGGCGAGTCCACTCCATGCAGTCGATCGAACTGCTTCCTGAGGTACATATTTTCCCGAATATACAAACATGGATCCTTCTGGACCTCTAAGGGTCCTAATGCAAGGTTATAAACGTTGAATAACAACACAACAAACCATCTAGACTCCAAATGGGTTCCATAAACCCTAAATCTATATATACATCAATCACAGGAGAACGTAATTCGAGTTATTATCTGAATGATGTACCTTCCATGTCCCCAAACTTCAGAACTCGAACTCCCTGCAGTTCCTTTGACTAAAACCCTTCTCCTCCTTGCACAACAATTCCTTCAAGGTCACCCATGGCCTTCAATCTTGCTCTAGACGCCTCAGTCGTTTAGGGTTCTCTTCAATCGGCCAAAAGACGAGCAATGACGGCATAGGATCCCTTATATACGTCCCAAACTGAACGGCTAGGGTTTTCCGCTGAACAGCGTCGACTCGCCGAGTCCATACCTGGACTCGTCGAGTCCAGCCGTGAACCCGCGACCACAACTGCGACCCTACTCGGCGAGTCTGGCTCCAACTCGCCGAGTCTCCCCTTTAAAACACCCCCAAAATGCAATTAAACAATACTTAAGATTTTGGGCTGTTACATTTTATTATTAGATGTAGCACCCGGTTCCTAGTACGTAAATCTTATTTGAAGTATTTCCTTTCTTTTAGCCTTGGACTCGGCGAGTCATAGGTCCGACTCGCCGAGTGGATGCGGGACCCAGGACACGTTTAAGTTGGCGACTCGGCGAGTCCATATCCTGGACTCGGCGAGTCATAGCTGTTGGATGAAACCTTAAGTTTCAGTGGTTTGCGCCCTATTTAAGCGACTTATCCGCCCCAGGCCAGCCCCCATTCTCTCCCCAGAGCTCCCAACCCTCGTTTATGCTTGTTCTTTTAAGATTTGAAGTTTTGTTGTGTGCTTTTGAAGGCTTTGAAGGAGGAAGGAAGTAGATCTAGAAGAAGGGAAGCCATCCAGGCATTATTGTGTTCTTCCAGCAGTTCCTTTGAGGTATAACCCATTTTCCCCATGATTCTATGCTTAGTACTTCATTTAGGTCTTTCTTGGTCATATCCCCAAGCTTGTATGTGCCTTATATGTCATAATAAGTTGATTGGCCTCTAGATCTGGACAATATTGAGCTCCAGGAGCTCAGATCTGTTAGCTTTATGGACCCATGTTGCTTGTTCATCCTAGATCTACCCTTTTGAGGCATTTTGAACCCTAAAATCCATATTGGTGAATATCTACACGTAAAGTTGGAAACTTTACGTGTGAATCGTATCCTAGAAGTCCAGATCTGTGAATGGCATGGACTGGAATCGAGCAAATCGGTGTATTTTAGGAGTTCATGGCAACGACTCGGCGAGTCGTTCATGTGACTCGGCGAGTCTGCTCGCGAGTCTCCGAGTTTGTCCCCTTTTCGTAGTGTCGAGTGAGCAGTGAGTCACGGGGTGTGACTCAGCGAGTCCGAAGCCGAACTTATCTATGGAGGTACTCAGCGAGTCAATGCCCTGACTCGGCGAGTCCAAGGCAATCTTCATAGATCAAGAAAAGGATCGACGAGTTGTTCATACAACTCGGCGAGTCTAAGCATGAGTGTTCATCGGATGAAGATGAACTCGACGAGTTGTTCATAAAACTCGGCGAGTAGGATGAAGGACTTGAGTATCTGTTAAGAAGGAGAACTCGTCGAGTCGTCGCCTAACTCGACGAGTAGGAACGGGTTTCAGGGCAAACATTTGAGTAGGGACTCGGCGAGTTGGAAAGCCAACTCGGCGAGTCTGGTCAACTGAAAGTGACTCTGACCTTGACTTAGGACTGGACCAGGGGTAAAATGGTCATTTTACCCAAAGAACAGTTAGCAGTGTTTGATTGAGTATGTTGTGGGAATTGTAGCCGGAGGATTTCCGGAGCAGCAGCAGTCAGTCAGTTCCTGATCAGTTCAGCTGCTACTTTAAGGTGAGTTACCTTCCAGTAGTGGTGGGTCTAAGGCCACAATACCGGCCCACCAGTAGGAGTTGTATGACTAGATGATTGTCTTTGTGATATTCATCTAGGGTCGCTACTATTTGTGTATGTTTTTGTGTTAGTACGTTATGATGCTATGTGCTAGGGACAGTAGGGGGAGTTAGTCCCCTAAACATCCGGTCGGTAGGACCGAAGGGGAGGCCAACATCCAGATATGCTAGGCAGTATCCGGTGAAAAGGGCCGAAGGGGAGGCCAGCACCCAGATATCCTAGGCAGTATCCGGTCGAAAGGACCGAAGGGGAGGCCAGCACCCAGATATGCTAGGCAGTATCCAGTCGAGAGGACCGAAGGGGTAGGTCGGGCACCCAGATATGCCTGACAACTTTTGTATGTTATGTGATTATGTGGTATGTGGTACAGTGGGGGAACTCACTAAGCTTTGTGCTTATGTTTTTTTTCAGTTTTTGTTTCAGGTGCCTCTTCTTCGAAGGGGAAGGAGCTGGTGCGGTAGCGGCACATCACACGCACACACTGGTTCCGCATTTACGAGATTTTCTGGGATTGGTACTCTGATGTATTGATGGTTGTATGATTGACTTTTAGACTCGGTTTATGTTTGCTATGGCTTGATCAAACAGTGTTTTTAACTAGTAATATTTTCTAAAAGTAATGTTTTAAAAATGAAATTTTTGGACGTAAATTTTGGGACGTTACATTAGATATGGTATAAGTTGCATGAACCTAATACTCTTTGGTTATAGTAAGCTCAAATACCAATAACGTAAATAAAAAACCTAATCAGAAAGTCAAAAGAACAATCGATGACTTCATTGTGCATCTTTCTTTCTGTACATGGAAACCTCAAACATGTTGATGTTCACCCCTCACTGTTGATCTTTCTAAGTCAACGAACACTGTGAATGTGGAGTAGTAGTGAACAAAAAGTTTACCTCCACAACTAGTAATATTTTCTAAAAGTAATGTTTTAAAAACGAAATTTTTGGACGTTACAAGTTGGTATCAGAGCCCTGGTTTGAGCGATTCGGACTCACCTTCGGGGGTGTCTGGACTCAAATCGAGGGATTAAAAGATTTTTTAAAAGGAAAATGTTTTCTAAAATTAAGAAAAGAGTTCAAGAAAGAACAAAGTGTGTGATGTGCGCGACCGGCCGAGCTCAAGTAAGTATTCCCCAAAGTACCCATACAAGTTTATGTTATGTTTATCAGCTTTTGTAGAACAACATGCTAGAATAGGACTAAGGATCTGGGAGTGATGCCTTATGTGCCTACTTTATGTGTTCCAGCTGTATGAGAATTGCATGCTAGTATAGAGTAGACAGCATTAGGGTAGCCTGTTAGGGTGTGCCTGGTAGTAGGAGTTAGCACGATGTGCTAGTTCAGTTCTCTCTATGAGAGCGGAATTGCTTGAGCTTGTTTCCCTTGTCTGAATGCTGCGTGGGACTCCAAATAATGGGAGTTAGCCATTAGGCGAATACATCACGTCACATGTGATCAGAGTTGAATAATCTTAGAGTACCGGAATTGATCCTACCGCGCAACTCTTGTTTGAGTCCAACCGTTGTAGGGACGAGTCAAGTACTCGAAGGATTATCCGAGTCTCGTCACATGTGATCGTATTCGGGTGATGGCTGATTGGCATTACAAGGAGGCCTGCAGCAGCTGAGGACTGGTTCGAGTAGAGTCGGAGATTTCCCTAGGGCGAGCCGGTGATGAGTGTAGTAATGATCAGCCTTAGTGAAAGGGATCTGGTGGAGTCAAGGCATACCTTGAAGAAGGTACGGATAGATGTGGAAGGTAGTATGGGCCCGTACTACTGAAAGCAGAGGATCCGTACCCGAACCAAGGGAGGCCAAGATGAGACCAGGGAATTTGTGGTAGATATGATTCCTCAAGGAGCATCAGTATCACTAATGAATGTTATTTATGTATTGTAGAATGGTGGTACTTCGTTCAAGGCCAGTGGATGGCGGTTCAGGAGAGGGGTCAGGCTCGGGATCAGGTTTCGAGCCGATAGATGAGGGGCTACGCGAGTTCATCGCGTCAGAGATCACCAGGGGTATCCTTGAGTCGACTCCCATTCTCTTTGGGTCGATCAAGGAAGGGATTATGGAGCTGATGGAGGATCGCCTTCGGGCATTCAGGAGTGACTTGGCATCCATCCAGTCGGGATCTCGCACACTGTCCTTCAAGGACTTCAGGGGCAGTGGTGCGCCGGATTTTCATGGGGGTGAAAGACCCCATTGCTGCCAGGCGATGGATTGCAGACATCGAGTCTGCACAGTTGATCAGCTTCTGCCCCGAGGGGTCGAAGGTGAGGTATGCGGCAGGGTGCTTACGGGACCGAGCCCGGGATTGGTGGGAGTCAGTGGGTGACTCGTTGGGAGCCTCAGCTATAGAGGCTATGACCTGGTCGGA
The DNA here is from genome assembly GCF_052625555.1 of Lactuca saligna. Classification (NCBI taxonomy): domain Eukaryota; kingdom Viridiplantae; phylum Streptophyta; class Magnoliopsida; order Asterales; family Asteraceae; genus Lactuca; species Lactuca saligna. The sequence continues at coordinate 59,717,862 of NC_136420.1, read as the reverse complement.
CTTTGTGACCAGGTTCAGGGCAGAGTTTGCGCCGGCTGTCGAGCTTCAACAGTTGGCCAGGGAGTTCCTAGACATGAGACAGATGACGAAGATCACCGCCAAGTTCCGAGAGAGGGATTTGTTGGTGCCCCAGTACGCTGGTGACGAGGATATGAGGAGGACTCGTTATCACGATATGCTACGGGCTGACATCCAGAAGCATGTTAGTTTTTCAGCTTGCCCCACCCTGGACTCTATGATTGCCAGGGCGAGGGAGAGAGAGATAGATTTGGAGCATATCCGGAAATGGAAGTCAGAGGAGGCTCAGACAGGAGGGGCTTCAGGAAAGAAGCCCAAGGGATCAGATGCGGGGCCGAAAGGCCAACAGGGATGGGGCCGCTGCCGGAAATGCGGCAAGTCGCACGAGGGGGTGTGCAGGACGGGATTGTCAGGCTGCTATAAGTGCGGCAAGCCTGGACACATCAGCAGAGATTGTACTGCTCCGGCAGCAGTCATTCAGACGTCAGAGTTGTTGTGCTTTCACTGCAACCAGAGGGGCCACAAGAAGGCCAATTGCCCCCAGTTGACAGCTTCAACACCGGTGAAGGCGCCAGCTTCAGCGACCCTGCGGATCACAGATGGCCGGCAGGGCAAGGCAGAGGCTCCGTTTGTGAGGAGCCGTGCATTCCAGTTGACTACCGAGGAGGCACGCGCCGCACCCGATGTGGTGACAGGTATGATTCTTTCCCTCTATCTTTTGTTTTATGATGTTATGATATTGGTATGTGCTCTGTATGTATATGTATGCATTAGGATCGTTCCATGTGAACGGCATCCCAGTTCAGGTATTGTTCGACTCGGGTGCATCCCGATCGTTTGTTTCTCTTGCGCTTAGCAAGAGGTTTCATGAGACTTCAGGCGAGTTAGATTGTCCTTTAGAGGTAGAGATTGCTGATGATCGATCGGTGCGAGCATCGATGGTGTTTCGAGATTGCGTTCTGCGTTTGTTCAAGGAGCGTTACCTGGTAGACTTGGTTCCCATACCGTTGCATGGGAACAAGGTGATTATTGGCATGGATTGGTTGAGCCCTAATGGCGCGGTGATAGATTGCGCGCAACAGCTAGTGCGGGTCAGGACCCCAAGTGGGGGAGAGTTAGTGATTCATGGCGAGAGGCCGCAGTGTGGACCCGCTGTATGTTCAGCAGCGAGGGCTAGGCGCTATCTCCAGCAGGGATGCGCAGGTTATGTCGCGTATGTGATGGATACCCGGGAGGCGGGTAAGGCGACAGTGAGCGAGGTTCCAGTGGTTCGGGATTTTGCAGATGTTTTCCCGGAGGAGCTACCTGGGTTACCTCCGGAGCAACAGGTGGAGTTCAGGATTGACCTTATCCCCGGTGCGGCTCCGATAGCTAAAGCACCGTATCGGTTGGATCCTCCCGAGATGCAGGAGTTGTCTACGCAGCTGCAGGAGCTGCTGGACAAGGGATTCATTCGTCCGAGCAGTTCGCCTTGGGGAGCCCCGATTCTATTTGTGAAGAAGAAGGATGGGTCGCATCGGATGTGTATAGATTACCGGGAGCTAAACAAGGTAACGGTGAAGAACCGTTACCCACTCCCGAGGATTGATGACCTCTTTGATCAGCTTCAGGGAGCATCTTGGTTCTCCAAGATTGACTTGCGTTCGGGTTATCATCAGATGAGGGTCAAGGAGGAGGATGCGCAGAAGACCGCGTTTCGGACGCACTATGGCCACTATGAGTTTGTGGTGATGCCGTTTGGGCTCACCAATGCTCCTGCCGCGTTCATGGACCTCATGAATCGCGTGTGCAGACCGATGCTGGATCGGTCTGTACAGACCGCGAGTCTCCGAGTTTGTCCCCTTTTCGTAGTGTCGAGTGAGCAGTGAGTCACGGGGTGTGACTCAGCGAGTCCGAAGCCGAACTCATCTATGGAGGTACTCAGCGAGTCAATGCCCTGACTCGGCGAGTCCAAGGCAATCTTCATAGATCAAGAACAGGCTCGACGAGTTGTTCATACAACTCGGCGAGTCTAAGCATGAGTGTTCATCGGATGAAGATGAACTCGATGAGTTGTTCATAAAACTCGGCGAGTAGGATGAAGGACTTGAGTATCTGTTAAGAAGGAGAACTCGTCGAGTCGTCGCCTAACTCGACGAGTAGGAACGGGTTTCAGGGCAAACATTTGAGTAGGGACTCGGCGAGTTGGAAAGCCAACTCGGCGAGTCTGGTCAACTGAAAGTGACTCTGACCTTGACTTAGGACTGGACCAGGGGTAAAATGGTCATTTTACCCAAAGAACAGTTAGCAGTGTTTGATTGAGTATGTTGTGGGAATTGTAGCCGGAGGATTTCCGGAGCAGCAGCAGTCAGTCAGTTCCCGATCAGTTCAGCTGCTACTTGGAGGTGAGTTACCTTCCAGTAGTGGTGGGTCTAAGGCCACAATGTCGGCCCACCAGTAGGAGTTGTATGACTAGATGATTGTCTCTGTGATATTCATCTAGGGTCGCTACTATTTGTGTATGTTTATGTGTTAGTATGTTATGATGCTATGTGCTAGGGACGGTAGGGGGAGTTAGTCCCCTAAACATCCGGTCGGTAGGACCGAAGGGGAGGCCAGCACCCAGATATGCTAGGCAGTATCTGGTCGAAAGGGCCGAAGGGGAGGCTAGCACCCAGATATGCTAGGCAGTATCCGGTCGAAAGGACCGAAAGGGAGGCCAGCACCCAGATATGCTAGGCAGTATCCGGTTGAGAGGACCGAAGGGGTAGGTCGGGCACCCAGATATGCCTGACAACTTTTGTATGTTATGTGATTATGTGGTATGTGGTACAGTGGGGGAACTCATTAAGCTTTGTGCTTATGTTTTTTTTCAGTTTTTGTTTCAGGTACCTCTTCTTCGAAGGGGAAGGAGCTGGCGCGGTAGCGGCACATCACACGCACACACTGGTTCCGTATTTACAAGATTTTCTGGGATTCGTACTCTGATGTATTGATGGTTGTATGATTGACTTTTAGACTCGGTTTATGTTTGCTATGGCTTGATCAAACAGTGTTTTTAACTAGTAATATTTTCTAAAAGTAATGTTTTAAAAACGAAATTTTTGGACGTAAATTTTGGGACGTTACATTAGATATGGTATAAGTTGCATGAACCTAATACTCTTTGGTTATAGTAAGCTCAAATACCAATAACGTAAATAAAAAACCTAATCAGAAAGTCAAAAGAACAATCGATGACTTCATTGTGCATCTTTCTTTCTGTACATGGAAACCTCAAACATGTTGATGTTCACCCCTCACTGTTGATCTTTCTAAGTCAATGAACACTGTGAATGTGGAGTAGTAGTGAACAAAAAGTTTACCTCCACAACATCGACCTCCATAGCTTCCACGACCCTCCCTCAATTGACTTCCACTATTCCACACGCACGCACACAATAAACTACAATTATGTCCTTTAATCCTTTGAATCCTTTCTATATTTTATCAGAATTAACATACATCTCTTTATGAATTGAATTCAGACTTCATGACGTCCATATAATTGTGAGTTAAATAAATTTATGACTTCATGACTTGTATTGTTGTACACTAAAATTATGTGATGACTATTGAGTGATGAGTGTGATAACTGAATTTGTCCTTCACTCCTTCAACTTATGAGTTATGATCCTGATTAGTTAATATGTTAGTAAATAGGAACATTAAGCTATTAATTTGTGTCCACTATCCTTTTATATTTGTATATTCATGTACCAGACTATAATGTGATGTAATGTTATTGTTAAATGGGTTTAACCAATAGTGAATTGGCAAATATGGAAGGGATTTCTTCACACGCTTCTGTGAATTTGGCCAGCGCCACTCCTACTAATATGATATCAGATGCTGGTACAACTACAACTAGTGTTAATTGAGATATGGCTTGGTAACGGGGAGTTCAAAAGGATCCGTTAAAAAAAGCAAATATTTGGTGCACCTTATGTGACAAGAGAATATGTGGAGGGATCACAAGGTTAAAACAACACCTCAATCATACGGGAGGAAGCGTAGCTACTTGCACTAAGGAGACTATGAAGATCACCAATAAAGTGATTGAATCAATGAAAGAAAAAGATAAGAAAAAAAGGAAAGAAAAAGAACAATGGAAATAGCTAGATCAAAAATTTGTATAGACCTTTTTTAAAATGAGGACGAAGAAGAAGATACCATAAGTTAAAAGAATGTTTGTAAGTGTTAGTGATGAACAAGGTCCTTTTGATAATGTTTATAAGCCGGAGCATGGAAAATGAAAGCAAACTACATTGGATAAGAATAATCCAATTAATGAGAAGTTGGAGAAGGTAGCTTGGAAAAAGATTGTGGTTTGGGCTTATAGGTGGGGTTATCTTTCAATGTCGTACCTGATGAGCGTTTTCAAGATTCGATTAATGCCATTGGAAAATATGGAAGAGGTAATCAACTTATTAACTTTCTGATTTAATTAGGGTTAAGTTAACATTTTTATATTTATTAATTTTGTTAACTATATAAATGTTAGGTATGTCGGTTTCGAATTATCATAATATGCGGGCGACAATGTTAAAGGATTCGTTAGAAGATACCCAAAGTTTATGGACCCGTTTCAACCATAATGGAAGAAATTAAGAAGTAGCATTATGTCTGATTTTTAGATAGACATAAAATAAGATCTTTGATAAATTTTTTAGTCAGTTATCCTACCGGTATAATTTTTCTAAAGTCGATCAATGCATCAGGGCATATAAAAGATGATGAATATATTGTGAAGAAGATAAATGAGGTGATAGCAGAAGTTGGAGAGTAAAACATTGTGCATGTAATCTTTGTTTCTAATTAGTTATTCGTTATTACTTTTTTAAAATTTACATCCATTTTATTAATTAAGTTCTTTTTATTTCGTATAGTTTATAACAGATAATGGTTCAAAATACAAAGTTGCAGGAAAGGTCTTGGAAGAACAACATCCTAAATTGCTTTGGACTTCATGTGCAACACACTGTGTAAAAGATTCACGTATAAGTCTTTTACTTATTAGAATTTATCCCTTAAATTCAGGTATAAGTCTTTTACTTATTAGAATTTAATTTAAAATAGTGTGCAACTATTCTATTTTGTTATGAATTATTATTTAGTGAATGATTCACGTATAAGTCTTTTACTTATTAGAATTTATCCCTTACATTCAGGTATAAGTCTTTTACTTATTAGAATTTAATTTAAAATAGTATGCAATTATTCTATTTTGTTATGAATTATCATTTAGTGAATGACTATTGGATTCTCCATATTCCCCCATTACTCTCCGTAATTAGTGAACATTATAGCAAACATTATTATGAGTTTTATAAGTGTAGTTATGCACCACTATAATGAGCATTCATATCATACATCACCTTTCATCTTCTTTGTCTAGTATAAATAGTGAATATTATATATTGTAAAGTTTGATGATTTCATCACAAGTATTGGAATAAAAGTTCTCTCTACTCTTATTTCTTTCTTTACTTTATAATTTATATTGTTATTTGATCATATTTTATAACACGTTATAAACACGAGACTCTACCATATAGTTCCAACTTCTTGCCGTTCTTGTCGTTGTCAGGTATATATATAATTTTTTTTTTCAAAGTTCATATGTATAATGCTCACAAGTAATCTTATGATACTTCTTAACTAACAATCCTCTAATATACAACTCTTTATTTTGATTAGTACTTTCACTATGGCAAACATTAGCAAACTTGAGCTTATGGTTCTTGACATTAGTGGAAAAAATTATTTATCATGGATCCTTGATGCTGAAATCCACCTTGATGCTATGGGTCTTGGAAACACCATAAAGGATGTAAATCCTTTAAATGAAGCATCAAGCCAAGAAAAGGCTAAGGCGATGATTTTCCTTCGCCAGCATCTCGATGAAGGATTAAAAGTTGAATACCTCACTGTCAAAGATCCAGCTGATCTTTGGAATAATCTGAAAGAAAGGTATGATCATCAAAAAAGTGATACTTCCTAGAGCTCGTTTTGATTGGTTACACCTTCGGCTACAAGATTTTAAATCTGTGAGTGAGTATAATTCAACCATGTTCAAAATTACTTCCCAACTAAAACTATGTGTTGAGACTATAACTGATGAAGACATGCTAGAGAAAACCTTCTCTACTTTTCATGCCACTAACATGCTTCTGCAACAGCAATATCGTGAGAAAGGTTTTAAAAAATATTGTGAATTAATCTCATGTCTTCTTGTGGCTGAACAAAATAATGAGCTCTTAATGAAAAATCACCAATCACTTCCGACCGGTTCTAGTCCATTCCCTGAAGTGAATGCGATATCATCTAATTATAACGGTCGTGGGTCTAACCGTGGTCGTGGCTGTGGTCGTGGTCGAGGCCGTGGACGTGGTGGAGGCCGTCATAATAATCGTCCCAACAATAATAATAATATAAGTAACCACCAGAAGTGGGAAAATAACAAAAACCCACATCCTAATGATAAAAGTGGTCAAGGCAAAAAGAAAGTTGAAAATATTTGTCATCGATGTGGAATGACCGGTCATTGGTCGCGTACATGTCGCACTCCAAAGCATTTTTTTGATCTTTATCAAGCTTCTCTAAAATATAAAGAAGGAAAAAATGCGGAAACAAATTTTGTTCAAAATTATTTTTCCGAAGATCAACTAGAAATGGGACATTTGGATGTCACCGATTATCTTGCCTACACGGAAGGGACAAACGGTGCTATGGATGGTGATGGAAGTACCCAATCTTTCCCATAAAAGGAGATGGATATGCCATATCATGAAATTGTTGGTTTTCTAGTATCATTTTATTTTTGCATTATGTTTGTTTAAAGTCATTGTCATGGTCAAGAATAATATGTAGTTTTGTTTAATGTCGTTTATGATTTTTATGTTATAGTCGTTTCATGAGAAGAGATCTCGATGATTCTTCTCAAAATAATAATATATGACTTTATTTATCTAAGTTGAATATTTCTTATTTCTTATTATTTTATTATATATTTTTATTTTGAAGAGAAATATGGATATTCGCAAAAGAAATGAGGAAGATATATGTCTTGCAGACAGTGCAACAACACATAGCATTTTTTAAAAAGGAAAAATATTTTGCTTACTTATCAATTAGAGAAGCAAATGTTAATATAATAACATGTTTTGCAAAAAAGATTGAAGGCTCCGGAAGAGCGAATATAGTATTACTACAAGGGACAATAATTACAATTGAAGATCCATTATTTTCATCAAAATCACCAAGAAATTTATTAAGTTTTAAGGATATTCGGTCCAACGGATATCATGTTGAAACAACCAATGATGGTGATAAAAAGTATCTCAATATTACAAAAATGATATCGGGTAAGAAAAGTCTTTTGGAAAAATTACCCGTATTGTGCTCCGGATTGTATTATACAAAAATGATATCGGGTAAGAAAAGTATTTTGGAAAAATTAGCCGTATTGTGCTCCGGATTGTATTATACAAATATTAGAATGATTGAATCTCATGCTATTAAAAATAAAAGGTATGATAACATATACAAAGTTTGGCATGACCAGTTGGGCCATCCCGGATCAGTTATGATGCGCAAAATAATTGAAAGTTCAAGTGGACATTCCTTGAAAAACTAGAAGATTTTTCAAGCTAATGAATTGTCTTGTGTTGCATGTTCTCAAGGAAAATTAATTTCCCGTCCATCATTGAATAAATTTGCGTATGAAAGTCCTAGTTTTTTAGAAAGAATTCAAGAGGATATATATGGGCTAATTCATCCAACACCATGTGGACCATTTAGATATTTTATGGTTTTAATTGACGTGTTAACTAGATGGTCACATGCGTGCTTGTTGTCTAGTCATAATTTGGTTTTTGCAAGATTACTTGCATAAATAATTTGCCTAAGGGCACATTTTCCCGATTATCCAATTATGAAAATTTAACTTGACAATGTTGGAGAATTTACATCATAAGCTTTTAATGATTATTCCATGTCGATTAGGACAACTATTGAACATCATGTTGCATATGTTCATACACAAAATGGTTTAGCTGAGTCATTGATCAAACACCTTTAATTAATTGCAAGACCATTACTAATGCATTCTAAACTTCCTATATTGACATGGGGCATGCAATTTTACATGCAACATCACTTATATGCATAATGACAACTAGTTATCATGAGTTCTTCCCTATTCAACTGGTTTGCGGTCAATAACCAATTATTTACCATCCAAGGATGTTTGGATGTATAATTTATGTACCCATTTCTCCACCTCACCGCACAAAAATGGGTCCTCAAAGAAGAATGGGAATTTATGTTGGATACGAATCTTCATCTATAAGAAAATATTTAGAACCATCAACTTGAGATTTATTTACAACTAGATTTGACGATTGTCATTTTGATGAATCAGTTTTTCCAACATTAAGGGGAGAAATAAAGAAGCTGGAGAATAAAATCTCTTGGAATGAATTATCACTTTTAGTTTTAGATCCTCGTTCAATTTAATGTGAACTTGAAGTGAAAAAGATAATTCATTAATAAAATATAGCAAATCAATTGCCAGATGCATTTACTGACCCTAAGAGAGTAACAAAGTCTTATTTACCAACTGTAATTGCTCCAGTTAGAATTGATATCCTAGAAGAAAAAAATACAACTACAAATGAATCTTAGGCACGCCTGAAGCGTGGAAGATCAGTCGGTTCCAAAGATAAAAATCCTCGAAAATGAAATAAAGCAAATACAATTGATGGTCCAAAAGAGAAAACAGAATCTCTTGAAAAGATTAATGAAGCTCTAGAAGAGCCTAATGACATAACAAAAGAAAATAAGGTACTTGAAAAAAATGAAAATGATGAGATCTCAATAAATTATGTCATGAAAAAAATAAGATGGAACCAAAATAAGATAGATGTCGACGATAATTTTTCATATCATGTTCCGCACGCGATTATAAAGAAAATGAGGATCTTGAACCTAAATCTATTGAGTAATGTATGAATAGAAAATATTGGCCAAAATAGAAAGATGAAATAAATAAAGAGCTTAATTCTATTACTCAACGAAAAGTTTTTGGACCTGTAGTCCGTACACCAAACAGAGTAACAACAGTGGGACACGAATGGGTATTTGTGCGCAAAAGAAACAAGAAAAATGAAGTTGTGAGATATAAAGCAATATTTGTTGCACAAGGTTTTACCCAAAGGCCCGAAATTGATTATGAAGAAACGTATTATCCAGCAGTTGATGCAATTACATTTAGTTATTTTATAAGTTGAACAACATATGAAAAACTAGAGATGTGTCTAATGGATGTATTTACCGCTTATTTATATGGTTCACTTGAAAATGATATGTATATGAAAATCCCAGAAGGGTTTAAGGTGCCAGAAGCACAAACTTCTAATTCTCGTGAAGTATATTTGGTAAAATTAAATAAATCTTTGTATAGATTAAAACAATCTGGCCGTATGTATTTCAATTGTTTTAGTACATTTTTGTTGAAAGAGTGCTATAAAAATGATCCATTAAGTCCATGTGTATTCATTAAAAGATTTGGATCAGAATTTGTGATAATTGCTGTTTACGTAGATGATTTGAACATAATTGGAACTCCTGGAGAATTGGAAAATGCCACTTCTTGTTTGAAAGAAAATTTTGAAATGAAAGATCTTGGTAAAACGAAATTTTGTTTGGGTCTTCAAATTGAGCACACCAAAAATGGAGTTTTTATACATCAATCTAGGTATCTAGAAAAGGTGCTTAAAAGGTTTTATATGGATAACTCACATCCATTGAGTACCCCGATGGTAGTAACGCACTTAGATGCCAAAAAGGACCAATTTCAGCATCATAAAAAACATGAAAATCTTCTTGTTCCCCAAGAACTATATCTTAGTGTTATTGGTGCACTAATATATATATATATATATATATATATATATATATATATATATATATATCACTATTAATATAAGACCTGATAAATCTTTTGTCATAAACTTATTAGAAAGATATAGTCCTTGTCCAACAAGAAGATACCAGAATACAGTCAAACACATTCTTTGATATCTTCGAGGTACATTGGATATGAATTTATACTAATCAAATTCAAAAAATGTGAAGTTAATTAGTTATGCAGATGATGGATATTTATCTGATCCACACAAAGCTCGATCCCAAATAGGTTATTTATTCACTTGTGGGGGTAACGTAATTTCTTGTCATTTTATTAAACAAACTTTAGTTGCTACGTATTCTAACCATGCAGGGATTATAGCAATTTATAAGGCAAGTCCTGAATGTATTTGGTTAAGAAATTTAACTCAATACATTTGCAAGATTCGTGGTCTAACTTCTAAAAGGGATGTTCCAACCATACTATATGAAGATAATACAACTTGTATAGCTCCTTTCAAGGAAGGATTTATCAAAGGAGATAGAACCAAGCATATATCACCAAAGTTTTTTTTTTCACTCATGATCTTCAAAAAGAGTGTGACATCAACATCTAGAAAATTCAATCCAGTAACAACTTTCCTGATTGGTTTACTAAAGCACTTCCTACATCGAAATTTGAAAAGATGGTACAAAACATTGTTATGCGGTGCTTCAAGAAAATCAAGTGATGTGCTAATCAAGGGAGTTGGAAACATATTGTACTCTTTTCCTTAGTTATGTTTTTCCCACTGGGTTTTCTTAACAAGGTTTTTCACGAGGCAATTGTTTCCAATATCTATTATTAATCATGTACTCTTTTTTCTTAATAAAGGGTTTTTCCCATGAGGTTTTACCGATTAAGGTTTTAACGAGGCATGATATAATCATCATTCAAGGGGGAGTGTTATGGATTATTATTTAGTGAATGACTATTGGATTCTCCATATTCCCCCATTACTCTCCATAATTAGTGAACATTATAACAAACATTATTATGAGTTTTATGAGTGTAGTTATGCACCACTATAATGAGCATTCATATCATACATCACCTTTCATCTTCTTTGTCTAGTATAAATAGTGAATATTATGTATTGTAAAGTTTGATGATTTCATCACAAGTATTGGAATAAAAGTTCTCTCTACTCTCTTGTCTTTCTTTACTTTATAATTTATCTTGTTATTTGATCATATTTTTCTTGAAAATAATGCAATAACATATTTAACATTTTAGTGAATGACTTAATGTACAACTGGGTGTTTCCTTAACCCCACAATTTTTCATAGAGATAAGTCAAAGGAATATGAGACCAATAAAAAGATTATGATGAGAATTTATGTTGCTATTGACCGTCTTGTTCCCAATTAAGATGAAAATGATACAATGAGACAATAATTGAATCTCTAGATTAATTTAAATGGACAGTTTGGATCTTCAGCTGCTAGAAGAAGTATGAAAAAGTTGCACCGTGTAAGTAAAAAAATTAAAATTTAATCAAACGTTTTTTTAGCAAATTACACGAATGGTCCCTATGGTTTAGGGTAATTTGTGCATTTGGTCCCTAACTTATTTTTTAACTCAAAATGTCCACATTATTTGTTTTTGTTACGCTCTTGGCTCCTGTTTTAACTAAAATGACTATTTTGCCCTTGATTTTTTAATTTATTTAAATAAACACACCCCGAACCCCACCACTCTCACCTAATCTTACCTACCTCACCATTTTTCCCTATTTAAATAATAGTATTTTTGGGTAAGACAGATACCAAGCGCGTAACAAAAACAAACAGTATAAACCTTCCGAGTTAAAAAAATAAGTTAGGGACCAAGCATGCAAATTACCCCAAACCATAGGGACCATTCGTGTAATTTACTATTTTTTTCTTAAATTTTATCAAGTAGCAACTTTTTTTTGTAAAATATAGATATATGGTGGCATTCTTATGGGATAGATACACCTATCCTACGAGAGTTTGCTATCATGGTTCATAGTCAAACTTGTAGTGCTTCATCTTGTGAAAGAAATTGGAGTACATTTAACAATCTAAGTTTTTTTTACCTCTTTTTAACAAGTATTTTTATCATTATAAATTATATTATTTTATTGTCTTTTGCAACAAAAACTAAATGATCTTGTATTCATCCAATACACCACAAGGTTGCAAAAGTGCTTCAAGTCTTCACAAAAAATATATTTGGATCCTTTTTTGCTACGAGATGTTAAAGAGAATGATGATTGGACAATACCAATAGAGGATGAGCTTCAAGACTTTATGGATGGTGGTCATGGCCTTCTTTGGTCAGATGTGTGAGAAGCAATGGGAGGGAAGGTAGACACCCGACTAAATTATAGGAGCAAGCGAGAGAAATATAGAGACGACGACGACGATGCTGATGATATTAGAGATTTGGGGAATGATATTGATGAAGAAATGAATGCATTGGATGATGTTGACTCGGAAGCCGAGCCTATGCAATGTGATTAAACTCTATTTGACACTTTGACACTACTTAGTTTCCATATTACTATATTAAAATATTATGTTATGCTTTTATATGACTTTTCAGGTTTTATGATATTAATTCTATATAGACTTATATTATTAATACTAAAATATATAAATACCAATTCTATATAAATATAATATAAAAATATAAATTATATGTAACATTAAAAAGCCGTTATACTACCACTATAACCGCAATTTCAACTAGCTGCTTGTGACAACTATTGAAATTTTGACCGCGATAATTGTATATGTATTTGATGGGTTTTAGGTAAAACAAATAAACTAGAAAAACAATTCCTAAGTTCACATGCAACCTACTTTGGATCTATGTTTTATCTATTGAACATACAACTTTGAATTGCAAAACAAGAACCCTAGAGGAGAGAGGCTATAATCGAAATCTACAAACTAGGGTTAAGTAATTACATACCTTTCAATTGTTATAGTAAACAATTGATGATTCCCTTGATCTTGATCTTGATCTTCTTGGAAGCTTAGCACCACAAGTGTAATGCCTCTAATGGAATCACACCCAAACTAGCAAGAAGGAAATTAGAGGAGAGAGGGAAGAGGGAGTATGCAAAATTTCGGCCCTTAGGGTTTCTTCCAAAGAAAAGAGTGACCAAAACATGAACTAGGAGGCTCCTTATATAGCTGAGGGATCTAGGGTTTAGGGGAAACCCTAGTTATCCTTTGCTTAGGGCCTAAGCAAACCCAAGGGCCTTATCCAAGCCCCTATGGACGAAATTATTAGGGTTTCCCCTAAAGATTTCGTCCACCCTTATCCAAGGGAGTTCTAGAGCCTTCCACTCAATTATTAGATAATTGCAAACTAGTCCTTGCACCTTATAATTAATTCTTTTAACCCCGAAATTAATTCTAATTAATTTCTGGCTAACAACTAATTAAACCAAATGATTTCTTATTAATATATTAATCTTTTAACATATTAATAAAATCATTTATATTAATTTATTAATCTTATAATAAATTAATATCTCTCCTTTCATAATTTCCTGGTCCGGTTGCTAGGTTTGAGGGCAACCCAAAAGGACTGTGCTGCTATCAATTCAAGTACATACCAATTATAGTTATGGGCTTAGACACCTAATCCAACAGTCTCCCACTTGGATAAGTCTATAACTATAATTGCTAGTATGCCTTCTAAATTTGACCAACAAATTGTAGCTTCCAAAAAGTTGCTGCCGAACTCTGACCCAGTCAGTTACGTGTCCTAAGATAAGTGATCATATAATCCTTCGTTCTGCTAGATATCCCTAGACAAAAGACATGGAATGCAATCAACCTCTTTGTCCAGAATCTATGTTTCCCGATTCCTGATTAGTGATGATGTAGGACTTCTAATTGAACACATCAATTTAGTCCTGGCTGGGCCCAGCACATAAGTCAACACTAAATCATCGAGGGGCCCACAGATATCGCTTTTTCCCATTAAGGAAAAAGGAACGAATAAACATTGACTCACATGCTTGTATCTTTTACTCATCAGACCATACATGATAATACATTTTATAACACCAAGTAACTGATGCGTTTTCGTATTACCAATGCATAACCGACTTGCAAATTACAACTCATATATCTCTATTTCAAGATTATAAGATATTATCGTCTCAGTACTACTCATGATGAATTCCATGAAGTAATACTCTGAGCAAGGGTTTATCCAATACTCAAATCTCAATTTCTGAGTACTCATGAACGTTGCAGCAAAATCTATTGCCATGTCTATCCTTAGACAATCTACAATCCAGTTCATGATAGTCTTGATTCACTACTTACTTCCAAAAGTACGAGCGACTGTGGAGTTTGAATAATCTTATTATTCGGGAAGTAAAACATGCAAAAATGAAACACAATAATAAACAATTGACAAAAGGTAGAACCCAAACTTATAAATAATACTTTATTATTTAATCACCAAAAGTCAATTACATTTACTTTGTTACAAGTTTTAGAACAAAACTAATCTAACTACTAAAACTAATATCATCTTTCAATCCTATGCTCCGAGCATTCTGAATATGCTTAGCCCTACTCAGACCCTTTGTGAGGGGATCTGCTGGGTTATCTTCAGATGACACCCTCTTTACTATAAGATGGCCTTCTTCTACTCTATGTCTTATGAAATGGTACTTTCTGTCGATATGTCTGGTTTTACCATGATCTCTCGGTTCCTTTGTCAAGGCAACCGCTCCTTCATTATCGCAGAACAGTTCCATAGGCTCCTGGATGGTTGGAACAACTCCGAGATCCCCGATGAAGTTCCTCAACCAAGCTGCTTCTTTCGACGCTTCACTTGCTGCTATGTACTCTGATTCACAAGTAGAATCAGCCACCGTATCTTGCTTGGAACTCTTCCAAGTAACTGCTCCACCATTTAATAAGAATACCCAGCCTGACTGAGAACGGAAGTTATATCTATCCGTCTGAAAGTTGGCATCACTGTAACCATCTACTCTCAAAGTATCATTGCCACCAAGTACAAGGACCCAGTCCTTCGTTCTTCGCAAATACTTGAGTATATTCTTCACGCCTATCCAATGAGCTCTACCTGGGTTTCCTTGATAGCGACTGACCATGCTCAAAGCAAATGCCACATCAGGACGAGTACATGTCATAGCGTACATGATCGATCCGACAGCGGAAGCATAAGGTACACGACTCATGTCATCTATTTCCTCATCTGTACTCGGGCATTGAGTCTTACTCAATTTGGTATTGCTCTGGATAGGTAGCTCTCCCTTTTTGGAATTTTCCATACTAAACCTCTGTAGTACCTTATCCAAGTATGTGCTCTGACTAAGTCCAATTAGTCTCTTCTTTCTATCTCTCAATATTCTAATCCCAAGAATATAGGCGGCTTCTCCTAGGTCTTTCATGGAAAAACACTTCCCAAGCCAAGACTTAACTTCATTCAAGGTTGGAACGTCGTTACCAATGAGTAATATGTCATCGACATATAACACCAGAAAAGTTACTATACTCCCACTAGCCTTGATATACACACAAAACTCATCTTCACTTCTAGAGAAACCAAACTCTTTGACTTTCTCATGGAAGCAAAGATTCCAGCTGCGAGATGCTTGTTTCAATCCATAAATGGATTTCTCAAGCTTGCATACCCTATTGGGAAACTTTGCATCAACAAAACCCTCTGGCTGACTCATGTAAACATCCTCAGCCAACTTCCCGTTAAGGAAGGCAGTCTTGACATCCATCTGCCAGATTTCATAGTCATGAAAGGCAGCTATGGCGAGCAATATCCTAATAGATTTAATCTTAGCCACCGGCGAAAAAGTCTCATCATAGTCAACCCCTGGGGTTTGAGTGAAACCTTTTGCAACCAGTTGAGCCTTGAACGTATGCACATTCCCATCCATGTCTGTCTTCTTCTTGAAGATCCATTTGCACCCAACTTTCTTCCGACCTGGTGCACTATCAACCAAATTCCAAACTTGGTTGTCATACATGGACTTAATCTCGCTGTCCATTGCTTCTTTCCACTTGGAAGCCTCTGGGCCTGCCATTGCTTCCTTATAAGTGACTGGTTCATCTAAGTTTACCAGTGTTCTGTCACTTATGAATGTGTCACCATCTGAAGTAATATGAAAACCATACAACTCAGGTGGCACACTCACCCTAGTGGATCTTCAAAGCGGTAATGATTTATCAACCGGCTCAACAGGGACTGTTTCCTCTGGTTGAGTGCTAGTGTCATCTAAGGTTCCTTCATTGGCTGAATCTTGAATCTCTTCAAGGTCAATGGTACTCCCACTGTCCTCTTTGAATATGAGCTCTCTTTCCAGAAAGACTCATCTTCGAGCTACAAACACCACGTTTTCACTGGGTCTGTAGAACAAATATCCAAAAGACTGCTTTGGGTAACCAATGAAAACACATTTCTCACTTCTAGCTGCTAGCTTGTCGTGAGTCTCTCGTCTTACGAAAGCTTCACAACCCCAGACTTTAATATGTGCTAACGAGGGAACTTTCCCTGTCCACATTTCGTGAGGTGTTTTGGCAACCTTCTTTGTAGGGACAAGATTGAGGATGTGGGCGGCTATCTCTAAGGCATACCCCCAGAAGTGAATAGGAAGCGAGGCACGACTCATCATAGAACGAACCATGTCTAACAAGGTTCGATTACGCCTCTCAGCTACACCATTTAACTGTGGTGTCCTAGGAGGAGTCAATTATGAGACTATCCCACATTCTTTCAGATAGTCGTTGAACTCGGTACTAAGATACTCCCCGCCTCTATCGGATCTAAGTATCTTGATCTTTCTGCCCAATTGATTTTCGACTTCATGCTTAAACTCTTTGAACTTTTCAAAGGTTTCTGACTTATGTTTGATCAACTAGATGTAACCATATATGCTATAATCGTCAGTGAAAGTCACATAAAATCGATTAGCATCCCTTGTGGTTGATCTGAAGGGCCCACACACATCTGTGTGTATGAGATCCAACAGACCTTCACCTCTTTCACAAGACCCTCTGAATGGTGATTTTGTCATCTTTCCCAAAAGACAAGATTCACACATATCATCTGATTTTAGGTCAAATGATTCCAACACTCCATCCTTTTGGAGTTGGGCTATGCGTTTCTTGTTAATGTGTCAAAGACGACAATGCCACAAGCATGCCTTGTCTACACTATTAGACAAGTTAATATTAAGTACACTATTTCCTAAGCTATCAACACAAGTCACTGTTTCATACACACCATCACAAGGTAAAGCTTCAAACACAAAAAAACCATTCTTATAAACAGAAATTGAACCATTCAAATCATTAAAAGAATATTTAAAACCTTGTCTGAACAATGCATGAAATGAAATAATGTTTCTCGTCATCTCAGACGAATAGCAATAATTTATTAAGTCTAATCTAACATCATTACTAAGCAATAATTGATAAACTCCGATCTTGGTCACTGGTGAAGACTTTCTGTTCCCCATGATCAAGTTTATCCTCCCATGCTCTATCTCCTCACTTTCCTTTAGCCCCTGCAAATCAGAACAGATATGAAAACCACATCCTGTATCAAGGACCCATGAACGAGAAGATAATGAGTTATTAGCAGAAATAGTGTAAATACCTACCGAGGATGGCTTCACTTTGCCATCCTTGATATCTTGCAGATATTATGGGCAAGATCTCTTCCAATGCCCCTTTTGATTGCAGTAAAAGCAAGTGGCCTCTTTTGGATCAGAAACATGGGGAGTGGAACCATTGGGCTTAGCCTTCGGGCCATTACTAGATGACACAGCTTGAGCCTTGCTCTTCCAGTTTTGCTTGGGAGGACCTTTCCTCTTCTTCCCCTTACCCTGTCCAATGGCCAAGACAGGGGCACTTGTAGGTGTGGAGGGTATACTTTTACCCTTCATCCCTGCCCCAGTTGTCTGCAACAAGTTGTGCAATTGGGCCAAAGTCTGCTCAGTGTTGTTCAAATGGTAAGTTAAGATAAACTGACCATAACAATCAGGCAATGAGTTCAAGACCATGTCAATGTCCAATTCCTCATCGAAGTGAATGTTGAGCTTGACCAAACGCTCTATGTAGCGTTGCATTCTTTGCACATGAGATACAACCGATTCCCCCTCTTTCATCTTGCAAGCCATGAGTGACTTGACTACCTCAAACTTTTCTTGACGAGCTCGCTTATGGTACTTTTCCATAAGGTCCTTATTCATCTCAAAGGGCCAGTAGTCCTCATAGTACCTCTGCAATTCTGGGGACATGGTTGCAACCATGATGCATGCCACTTTGGTAGCATCATCATAGTGTTTCTTGTAGGCAGCATACTCTTCGGGAGTGGCTTTTGACTCATCAAGTTCTTTGAGCTCCTTTTCAAGGACATACTCTTTGTCCTCAAATCTAAGCGCCATCTTGATGTTACGCATCCAATCGTTATAGTTGGAGCCATCCATAACGACTTTGGAGCAGATGTTTAGTAGAAAGAAGTTGTGGCTGGAGGATGATGAAGCAGAAGTGTTTCCAGGAGTAGACATCTGAAAAGAAAGATAGTTTTAGTTAGATTCCAAGACACCTCAATATAATAACCCAAAGATATTGTATCAAGGTTAGGACCCAACTATGACGATTTACAACTTAGAAATGGGATGCCGAGATCCAAGTTCAAATCTCATAAAGGTAGGTGAATGACGATTCACCAATTCCACCATTAGACAAAATAAACGAAGTGAAATTCCTAATTCTTTTGAGATACATTAAAACTATTTAATGGCATGTTTTAATCTTGGATTATGCTCTACTATTTGTGACTGGGATACCGAGGATCATAAACTAGATGTGAATAACCATGCAAATGTGCTTGGTAACCTTATTGTCTTTATCATTAACTATTGATGTGCCGGTAAACCACACACGCTCCATCAAAATGATAATTATAAGATACCCATTACTACTCTTTATTAGTGCCTTTTAGTGTGCCGGTTAACCACACACGCTCCACTAACGACCAATAAAGCATAATGTGCAATTTCATGGATTAGCATACTTTTCACATTTTTCCTAAAGTAACTAGAGTTGGGATTTTGAAAAATAGTGTTCTAGTACTTTCTTTAATAGCATTATACTTTTAATGAGGAGTAGTTGTCCTATCAAATCCGTTCTGCTAACGACCCTCCACTAATCAAGGAAGCGGTGGGTGAGAGTGGACACCCATTCAACTACCATTTTATAGGCAATTTCCTTATACCCCCTTATAGACTAGCTTCGTGAATGAAGCATACTAGCGATTTGACTGACCATATTCTTATACATATATAATGTTTAACTTTTAATTATAATATATATATAAGGTGTGTTTTGAAACATTTTAAAACTCCAAGAGTTTATATAAATTTTCGAAATTTAAACTATTAAATGTTAAATTTAAATAAACCAATCAATTAGATTTAATATTTATCTATTAATTAACTTTTAATTAATTTATTAAATTTTGTAAGGATTATCTAATCAAATTAATCAATTAATTTAATCCTAATCCTTATCCCTCTAAATTTCGAAAATTAGGGATAAAGGATAACTATCCAATTAATCTAATCAAGTAATAATTATCCAAAACAAGAAACCCTAAAATCTCTAGCATATTTCGAAATTCACAAGGGAGGAGGCTAGGGTTTTCAAAACCCTAACCCTAATTTCGATTAGGGTTCTTTGGAGGCTAGGGTTTTCAAAAACCCTTTGATCCATAACCCAAAAAATCGAAAAATGGCGTTTAGGGTTTAATAGCTATAAACCCTAATTTGCAATTCAACAATTATGACAATTCAATTTAAAACAAATAATGGCTCTGATACCACTGATGGGTTTTAGGTAAAACAAATAAACTAGAAAAACAATTCCTAAGTTCACATGCAACCTACTTTGGATCTATATTTTATCTATTGAACATACAACTTTGAATTGCAAAACAAGAAACCTAGAGGAGAGAGGCTATAATCTAAATCTACAAACTAGGGTTAAGTAATTACATACCTTTCAATTGTTATAGTAAACAATTGATGATTCCCTTGATCTTGATCTTGATCTTCTTGGAAGCTTAGCACCACAAGTGTAATGCCTCTAATGGAATCACACCCAAACTAGCAAGAAGGAAATTAGAGGAGAGAGGGAAGAGGGAGTATGCAAAATTTCGGCCCTTAGGGTTTCTTCCAAAGAAAAGAGTGACCAAAACATGAACTAGGAGGCTCCTTATATAGCTGAGGGATCTAGGGTTTAGGGGAAACCCTAGTTATCCTTTGCTTAGGGCCTAAGCAAACCCAAGGGCCTTATCTAAGCCCCTATGGACGAAATTATTAGGGTTTCCCCTAAAGATTTCATCCACCCTTATCCAAGGGAGTTCTAGAGCCTTCCACTCAATTATTAGATAATTGCAAACTAGTCCTTGCACCTTATAATTAATTCTTTTAACCCCGAAATTAATTCTAATTAATTTCTGGCTAACAACTAATT
The DNA here is from genome assembly GCF_052625555.1 of Lactuca saligna. Classification (NCBI taxonomy): domain Eukaryota; kingdom Viridiplantae; phylum Streptophyta; class Magnoliopsida; order Asterales; family Asteraceae; genus Lactuca; species Lactuca saligna. The sequence continues at coordinate 59,697,354 of NC_136420.1, read as the reverse complement.
AAACCAAATGATTTCTTATTAATATATTAATCTTTTAACATATTAATAAAATCATTTATATTAATTTATTAATCTTATAATAAATTAATATCTCTCCTTTCATAATTTCCTGGTCCGGTTGCTAGGTTTGAGGGCAACCCAAAAGGACTGTGCTGCTATCAATTCAAGTACATACCAATTATAGTTATGGGCTTAGACACCTAATCCAACAGTATTGATTATTTATGATGTATGCAAAATATGGTTTCTTGGAAATACTTCTCTATGGTGATTAGGACAAAGCATGATAGTGATGTGATAAGCCATAATGATGAATCAATGACATACACATGAATTTGTATGATTATGTAAAATGTTTGAACTTGTATTAACTAGTTTGCATGTTTACATAAGAAGTAATCTAGAAGTAATATGCAATTAATTATAATCACAATGAGTGTGATTACTTAGTGAGGTTTAAAATGTATTTCCTTGTGTGATGAATTAATAATATATTAATAAAAAAAAGAATAAACTTAGTGGATCAAGGGTAGCAACCTATACATACATGTGCACCCTATCCAGATTGTGAGGTGGCCTAATAGGTTGGAATATACCTATAGGATAAAAGCTTAAGCCAAAATATGCATCGATTGGTCCATCTAGACAATCATTCGGGACATGGTCCTTGCGGTGGGTGGACTGAGTGTTGTTGGCAACGCGGTAGGGATAACACAAGCATCACGTAGGATTTGGAAGGTGTAATGCGGTGGAATTAGAATCGTTTGTACTTATCCTTAACGACAACATTCAGAATGTTATACTCTACTTATTTAATCATACCATGTGACATAAACAATTAGTTATATTCTCTTTTATTAATAATTTTATTACTTAATAAAGAATCAATTAATATTTACTTGTTTTAAAATATAACCCTATATAATCATATAAGTTATTATCAAATATCATTTCATAACTATTTTCGAGCATAAAGACTTTCAAATGAATCATTTCTTATAAGTATTTGGTAAATACATTTTGAAACTATAATATTTAGTATAGAAATCCAAGATCTAAATTATTTTTTCTATTTTAAATTCCAATTTTAAACTTGTTATTAAAGGTCCAATTTTTTAAACTGGTTATTGAAGTTTGACTTGGAAACAAATTTGTTAATTATTGTACTATATTATCTTTTAATATTGTTTTGATGTAAATTGAATATTATGGTAAAAAAACGGAAAAAATGGGATGAAATGATGAAAAAGAAAATTAAATTTGTAGAAAAAAAACATAGATTGACCAAAGGATGAACAAACTTCTTAAAAATTTAAAATTAATTTTTGTAATTAAATGTTCTTTAACAGAATTATACAATGATCCAATTTTTAAATAAAATTATGTGACTATGTTTACGATTGTGGTTAAAAAGTCATCATTTTGCACATTAATATAAATAAACAGCAATAGATTAACTTCAATTTTAAATTGATAAGAAAATGAGATTACTATTAAATTAATAAGTTTCTTATTATTAATATAAGATAGTAAAAAACTAAGGGTAAATTACACCATTAGTCCCTCGTGCATATGTCCAAAAGCATGTTTGGTCCCTATTTTCAAAAATTAACTCAGACCGTCCTTCATTTGGTTAAAAGTTGCACACTTCATCCCTTGTTAGTTTAAATTTGCACGCTTCATCCCTTAGGAGATATAAAATGACTATTATGCCCTTTTATTTTTATTTTCCATTTAATTTAATGTTATGATTATTAGTCTTAATTTAAAAATGAAAGGAAAAATAGGGCAACCACTATCAGATCGAGCACACCACCAGCATAACTCAAACACCATTATTCCATCGCCACCTTCCTAGTTACACCCTTATTCCACCTTTCTTCCTCAATCAAAAACCTTAAAACATCTTAAAACCCACCACCAACTTCCTACCACCTCCTTTGTCGGGTTACACCACAATCAGAACACTCTTGTCGCACCTGTGTTCACCGTCGTAAACCACAACCAACACCCATTTTAAACTTACCGGAACCACCACCCAGAAACCTAATATGGATCTTCCTTCAACAATTCCCTGTTGATGAAAAATCATACACTAAAAATCATCCACCTCTAAACACTTCACTAACACATCCGATCTATCTCTCAAAACCCTTTTGTAAACTGAAGAAAATTTGTCCTCCCCAGCAAATTCACATCTCGCATCGGAAATGTATCGGGTGGCATACTCGATTTTTTCCAATTTGAAACTTTGTAATGAGTTTGATTTGGCACAAAACCCTCTAGTACCACCGAATCTGGGGTTTCAAACTGAAATAGAGGTGCAACTACGGTTTCAAACGGAGGTGGAGGCAGAAAATAACAGATTCCTTTTTCTTTTTCTGTTCGATGAGGATCATGACACAGATGAAGGGTGTTGGCAGGAGTGCAGTTGAAGGGTGGTGTACAGACAATGAACGATGGCGGCGATGGTTGCTCTGATGATTACCTTGCTCCTATGGTGGCTGAGATAGAGTTCGTGAGATGCACAGAAAGAAATGGAGGAGATGTGTGGTCGACAGTTGGATTCCAGAAGAGAGAAGATAGTGGATAAGTAGATTTCGTCGGTGGATGCTTCATGGTTAACGGCGGCTTGATGGTTGCAATCCGTCGATAGTTAGAGAGGAAAAGGGGGAAACGAGTACGGGGTAAGAATAAGGCGGAGGGGGGAGGGTGAAGATACGTTTTTTCTTTTTTTCTTTTTAATGTAAAAATAATAAAGGAATAAAAGAAAATTAAAAAAGGAATTTTAAGGGTAAAATAGTCTTTTTATTTCTGGAGGGACTAAGCGTGTAAGAAAAAACAAACCTAGGAACCGTCTGAGTTAATTTTTGAAAATAGGGATTAAACGTGCTTTTTAGCACATGCACGAGGGACTAATGGTGTGATTTACCCAAAAACTAAACATACGTACATAAATATACATTTAATTTTGTCATTCAATATTAAATTATATATTTAAAAGAAAAATTATGTTGATCTACTTAATTCCCGAAATTGCCCTTCCACTCCCGCCAAAGCCAATTGATTTTTTGAAACTAATTTCCAGCTGTATCACTTTACTCCTTTTCGTCTTTTTTCTTTAATAAAATCCGATAAGCTCGGTCCCGAACCGAACCCCTTCCGACCGTTACTCCGAACCTAATTTCAAATCTCCATTAAACCTTCCACCTTCTCAACAACTAACTCCCCAAATCCCTAATTTACAGGCATTCACCCAAAATCTCAAAAATGGTGTCCAAAGCTAAGAAGTCAAAAGGATCTCCGGCCAACCGTAACCTCCGCCGCCGCAAGAAGACTCCCGTCACCACCGCCACCAAGACAGCCTCCATAGTAGTTGCCTCCATCAATAAATCCTTCTACACCTGCCACCGCCGCCTCATCAAACTTTTCTCCAAACTCGTTCGTATTGCCACTCCCAAGAGTAAATCCTCCGTCAAAAAAGGCTACAAAGTCCTAAAAAAGTTCCCCAACTCCACCGACAATCAGATCGCCACCGTCCGCCGCTCGCTCTTCCAGGAATCTACCTCCGCCCTCCCACCACCAAACTCCCCTGATCAAAAAACGGTGTTCCTTGACCTTGACGAAACCCTAATCCATTCCACACCTGCCACCGGAGTATCACCTCCGGGAACTTATGATTTCTTAGTGAGGCCATTGCTGGATGGAGAAAGAGTTGATTTCTATGTGCTGAAACGCCCATTTGTTGACGAATTTCTTCAGTTCTTGAGCACAAATAACTACGAAATTGTGGTTTTCACAGCTGGAATCGAGGAATATGCTTCGTTAGTTTTGAATAAATTGGATTGCAGGGGTTTGATTTCACACAGATTGTATCGGAATTCATGTAAGGAATTCGAGGGTAGGTTTGTTAAAGATTTATCAGATCTTGGGCGGGATTTGAAGAAGGCTGTGATTGTTGACGACAACCCTAATTCCTACAGTTTTCAACCCGAAAACGCAATCCCCATTAGACCTTTCACTGATGACCTTGGAGATGATGAATTGAAGAAATTGATGAGTAGGTTTTTTACAAACTGCAATAAATTCGAAGATTTGAGGGATGCCGTGAAGGATTATCTTGGCGATGGAACTCAGAATTCAAAATCAGAGATATCGTTTTTTGAAAACAGTAAGAATTTAAACCTTCAAACTCTAATTGAAGTTTGAATTAGATGTATTTTTTCCCTTTTTTTTTTTCTAATCATGTGCAACCGTTTGCTTGATGAATTTAATTTCTATTTACCCTGCTTCTCTTCTCTGTTAACTTCAACACAACATCATGATACAATGATGAATGATCCAGCAAAGTATCATAGCAACATGCATTTTATAAAAATGTCTCACAACAAATAAAATCTTAGAAATATTATAGATTAATTAAATTAAAAAGACAAATAAATAATTATGGTTGATTATTTTCACAACCGTATTAGATTACGTTTCTTGTATGTGGCATTGAATTAGTTGTTGTCATATTTAGTTTTTGGTTTGTTAAGATGCATTATATCATATATCATTTTTGATATTCATAAGTTATTTATGAATAAAAGTAAATTTGAATAAAAAAGTTATGCAAAGAAATAAAATTCATAATTGTTTTTCGATTTAACGAAAGCTAATTGTGTTCATAGGAAAACAAAAGAAATATTAATAGATCCGTATATTAATAAATCCTCAATACGGAATAAAAAGACAATCCATTTAGTTTTTGGTTTGTTAAGATGCATTATATGATATATCATTTTTGATATTCATAATTAAGAAAAAAAATAATAGATATAATGATTATTTATAAATAAAAGTAAATTAAGATAAAAAAATTTATCAGAGAAACAAAATTCGTAATTCTATTTCAGTTTAACGAAACGTAATTATGTTCATAGGAAAACAAAATAAATATTAATAGATTAGTAATACGGAATAAAAATACAATTCATTTAATTAATAACATACTAATTATCATGTTCTAAGGGAGGACGGAGTCGTTTCTCTCCTCCCGACGAACCCACTGTGGAGGGAATCGAACCCGCCCAAACTGGATGCCTCCTAACCCGTCTTCCCTAAATTCTTGCTTTGGTTTCAACCTCCAGCGGGTTCCTCAAGCCGCAACACCCCTCTCTTTCTCTCTTGCTCTCCTCCCTCTACTCCTTAAACCAGTTACGACTCCGTATTCCCTAACAATAACTTCTGTAGGTACAACAACATTTTAGAGGGTGATTTTGGTTTTGGATAGTTTATTTCAAATGATAAATATTATTTTAATTATTAACTTAGAGCAGGTGAAAACTTTGTTTTTTAAAGGGAAATCTCCATAAAAGTTAAAATTTTGGCAAAATGTTTAATAAAGTTCTAAATTTTATTTTTTTAATAGAAAAGTCCCGCTTTTTTAATTTTTTGAATAGAAAAGCTTAAGAAACCGACAAATTTATTTACTTTAGCCATTTTTGACCTGCAGAACAGATCATGTGACCAAATTGTTAATTTTCAAGAATAATGTGACTTTTCTTTAAATTTCTTCAAAATTTGTATAAAATATATAAACATATTTTTTACATATTCATATCTATTTTTACGTATTCATATATTTTATAAGTTTTTATGTGTACATGTTTACGTATTTTTATGTATTTTAAATGTATAAACATATTTTTTTACATATTTATATTTATTATTACCATTTTACATATTTTTATGTGTTATTTTTTTATGTATTAAGTATTTATATATATATTTTTATGTAATTATGTATTGTTAATTTTTTTATATAGATGTTTATGTATTTTAAATGTATAAATATTTTTTTTTACATATTTCTATGCAATTTTAAATATTTTACATATTTTCTAATGTGCTTTTTATGCATTATGTATTTATATGTATTTTTTACGTATTATGTATTTTTTTTAAGTTTTCCATATATATGTTTATGTACTTTTATGTATTTCAAATGTATAAAAGTATTTTTTTTTTTACATATTTGTATATATTATTATGTGTTTTTTTATGTATTATGTGTTTTTTTATGTATTATGTATTTTAAATGTGTAATAATATTGTTTTTACTTTATTTATTTTTTACTTTAAGTAGTCTTCACTATTTCATCTAATTCGTACAACTTCTTTGAGTATGTCTAGATGGTTTTCCTACATACCCACATATTTTCAGCTTTTCTCATTCGATGTTTAAAATATGTAGGTATGTAGGAAAATCATCTAGACATAGTCGAAAAAGTTGTACGAATTGGATGAAATGGTGAAGACGAGTTCAAGTAAAAAAAAATACATAAATACGTATATATATATATATATATATATATATATATATATATATATATATATATATATATATATATATATATATATATAGTTATAGTTATAGTTATAGTTATACATTAAAGATACGTAAAAATACATAAACATCTATATAAAAATCTTTAAAAAATACATCAATACGTAAAAATTCATAAAAATACGTGATACATAAAAAACATATAGATATACATACAAAATGTGTAAAATACTTAAAAATACATATAAATACGTAAAAAATATATTTATACATTTAAAATACATAAAAATATATAAACTTCTATAGAAAAACTTTAATGAATACATAAATACATATTACTTAAAATAACACAAAAATAAATAAAACTTTTGTAAAATACATATAAATACCTAAAAAAAATAGGTTTATAAATTCAAAATAAATTAAAAATGTAAACAAATACATATAAAAACTAAAAAAAACATACATAAATACAGAAAAATAGTTATAAATACGTAATACATAACAAAATAACACATAAAAATACATAAAAAATATGTAGAATACTTAAAAATACATATAAATATGTAAAAATTACGTTTATACATTTAAAATACATAAACAAATACATATAAAATTTTTAAATAATACATAAATTCGTAAAAATAGTTATAAATACGTAAAAACTATGTTTATATATTTTATACAAATTTTGATTAAATCTACAAATAAGTCTTAATATTTTGGAAAAATTAACAATTTGGTCTCATGACCTGCTGAACAGTTAAAAAAGGCTAGAGTGAATTAATTAGCCGATTTCTAGGGTTTTTCTATTCAAAAAGTTAAGAAGTCTAGATTTTTCTGTTTAAAAAATAAAATCTAGGATTTTCTTAAAAAATTTCTCAAAATATTGGGATTTTTGTAGAGATCTTCGTTAAATTAATTTATGTGGTGTTAAACCGATATAAGTTAATAAACACTATTTTAGTGTTTGTCAAAATGACAAAAATAAAATGTTTTTTAATGGTGTGAGAGAGTTATAAGTTATAAAATTTTCTTTTGATAAGTTTAAAGGGAGTAACTTATAAAAAATGACTTATTTTCGGTGTGAGACAACTATAATTTTTAAAATAAAAAAAAAACATATATAAAAGCATTCATTTTAACGGTTCCATACTTTGAGCCGATAATAAGTTAAAAAAACCTATTTTTAAAACTTTCTCGAATACCTTTTTTATTTTAATATATCTTCTTCACAAATAAATCGAGGGAAAGGGTATCATGGTAAGGGTGTGCATTTGAACTTTTGGACCAAACCAGACAGGTAACCGAACGTGGATCGGTCCGATCCAAAATCCATCAATTTTGTAAAAACGGTTTGATCCGGTCCAAATACTCACCCGACAATCCTAATAGATAAACTAACTTTTTTGTAGGGCTTCAACGAGTTGTACTATATGTATCTAAAGTTGTATCGATCCAATGGGTACAAGAACCGATAAATCCGAACCTGGCCTGACCTCAACCGATCTGGTCCAAGGTCAACCAATTTCTATAAAATCGGTTCATTCCAAATGCACACCTGTATATATGGGCTATCTTTGTATCATCATTACATGTAATAAAAAAAATAACAATATTGGTTACACTAAGTGTAAGACTCATATATTACATGATTTTATTTTAAAAATATAAATATGAAATTCTAAACATTTGAAAAGTTTCAATTTATAAGAAAAATAAGAAAAATATTTACTTATTAAAATTAAAGTGTTTTTTTTTATTTTAAATTTAAACAACTAATTTAGATAAATAATTAAAGGAAACTAATGAGACTTTAATTTTGAAATTTTGAAAATTTGAAATTAGAAGGAAGTCAATTAATGAATTTGATATCCATTTATTTTTACATTTATTATAATTATTACATTTAAATATTATATGAAATTTAATAAAATGGAAAAATCCATAAAATGACACATGAATTTTATTATTTTTAAATAACCACAAAATAACATAACAAAAATGAATGAGAGTCAATGTGGTAAAAAAAAAGATCTTTATTTATTGAGTAAATTACTGAAATCGTCCCAGTGGTTTGGTCAAAATTGCACGTTTGATCCGTAACTTTTTTTTTTGCACTCGGATCGTCCCTGTGGTTTGATTTTGTTGCGTTTTTCATCCCTGTGGTTTGATTTTGTTGCATTTTTCGTCCCTTACATACATAAAGTTAGGGACCAAACATGCAATTTTTACCAAACCATAGGGACGAAAAAAGCAACAAAATCAAACCAACGGGACGATCCGAGTGCAAAAAAAAAAGTTAGGGACCAAACATGCAATTTTGACCAAACCACAGGAACGATATCAACAATTTACTCTTATTTATTAGAATAAACTAGTTGTAAAATCTATATATTACATGGGTTTTTGAAAAAAAAAAAAATAAACAAACATGAAGATCTAACAAATTAGAAAATTTAAATCCTCCTTAATAAATAAATATTTTTTGCCACATTTCAAACTTTCATGAGTTTTGACACTTGTTATTTTGTGGTATTTTTAAAATAAATATTATTCACTTGTCAATTTTTGATTTTTTTCAAATTTTAAAATTAAAATCATACGTATTAAATATCATATATATGATATTAAATTGCAATAAATACGCTTCTTCCTTTCTTATTTTAAAGTTGTACATTAAAAAATATTTTCTGTTTACATTTTAATTTAATGTTTAATCTTTTTTAAACCAACACGTGTAATACACGTGTCTCACACCTAGTTTATAAAAAAATAGTAAAATATTTAATTATTAAAACTGAAGTGTTTATTTATCTTTTAAGTTTAAATTAATAATTTAAATAAATAAACAACTAAAATAATTAGATTCAATTTAAAAATGTAGAAAATAAAAGGAAAGTTGCATTGATGAATGAGATATACATTTATTATATTTAAGTATTATATTAAGTTTAATAAAATGAAAAAATAAAACCACAAAATGATATATATGAATATAATTGAATCTAAATTTACCACAAAATAACATGTAACATAATACATAATAGGATGAAAAATGACAATATTATTTTCATTTATTACGAATGATTATTTGAAATATGCTGTATAGGAACTTAAGAAAATGCATTATATGAAATGCATGATAGGAACTTGCATCCATAACAAAGTAATCATCAAAAAGGTCGATATATATGATTCACGGGACTTTGGCTATTGTCTCGTGTACTTTCTTGGTCAATTCTACATTTTTTGCAATTCTAACAAGATTTAAGGAACCACAATGAAAGAGTTTAAATTTTTATGAATAATTGTAAACTAATTTAAAATAATCACAAAATGACATATAATAAAATGAATGAGAATATGATATGTGGTAAAAAACACTCTTTATTTGTTACTTTATTTATTAGAGAGTAGGTCATCAATTTCAAAAAGTGCTATATCTTTACTATATTATTAAACATATTACCTATTTCTTGAAATTTAAGAGGTACAACTATTTGAACATGAAGTATAATCATATTAAGCTTACAATATTGAAGTGTATACGTGCACCAAACCTAAATGTATCTTATGGTGTTAACTCTCAAGATGTTGAGAACCATAATTTCTTCTACATGCTACCACCTGCCGCCAAACCACATCTCACCTGTCTCTTTCTCTTTGCCCTTTCATGTCTCCGACAACCCTCTGTTGCCAACTTACCAACAACTTCTTGACACCACCGTTACAAACTCCGCAATCACTTCTCTATTATCTGTCATTAGTAACCTAAACCCTAACTCTAACGACATTCGCCATCCATCGCACTACCTTCTACACAACCATTGCTACCACAAAGATCTCCGCATGCTTGCGCTTTCTTATTTTCTTATCTAAAACGACATCAAATGTCCTTCTTTATCGACGCAACGACCTCCACCATGAGGCTTCCAAACCGGGTAAAAGACATCCAAAACCAGCACCTGCTATTATTTATGGATTTGTTTCTATTTGTGTTTCTGTTTTGGAATTCGTTTGTTTGAAAGATTTCTAATTTTTAGGGTTTTATCGAACTATGATTCCTAAAAAGAGGTGATATTCAGAAATTATGTTATCAAAGGTAATATTCTACTTCTAACTTTTTGATTATAAGGTTGGTTGTTCTCATTTTGTGCTAAGAGGATCTGCTTCAATAAGGGTTGTTCAGTGTGGTTTTTGGACTTTCAGGTTGCTATTATGGTGAATTTCTGGTAGTTGTTATGGTTTTGTTGCTACTTAGTTATGGAAGATGCCTAATGTGGTTGATTAACTTAATGAATTGTGCAATTAGGTCCAGATACAGATCTTGAATAAGCAGAGCTTCTTAAAATCTTTCTCATCCAAACATTGTTGCAGGTGACATTTCACTTGTGGAATCCTCTTGCAAAAGGAAAGAGGCCCGCATAAAATCAACAATCAATTTTCAATGTAATCCCAATAAATCAAAAACTATCTTATTTCAAATTCGAATCGATAGCGTACGTCAGCCGACTTCATATACCTCAGTCACCATCCATTTCAAGATTATTCCATTGTTGATTCATCTCTCCCCTTTCCAATTTCTGAGTTATCGGCCTTCATTTAGTCAATATAAACAGATGACATCAAGATTTCACAATCGGTTTCAATCGATCTTTTCGTCACCTCGCCTGTTAATGTCTATCGGCGGAAGATGGAGACATCGGCCATTGTTTCTTTTTCTCATTCTAATCCCGCTCAATCAAGCAAATCTGTTATTTATTATCTAAGGCAATTGTGTCCGATAAAAGTAGCCATCCAAAGGTAATCAAATATTTTCGCCGCTTTTATTGCTAAGTAGTTTTTCAAGCGATGGTACTATTGGGGTTATTAGAGACGATGGACACAAAGTAAGATGATCTCTCTATGATTTATAGTAGTATTTTCGAAATTGCTAAGGTCTGGTCAAACCTTTTTTTTGTTATTATAACGAGAAGATCTAATTAGGAGAACAGTTCATGTATCTGGTTTCTAAGCTTTTGTGTTTCTATATTTGTCACTCTCGAGTTCATGCGGAATCACAGTTTCATAGAAAGTTTCAGCTTCTCATCACCTGTTTTGGTTCAAATATTTCTTTATGAATTGCTTCAATTTTGGCACACCAACTGTTCGATAAATTGCTTAAGTTGTTCTGCACAACAAGTTTTTGTGATTTTACCGACAATAAGTAATTATCTATGATTTTATCTGAAAACACACACAATTTGTTGTCTAAATCAGCCTACAAAATTGGTTTGATTGACATAAAGTTAACCTTATTGGTGAGGCACCATACCAATAAGGCAATGTACCACCTACAGTTTATCCTTTTTTAAATTTTGTGTTACCTAAGTACTAGGCTAATAGTGTGTCATTAAATATATTTGGAGTCTTAATAGTTTCAGATGTTAATTGCAGGGATAAATATGTTATACAGCTGGTGGAAGAATCGTAGATGGGTTATTGGGCTAAAAATGTAGCGATTGTCGATTATTTATGTCGTAGGAAAACTCCTTGATTTCCTTTTCAAATGTGATTGTCTAAAATTTATATATATATAAGAGACATGCGTTCCAACACAAACAGTTTAAAATCCGCTAGAAGTTAATATAGTGGAATTAATGAGGAATTGTTCCATATTTGTCCTTTGCCTTTGCGATTAAGTTGAATTCTGTAGTTATGGCTTATTGATCAAGTTTACCCTCCCAATTCTTTCATTTTTGATAGAAAAGTAGTATTTTAGTTTAAACAATTATGTTGGTGACGATGATGGATAGTTAGGTATTTATGTGGTTCGTACTTTTTGTTGGTCAAATGAAGTATGCAAAAAAAAAAAAAAAAAAAAAAAAAAAAAAAAAAAAAACCCTCTTAAAGTATGATAATATATACAAACGACCAAAACTAAGAATTTATATTGTAATTTTAATCAACTATCATCAAATATAATTAGAAAAACCAATTATTGTCATCGCTTTTTAGTTTTATATTTTTTTAAAATGTTTGAATCTTTAGGATGAACTATCAATTATTATCCAAGAAATTTTGGAATAAGAAGTCAGTTTTTTTTTTTTTTTTTTTTTTTTTTTCAGAACCTACCCACAACCAGAAGAAGATTTGGGAAATATCAATAACTATTAAAAGATTTTATTACTTAAAAATGACAATGTTAATCAAATTTAACAAAAAAAAAAAAAACATTTTCTTGATTCATGATATTTTTGAAAAGCTAAACATTAAACACCAAATCATAAACTTTAAAAATAAACTCTTAAAAGTTTTCTTTGACAATCATGTATCTATATTCTAATACTATATTTTATTTGGGGACATGTATTTCAAAGGAAATAAGTCTAAACCACAAACCATAAACCTTAAACCATTAATTTTCGTCGCCACAAACCATAAATCTTAAATCATTAATTTTCATCGCCCTACGAAAAGTATTCACTAAAATGAAACTATTTGACATTGGCTGAAAGAAAACAGATCATCGTCGGAACCTAATCACATGGTTTCACACATTTTTTTTTAACCGATACAACATTATATTTTTGTTTTAAATCCAAAAAAATCTCCCTCGATGAGTTAGTTTTCAAATAACAAATTACCATCTTCCAAACTTTTTGCTTACATTGATGTCAAAGTTGAGTGCTCAAACATAAATGTTTCCGAAGAAAAATAATTGCCCAAAGAAACTATTAACACCCGTCGCTTCGCGCGGGTAAACGGCTAGTAGAAACTTAAAAAAATAGATGATATGAACTTATATTAATAACAAGTAATCATTAAGCTTATGCAAAAGATTGTTATATATAATTCTAAGGGCTTTTCGGTGTACTTTCTCCGTTAATTCCGTCTTTTTTGCAATTCAACAAAATTTAAGGAACCATAAAGAGACCGTTTAAATTTTCATGAAGGGTACTGATTCTTCCACTGAAGTATTTTATCCTTCCACTGAAAAAATTATTTATAGACAATTATACCCCTAACATTAACTTGTAAATATTTAAGAGAGAGAAAGATCTTTTTGTTTCCAAACGAATTACCATGAAAAACACGGTTTCCTCCTTCCTTAAATTCAGTATTACGTTGTTAGTACCTCTTCCACACTTTTAACGGTGAACACAGCAGCTTAGCTTGGCATTTGCAAACCTCCATTGCGATAACCTATTGTTCATCAATTTTGAATAATTTCCAATAATATTGTTTGATTTGGATATCAAATATTGTACAAAGTCCATCCATTCATCTTCTTCATCAATATGACCTTTGCATTGGTCATAAAATTGGCGACTGTTCTTGTATGTGCATTGAAGGTCCATAAGTTAATAAGATGCGTGGCTCCACATAAAACAATCAAAGCAGTGAATTGAACAAGTACCCATGGATAGGGGAAAACTGCTGATTTTTTAAAGAAATACATTAACTCCAATGGGATTGAGAAATAAGTTAGCGCAATGAAGAAATCTGGTATGTATTGATATTTCATCAGAAGTTAAACCCATTAAAGGGTTGGTGATGATTACAGCCGACCAAAAAATCAACAACTCTAACAGGGGAATCCAGATTGAAAGTGCAAAGTTGTGCTCAGCTCTCAACATCCCATAGCTTGGCTGACTCATCGGCACTCCCGTCTCTTGTACAACCAATACCAATACCAATACCAATACCAATGGTTAATCAGTTCGGTTATTATTATCTATTGATCTACTTCTTCCGACATTTCACTTTCTTTTGCCAAAATCACTTTAAAACTCTGCTGATTCTATCCCCACCCCCACACCCTTCACCGACGGTGATTTTTTCTTCGCAAAAATGCGTCTCCAGCCTTCTTTTTACCTGTCGGATTAGTAACGCCACTGGAAGAGGACAAGGATCCATTCCCATTTGTTGAGTCAATTTAATGACAATATATTCAAGTTTAACAGAAAACAGAAATCACCCATGGTTAAAAACTCAAATCAGATATCAGAGATGGATTCAAATCGAGAGTGGAACGACGAAACAGCGATAGAAGGAGCAGCGTCGAATGAAATAAAAAGGATCTTTCTCTCGTGCATCGTTTGGAAACAAGAAGAATGATATTTCCTTAAGCAGGGGTATAATCGTCAATGTTTTATGTTTTCAGTGGAAGGATAAAACCCTTCCAGTGGAAAAATCAAGACCCTTTTAGGACGATTAATTACCAAACTTAAGATAATTACTTAGTAACCAAATATGTTTTGTTAGTAAGATTCACCAAAGTGGTCCATAATTCTAATTTATGATGTCTACCTCAACTACTTCACTAATTTCTAACACAATAGATTTTATTATTTTTTTAAATAGTGTTCTTTTTCATTTCAAATTCGAGTTTTTTAAACTCAAGTTAGTGACTATTTAACTCAGGGTTTTGATCAACTTGGGATGGTTTGTCGCGATTTTACAAAACACTTATTCTTTGTATTAGATATTATGTAAATCTCAAGATTCATATATTTTGTAGTCTTGTCTTTAAATTACTGTTAAAATATATGGTAGGAGTGTCTTCAACGTCTTAGACCGGGTTAAAAGCTAAATAGAACCCGGTTTTCAACAGGGTTTCTTATGGGCACGTCTTATGTGAAAAAGTAATAAAACCCGGTTTAGCAACCAGGGCCTATTAATGTAATATAACCCAGTTCCTTTGAACAAAACCGGGTCATGCTAATGTAGCCCAGTTCTCTAACATATAGCAAGGTCCTTTTACTGCTTTTAATTTTTTTTGACATTTTTTATTAAATCGATAATGCCAATACATTATGGTTACAATTCACTGCTAGAAAAAGGGGACAATCACTTCACATTCATCAAGTATGGGTATAACTAAAAATAAAAGCTTGAAATACAACCAAATAGACACATACAACATCAGTATAGGCTTAATTCAATGCATAGCATGATCCTATATAATCAATGTAAAGTTAGAGAATTTTGGGCACATAATCACGTATATATTTGTATGTATGAAAACATACGATAAATGTTTACAAAGAAAAAGAATAACATTTTTCTTACTCTTTCTAAATCCCTAAATTCTACAATGCAAATTTCTTATGATTTTATTTTAGCCAACTTTTCTAGCCATTCTTCGTACACTAGAGTAGTTCTGGTAACACTTTTGTATCTACAATACTTATTTCAAGCAAATCAATACAAAAAGGCTATTTCATGGTGCTTAAAACAACACAAAACAAACATGTATGCATAGCAGATCCCTGCGCACTATAACTGATTCAGTGGCTTGCAAGTCTTCCACAACATGTGCCATTTCAAGGGTCAAAAATTGCAAGTTTTCAAGCAAAGATTGCATAAACTGTCTACCTGGATTCATAAATTACCATATTATAAACAATACAATTGTGATAAAAAAATTTTAAATTTAGTGATTTTTTACAAAAATATACCCATGAATGATGGTTTTGTCATGGCACAGTAACAAAACTTTACCTCCCTTTCCCTGCTAACATTTGTATCCCTTAATATAAGTAGTTGGCCCCACATTCATTCAACGATTCACCACTAGGACTGATTCTTTTCATGGGAAAATGCTTTAAAAGACCAATTAAGTTTCAAAAACATTCATATTACCCCAATTACGTTTTTGTTGTTCAAAAAACACCAACGAAATTATGTTTTTTTATTATAAAGCCAAATAAAGTTACGGATCAAATTAACGTTTTTTTAATGGTGACCGGCATGTTGCAGGTAAACGATGGGGGTAAATGAGTTGGCATATTTCTGTTGAGTTGGCATATGTGTTGGCATATCTACGTGGCATTTGTGTTAGATAGATATAGGGCATAATGGGGGATACGACTCCTTAATCAATCGACTTCTTCAACATGGCTTCTTCGTCTCGATCCTCCAACTCATGCTCAAGATCAAAATTTTCCAAGTCAAAAAGCACAATTGATAAGGCACATCCTTGTGATTGTGGGTTTCCTTCTCGCATCTGGATATCAACAACAAAGGCAAATCCTGGTAAAAAATTTAGGGTTTGTCCTAACTCTTTGGTAAGTATATATCTAAAAGCTTGTTCTTGTTTGGGTCCCTTTTTGTTTTTCATGCTACAATATTGTTTGTTTATGTTATAATTGAAGATGAAGGATCCAAAGGATAAATGTGATTTCTGGGAATGGGTTGATGATGATGAAGAAATTATAACCAAGAACGAGAATAAGAAAGATGAAGAACATGATTTCAATACTGAAGTGAAGATTGCAATATTGGAACATGATTTCAGTGAGTACAAGATGAAGACTGATAAGGAATGTAAGAGTTTTAGAAAGGAATTGGATAAAATGAAATGTTTAGTGTTGATGTTTGTTGTTTTGTTTGTAGTGAAGTACATGATGTAGTGTTAAGTTTATTATGTAAGGAAAATGTACTTTGAAATTATCAGGATATGTATCTTCAAAGTAGTTTCATTGTACTCATGTAAAATGGTTACGAAGTGGGAATGAAAAGAAGGTATTTGTGAAGACTGATACACATAGAAGGTGTTTATGAAGGCTAATAGTCCATAAAAGTAACATACTTTTTATTGATTGAAAATAGCAAGGGCAAAATAGTCCATAATAAGATTACACTTTATCAAATGATAATAGGAAGGGCAAAATAGTCCATAAAAGGATTGCACTTTATCAAATGATAATAACAGGGACAAAATAGTCCATAAAACATGTGTTTCACATTATGCATGTAATTTGTGTTGTAAATGGTTTTTAAACACAAGGGCAGTTTTATTGAAAACACACATAATAACAACATACTTTTATTGATTGAAAATAGCAAGGGCAAAATAGTCCATAAAAGGATTGCACTTTATCAAATGATAATAGGAAGGGCAAAATAGTCCATAAAAGGATTGCACTTTATCAAATGATAATAACAGGGACAAAATAGTCCATAAAACATGTGTTTGACATTATGCATGTAATTTGTGTTGTAAATGGTTTTTAAACACAAGGGCAGTTTTATTGAAAACACACATAATAGCAACATACTTTTATTGATTGAAAATAGCAAGGGCAAAATAGTCCATAAAAGGATTGCACTTTATCAAATGATAATAGGAAGGGCAAAATAGTCCATAAAAGGATTGCACTTTATCAAATGATAATAACAGGGACAAAATAGTCCATAAAACATGTGTTTGACATTATGCATGTAATTTGTGTTTTAAATGGTTTTTAAACACAAGGGCAGTTTTACTGAAAACACACATAATAGCAACATACTTTTATTGATTGAAAATAGCAAGGGCAAAATAGTCCATAATAAGATTACACTTTATCAAATGATAATAGGAAGGGCAAAATAGTCCATAAAACCTGTGTTTGACATTATGCATGTAATTTGTGTTGTAAATGGTTTTTAAACACAAGGGCAGTTTTATTGACAAAATAGTCCCACAAAACAGTTTTTACCAATTTTAACATAGTTTTAACAAATAGGGGCAAAATGGTACATTGTTATAATATGCATAAAAGGTAATAAACTACATATCAAAGCATAATTAAACCACATAATCAAGCATGTGCACATGGCACTAAATGTTGGTAAATGTGCACAACACCAAAAGACAAGCCTAAGCATCAAAAAGACAAGCCTAAGCACCAAAAGATGTGCACTAAGCACCAAAAGATGTGTCATTTCAAAGTATCTGACATAATCCTAATAGAACACACTTATCCTAGTTTATAGTAACAGTATTTTCAGTACTTTCCCCACTTCCATCTTTTGTTACCACCTTCTTCCTTAACTTCAGTTTCGTGATCCTCTCAGAAGGTAATCGCCTTTTGTTCGCAACAAAATGCTGAAAAAAAAACAGGTTGATGTTGATGGTGATGAACTTCATCAAAATCAGGTTCTTGGTGGTCAACAACCTCTTCATGGTTAGCTTCATCTTGAACAACTTCAATGTGATGAGCTTCATCTTGAACAACCCCCTCTTGATGATCCTCAATATGATCTTCTTGATAGCCTTCAACATGATTTTCTTGATGGTCAATTTCATCTACTTGATGGTCAATCTCATCCTCTTGCTGTTCAATTTCATCCTCCTGGTGGTCTTCAATATCGCCTTCTTCAACAGCCTCTTCTTCACCAATTCCATCTTCACTAACCCCATCTTCATTGACCCCATCTTCACTAATCCCATCTTGACTAACCCCTTCTTCAACATCCCCTTCACTAACAGTTGCTTTATTTGCTGCATTGTTAAAACAAAAATATATATTATTATACAAATGTAGATGAATGAATAATCAAAATAAAAACGAACCTTCTTTGAGCAATGGACATCGCCTCTTGTTGTGTCCTTCTTGATGACAATTACTACATCTTGAGATGGACATCCCTGTCTTGTTAATTTTATGCTTTCCTTCATTTTCTGTAGGACATTTCATTCTGTTTACTTTGGGCCTTCCTGGCATTCTCCTACGCCGAGGTGGTAATATGGGATCACATAGAACATCAGGCCACATGTTAGCTCCATTTATTGGTTTGATTGGATACCTATAGCAACTTCCAAACATACTTGTTTTAAACCATACGGCTACATAGTCCTCTGCATTTCCATTCAGGTATAATATAGCAGCAATGGCATGCACACAAGGGATACCACTGAGTTGCCAGGCTTTGCAACCACAAGTTTTGCTTTCAAGGTGAACAGCATAAACTTCATGGGCTAATTTCACTTCATATTCTTCCTCACCACTTGGAATAACATCCCAATACCTGAAATCATATTAAGAAGGTAAGTTATTTCATATTAAATTACTTATAATTAAATAATATACCTTTGTTGTTCTTTCATCTTCTCAATCCTCTTTCTAATAGAGGGGCATATTTCCATGTCCCACTTATGCCCCTTAATCTTTTGTTTGTACATCCTCTCCATCACGTACAATCTGATTTCTTCCAGCATTGTTATTATTGGTTTCTTCCGGGCCTCTACAATTGCTGCATTGAAAGATTCAGATATACCATTTTCCACGGCATCACAACAACTCTCAGGTTCAAAGAATGCTCTGCACCATGTATTTGGGTATCTTTCTATCAGGTGCTCATAAGCTTCTGTGGACATTGTACGAATTTCCCTCATGTATGAGCGGAAAGTGGAATCGGTTGTAGCCTTTGCAGCCCTCCAAAATAACCTCCTAAACTCAACACCCGTGAACCCCTTCTTCTTAAAGTTGGCAAAGATGTGTCGAGCACAATTCCTATGCTCACATGATGGCGCCCTTTCCTTAACAACCTCCATTAAACCCTACAAGGTGATAACAAATTTCAGTTTTAAAGTACATAATAACACATAATAAAGTAAGTAAACTGTAAACTCTAACACACCTTGTGTTGGTCCGAAATAATTGTAAGACCCCTACCATCTCCCATCTCAATGTCCTCAAGTAGAAGATCAATGAACCACATCCAAGTTTCCTTGTTTTCAACTGGCACAACAGCCCATGCTAGAGGGTACATTTGGTTGTTTGCGTCCCTACCAATGGCTGTTAACAACTCACCTCTGCAAATACCCTTCAAAAAACAGCCATCAACACCAATAACCCTTCTACATCCTTCAATCCAGCCATCCTTGATAGACTTTAGAAAAATATACATCCTTTTGAAGTAGTGTGTAGCATCAGGCGTATGATTTGTCTCGATCAAGACTGTTGACCCAGGATTAACCCTCAATAACTCAGCACCATAATTCCACAATTTCTCATAATGGCTTACCAAATTGCCTGAAATCTCATCTAGTGCAAATTGCTTGGCATTTCTACACTGCCCAAGACTTACCTTGAGACCATAGTCTTTCCTAACCACTTCTGCCATTTTCCTATAGCTAAACTTAGGCCTTTCCAAAATGTCACGTATTAACATTTTTCCAATCCACTTATACGTAACAAGACAACCCAATTTTTGTTGTCTAGCACAATTATGTTTATCAATTAGTGACTTGATCTGGAATGAATTTTCCTTGTTCATGGGACTAGCCCATAGTCTAAAAGGGCAAGATGGCTTCCCTTTTTCATTTTTACTGCACCTTACTAACAATGTTGTTGCCTCATTTTTTTCATACCACAATGAATAACCCTTAGACACAGCATAATTTGTTAACATATGTTTCAGTTCATCTCGATCAGAGAATTTCATACCTAACTTAGGCATCATAGTGTCCCATTTTTGGTTTGGATCGTGAATTGGATGTTTTTTTACCTTATCACCAGCTTCTTCCTCTATGCCTTTTTCTGGAATAAGATTCTTTTGTGACAAAAAAGGATCAACAACTTCAGGCCATTCAATGTCCTCATCATCAGCTTCATGGTCCACCGATAGATCATCCGACAATACCGAGTCCACATCATCTTCATATGTTTCAGTACCACTGTCCCATTCTTCAGCTTTTTCTTCTTCAATCCAATCTAGTAAGGGTTCATGATAGTCATCAATGTAGATACTTATTTGATTATCATCATCATCAAACCCAGCATCAAGGAACCTAACATAATCATCTTCATCCCTAAGCTCCCTTAACCCATCTACGAGGGACCGATTTTTAAGACAGTAATACATATCCCGACATCTATTGTTGATCAATTTTTGGAGATAGGTCTTGAACTCCTTGAAATCCATGTTACATACATCTAGCCCCATAACAGGTACTTTATGAGGATGGACGTAAACAAAGGGATTAGGAGAAAAAACACCTTTATGGTAGACATCAATGTTGAGTAAGTCACGAGGCATGCTTGCTGCACGAGACACGCTGAGAACCCTTGCTGCACAATCGACGAACCTTCCTTCACCTTCTGTAAAAATCAATTTCACTGTCACGAGTTCACCGTTCACCATTGTGTAAGAACCCTAGATATCGATTTCACCCTTCACTGAGAACCCTTGATGGTGAATCGATATATATGTGTCATTTATGTTTCACGTAATGTGTTTTGATAATCTAGGTCAGATTAAACAATTGATCACCGGTAAACAAAGAAGCGTAACCCACAGATGCCAGTCACCATTAAAAAACGTTAATTTGATCCGTAACTTTATTTGGCTTTATAATAAAAAACATAATTTCGTTGGTGTTTTTTGAACAACAAAAACGTAATTGGGGTAATATGAACGTTTTTGAAACTTAATTGGTCTTTTAAGGCATTTTTCCTTCTTTTCATCTGAAAAGGAAGAGAAACAAAATGAAATGAATCGCAGATGCATAAACATCACTTGAATGACACAACTTGTTGTCTTCTAGATTAAGAAATTGAGAAAACATGCCTTTAAAAACACAACATAAACATAATGTATTATTAGGTAAGTTTTTCAAAGTAGAATTCTATAATAAACAAATCAAAAGAAGTATGTTGCTGACTTTCGTTTAGAGCCTACAGGAATGATTACGTTGCATAAAGATGAAAGTGTTAAAAAAGACACAACATCATGAAGATTATTGGGAAATGGTCTGTTTTTGGGTTTTAAGGTTTATAAAAGAATCGAGGGCTCTGACAGAATAGAGTAAAACGGGAACATTAGTGTGATCATTTGAAATATTCTCCAAAATCGATGCTCCAACACCATAAAATACTCCCGAATCATCAATGATATATTGAATTCCTTGTTTTAAAGCTAAAATATTTATTATTTCTAAGTGAGAAATGACATTTTATGAGTAAATAGTTATGGAAATAAACGTACTTGAACGTGATCGCATTCTTCTACAAAGAAATGAAATCTTTCATTAATTTCATCTCTTTGTAGATCTTCAGATCCAATATTTAATCTCCCTGTACATTGATAAGTCATCAATTATATAACACGATCAACATATAGTACGACACATGACTATTTTTCATATGAAATTAGCTTAACTCCCGCCTTGAAAAGTCACAACCTCTTTCATAATCTTCACATATCAAACACATGCAAGCATAGTTGGAACACCCAAACACAAATTAAATTAAGAAAGTGAAAATGAGAAATAACAGAAAATATATTTAACTATCAGATTACTTGTTCCATCACTAACAACAACAAAAATATAACAAGAAAAAAAAAATTGAGTATTGAAAATTAATAAGTTGCTACCTGTCGACTCCTTTTTTGTCAACTTCATCTGTGACGCCATGATATAAACCTGTTAGAGTAGGTTAATCTCCCAAGAAATAAGAAGAAGACAGAGAATCGTTTGGAGCAATTTTCTTAATATTCATTCATGCCTCAAAAGTAAATTACATCTAATATAAATATACTACCTACACTAACTAAGAAATGGAAACGTGCATGCATAATGGAATCATCGCCTCCTAAATATAAGCAATTACTATTTGACTAATTGACTAATTAAAAGAAAACATGGCTAAATAAAACGTGGCTAACAGGATCCGTGTGAGTTAAAAATCAAAGAAAAATGAAATCAGAGGCACCACTACCTTTAGATGAACACGATACCATCGTTTGTTGATCTTGGTAATGTTGGTTATGAACTCTAAACCCATTTAACATCAGAACATCAACAATCAGTAGGTTAAGAGAATGTCTGATTTGGGGCATAGAGAGCCTGGTATTTTTTGTGCACCTGAAACAACAGAATGTTAGGAATCGACGATGTTCCAATTTTCCACCAAGAGCGAAACTTAGGAGGGGAAGGGGATTAGAATTTTTCAAAGGGAAATTGTTGAAATGAGCTATACAACACGGTTTTAGTCTAAAAACTAGATAACAAAGTGTGTGGTTAAAAAGACTCATTTGCAACAAAGTGAACTGGGTTATTTAGTGCAAGATATACCACACTTTCTTATTTCAATCTGAGTCATTTAACATTTCGGTCATAAAACCGGGTTCCTTTATAATATAACCCGTTTTTTCAAAAACCGGGTCTTATATAGCATGTCATATGTGCATTCTTGTAGTAGTGTATATCTAATCTTAAATTAATGGTATATATATTTAAAAAAGCATGCAACATCTAGAATCTAGAGAAATTTTCTTTAATGGATTAGATATAATAGTTGGGTATAAAATGTCCTGAATCAATATAATGGAACAAAGTTGAGGCAATTGAACTTAAAATTAATATACAAAAATAAACCGACATTACAAGTAAAATAAATAATACCCATATATTTTAAATTTTAGGTTGGTAGTTTCCTTGAAATGATGAAATTTGTTGTTATGTATCACAAATGTGTGACGACTAACTCAATTCCTAGTGAGTAGTCATAACCTTACAATCTCACATAAATACCATGCTCTTTGTATCATAATTTTGGAGTTTGGCCCCGAGATCTTGAAGACCATGTGCGATTTAACAAAAAATAGACCCAAATATTTGAAAGATCTCAAAATTTAAGCAAAAAAAACTATAAATTTTTAATTTTCTATTGCAAATACATAAAACAAAAATTTCATTCAAAATAATACACAAAAAAGAACTTGAGTTTTACTTGAAAATAGTCATCCTTCTAATATTTGTAGATTTCTTCTTGTCTTGGTTTTATATGTTGAAACCCAAGTAATAAACGGTATGAAAATTATAAAATAAAAAAAAAATCAATTTCAAATAAAAAAAAGTTAAAAATTAAATCAGAAACTATTAAACTAATAAAAAATGAATAGTTATGCTTCTATTAAAAAACTTTAGAAATCACAAAAGTACATTCTGATTCAAATCAGCAAAAAAAAAAAAAAAAAAAAAAAAAAAAAAAAAAAAAAAAAAAGTAACAAAACTGTTAAACTGTAAAAAAAAAAAATAGAAATCAAATAAGAAATTCATGAAATTGGATTATAGTCGTAGGTCACATAGTCATAAATAATGAAAGAAAAAAAAAAGTGGTTTACATCTTAGAACTTGATTAAAAACAAAACCAATGTTGATGTGATTGTTCAAAATGTATCAGAAATGAAGAAAATGAACTTGATTTCTTGTACATTCAGAACTCAAAAATCAATTTCCTCAATGCCTTTCAGTTCTTGTTCCTCTGAATCTAATTTTCAAAACTCAATTTTTGTTCCTTCAGAATTAGAAATAAAAAAAAAATTATGCAGATTTCTCCTTGTGATTCCGAACTAGGAAAAAAAACCGGCAATACCTTAATCAGTTAATCCCTACTACTTGTCCTTCAGATTTTGAAACTACTAGTCTACAACATGAAATATAAAGATTCTGATTTCCGAGAAGAGAGAAGTAAAGAACACGGTTTCTAATATTTTGAAGAAAAAAACAATTTCTTTTTATCTTTTTTTGTGTATCAATATGGAAAAAGGTCACAATGAAGAATGGAAGTATTTTTAATTATTTTGCTTCATGAAAATAAATCCTAAAACAATTATTGAAAAAGTGATCCTAAGTGTATTTAAAAAATGACTTCGATAGAATTTATTAAAATTATCATAACTACTTTAAAAAAAGTGAAAAAAAAAAAAACTAATATACAATCACTAGCATCCCTATAAATATACGCGTTTTCTCATTTGTGGTTCTTAGAACCTCCGCAAATGCTTAGGAGGCACATTTATCGTAAAAAGCACACAACACAATGGTCAAGTTCTTTGGGTTTCATATAATCATCTTTAGTATGAGTTTTGTCGTATTGGTTGTTTGGCATCAATGAAAGTTCTTATTTGCATTTACTTTTAACATGATTAATCTTTTTTAAACAAATGACTAACCGAGGCATTTTACTAATTACCATATTTGTATTTACTTTTAGTATGAGTTATGATCCATGGTTCATGTGGTCCAACTGTTTATGTATCTTATATAAACTTAGTCCAACATGGATTAATGGTCCAATCCATATGTTTCACTAATTACCATAGTCCTTATAGATTTAATTAGTCTCTTTTGATCACTAAATTAATTCCAAATTAATTCTTGATCAATCCAAATTAAATCATATGATTTCATATTAATATATTAGAACTTATAATATATTAATAAATCATAAATAACCTCTTCTTAAAAATCCATCCTATCAAATTGTCCTGATGATATGCAACCCAAATGGACCATACTACTCTCAGGTCAAGTACATACCAATTATAGTTTTGGGCTTAGACACCTAATCCAACACAAACATCTCGATCCATATGAATCAAAACTTTAGAACTCAAGATGTAGTTAGAACATCGAGTAGTAGTTAACTTTCTCTGCAACATTTTATTAGTAAATCACACGTTTGTCCCAATACTTGGTGGTTTCTTTTAACTCGTTCCAAGTGTAAAATTTCACCCTTGGTAGTACTGTAAAAGGTTTGCTACATCTAATACTCATAGTAGAGTTAATCTTGGGCAAACCCAGGACAATTCTACATGTTTGGCACAACTGTAACATTATCGTCTATATTTACAACGATATTTTCATGCGACTTATCTCTCTGTGAACCAATTATAATGGGACAAGGAAATGCCTCACAAGATGTCGATAAGTGATGGGCCAACACTAGAAAAATCGCTTAATGCAACTACGATCGAGATAATGATTGAACAATTAGTAGCTAACACTTTGGTCACTTACAAAGTCAACAGGAACAACGACTCTAAACAAGGTAGATTTCAAAAGCAACAAATGTGGAAGTGATAGTGACGTCAACCTAGATCCTTCTACCACATTGAAGGGGTTGTAGGAATGAATCCCTGGAGTGAAAAGATGGAATCAAAATTTCATGTCAACTTGTGTACGAAAGGTTTTCGTGTTAAGTTATCACCTACACTTTTAAGGACGCAACCCTTACCTGGTGAAACTAATATACGGAAATCATAAGTTTTGACTTTGCTCGTGCCACAACTTGTGAATAACTAAAGAAGATGCTCATGGAAGTGAGATATAGAAATTAGAACAAGCACTACTTAAAGAAAAGGTTGTTATGAAAATGGTGAAACTTGGTATTTTGAGGGAAACTGCCCAACAAGTGATATTTTCTAGTTGTATTCAAACTTAATATGATAATCATTATAGCTCCTATTTCTCTGGTAATGCTTTTGAACACATACCTTTTTATTTTTTTAGCTAAATATATAAAATTTAATAATAAATATAGAATTATGCATTGACAAATTCAATTTTCACTCTTCAAAATTTTAGTTTTGTTTAAAAAAATGTATCATTTATAATACATATTCACATTTCAAAATACCATATTTATAGTTGAATGAACATATTAATTCATCAATTCACAGTCTAATATTTTAATGCATACATTCAGTCATATTGTAAAAGAATATATATATATATATATATATATATATATATATATATATATATATATATATATATATATATATATAATACACAACTTAATAAAGTTCATTTTAAGCTTTATACATAAAAGTGACAAAATAACACAATCAATTTATACACTAATTTATATATTCAAAGAAGTCAAACACCAACTCTACCACACACCGCCAACTACCACCTATGCCACCATCACAATCATTATTCTTTCCAAATATGGTATATATATATATATATATATATATATATATATATATATATATATATATATATCATAAGTTGCATGTTTA
This sequence comes from Lactuca saligna, assembly GCF_052625555.1. Lineage (NCBI taxonomy): Eukaryota > Viridiplantae > Streptophyta > Magnoliopsida > Asterales > Asteraceae > Lactuca > Lactuca saligna. Next base: position 59,670,449 of record NC_136420.1, on the reverse strand, counting down.
AATAATATATTCACAGTTTAAGAAACCAATTAATTCACTAAATTAAACTTTAATGTAAAATTATTATAAAAACTAATACATTCTTACATATTTGTGCAACACATAAAATAGATATATTCACCAGAAAATTAATACAAACATACAAACATAAATCATTAATATTTTAACATAAAATTTATAAAAATACCATAACTTAAAATAGTTATTTCATAGCTTTATACAATCACTTTAAATTTATGTACACAAAATTTACAACTTAATGCAATAAAAAAAGATTGTTTTTTGTTTCTCAAACCCATTAGTAGTACAAAAGCCTCTTTTATATGTTAGAAACATTTATTATCAAATTTGATAATCTTTTGTTTTGGATAATATGTTAGGTACTTATTCTGGAAAAATATCACCAAATATATTTTCTTTGGCAACTCATAGTCTATATAATTAGTATTTTTTACATGACCAATTTTTTCATGTATTTGGTTGTATAAAGTTTCTTTTGAAAAACAAAGTGTGTGTTTGTATATTTTATATGATGTTGTGTGTAAACAAACCATTACTATCATTGTTTTGTGTTTTGTTGATATTTATTTATTCATTAGACATAGTAGACAAATATGTTTTTTTTTTCATTTGTTTATTTCTTATATAATAAATTAGTTACAATCGTTTTATTCTTTATATCAAATGTAACAAATTGAAGAAATAAGCACTTTTGAAGACACATTCTTAACCAATCATTTCATGTGTCAACAAAAAATAGTACGAGATACAAAATAAATGAAAAGTTCCGACTTTGTCTATAAATATTATTTTCATTAGTTTTTTATCCAAAAAAATTAAAGAAAAAATACTGGTTTTTACCTTACCTGTAAATTTTTTAGAATTTTCAAAATATTCTAATATTTTTGTTGAATAATACATTATAAATTTTCTAGACTATATCATATTATTTTAATAGAATATGACACACATAATGATTCTAAAACCATTCTAGAGTTATTCTAATTTATTCAAATCTACTATTGAACGTACAATTATATTAGAAAATTCACATACATACATAAAAAATGGTAAGAAAAATTTTGTTTTTTTGGATAAAATAAATGACAAAACTATTATTTAAGAAAAAAGATTATTGAAAATTTCCATTTAATTTGCATTTTTGATAGCTTATTTTATTTCTTTCTTTTTATTAGTTTATTTTAGATTTTTAGTTTTTTGTATTAGTATTACATTGTATTTTAATTAATTTCTTTATCATGGATCGTATCAGGGACTTGTTATGTTGCATGAGGAATTTTGCAGGGTTTTGGAGCTTTTTGTGATTGTGGATTAGAGTGAAGACGGCTTAGTGGGCTCCCGAGGCATTGTTGGGCTAGGCGGAATAAAAGAAGAAGAATTGGGCTTTTAATGTTGATGGCTTGGATTATTTGGGCTTGTGAAGATGGATCATAAATTTCTAATTTTGGGTTTGGAACATCCATTTGGTAGCTAAATGATGATTGGTGGATTAAAATTACATGGACAAAGGGGGGGGGGGGGACCAAAGGAATCTTTGGTAGTGGAAGGGTGGAGTAGTGGAATGGTGGACCAATGGCAACACAGCAGCGCTTGTACGGGTGGAATTTTCGTCGCGCGGGTACCCGCGCAACTGCCCAGTTTGGGCATTTTGGTCATTTGGCACACCATAACCTTGGGGGATCAGATCTATTAGCTACATTGACGATTGTTCACCATTGGAGACCTGCAAGAGGCGATTTTGGGAGCTAGAAACCATTTCCTTTCATCTTTCTAAATCTTAGGTAGTTTCTTTATGCAATTAGATTATTGTTCTTGTTAATTTGTTGCCATGAGTGGCTAATACTCTTATTTGGTTGACTTTGGCTGAAAACCAATGAATGTTTGTGGGTTTTGAAAGATTTATGTTAATTATCAATTTATTCCATGTTTATGATTCTAGTTTGCAATTCTTATGCTTATTTGATGCTTTGATCATGAGCTTAGTAATTGAATGAGCAATTGTTGATTTGTTTCTTTGATTTTGATTTATCTCAAACAAAAGCTTTATGATGGTAGAAATCATCTCTAGCTTATGAATCATAACTCCTTTATGGATGTGTAAGCATTTGACATCCTCTAGGAATTAGGGATTCCTTCATTCTTAAGGCTAATTGATTTCTTGGGATTAATTGCTTCAATTGACCCTTGATCTTAATTAAGAAGGTGTATTGTGGGCTTCCCCAACCTCCATACTATCTATGAGGAATCTTGGCATCTCATGCTTCATGATTGCTATAACCAATTTGGGATGAAGGATAAGCTTTGTATTAGATCCTAATGATAAACACATAAATGTTCATTGAGTTGAATTACCATAGTTAACCAATTATTCCCAACCTTTGAGCATCTTATCAACTTGCTTAATTGCAAGATTTTTAATTATTCAATTTTTTTTTTAGTTTTCAAGGAATCAAACCCCCCCCCCCCTTTTTTTAGTCTAATTGTAGTTAATTAGTTTAATTACACTAGTTCTTTTGGATTACATTGGTGATTGAATACAACCATTTCCCCGAGGATCGATACCCCTTTTTACCATTATATTACGTTTTATTTGCAAACAAAGGGTGTAATTTTCTTGGTGGACTGGACATCCCACCAAGTTTTGGCACCGTTGTCGGGGAAATTGGTTATTGTTATTTGATTGTTTATGCCTAGGTCTACAAGAACCGGTGAACTACTATACAATCCGGAAATTGAAAAAGAAGCAAAAAGGTTGAAAAAGTTAGCAAAACAAGCAAAGCAACAACAACTTGTTCAAGCTTCTTCATCAGCTCTACTAATCAACATAGAAGATCAAGTTCATACTTCAAGTGATACCGACACCGAACCGAGTTCTCCAATTTTTGGTCCATCCTTTGAAGACATTCCTTTTGAAAACTACATAGCCATGAATCACACTCCACCTCACAATCCTAACCCAAACCTAAACCCAAACAATCAAGACACCAATACCCCACCCCAACCACCAAGACAACAACAACAAGAACATCTCATTGATACGCCACCTTGGAATCAAGCCCCTCCTCAAAACCAACCCAATTACCAACCACAAAACCAAAACTTCCACCAAAAAAACCAACCTCAAAACAATGCCTTTCAACTTCAACAACAAGTACATTACCCAAATCCACCTAATTACCAACACCCTCCAATGCATCAACCCCCAATGTATCCACCACAACAACTCCCTTATCACCAATACCCTAACTACCAACCTTATCCACCACAAATGAACCACCAATACCCACCCTACCAACAATATCCCAATTACATGCAACAATATCCCAATCACCCCAACCCACCCAATCCCCCTTAGAGTTGACACTTAGACAAATGATGGAGACAGATGTTACTCACACACCTCTTGATATTGTTTATCCCGCAAACCGCCAGGGAATTGAATTGAAGTCAAGTTTCATACATCAACTTACCAAGTTCCATGGTTTGGATAGAGAAGATCCTCAAAGGCATTTGAAAAGATTCAAGTCAATGCAAATGTGTCCGCGGTTATCCAAAAGAAGTTACCACCCAAATGTAAGGACCCGGGAATGTTCGCTATTCCATGCACAATTGGTGATTTACATGTTGAAAGTGCAATGCTAGATCTTGGAGCTTCAATAAATGTGATGCCCTACTAGGTTTTTCAATCTCTCAATGTTGGACATTTCAAAGAAACCGGAGTGATAATTCAATTAGCGGACAAGTCAAGTGTATTTCCAAGAGGCGTGTTAGAAGATGTACTAGTGCAAGTCAATCAACTAATATTTCCAGCGGACTTCTATGTCATTGACCTTTTAGAGAAGACTTCGTCCAAGTCATCTATGATTCTCCTTAGAAGACCCTTCATGAATACCGCTCACACGATTATTGATGTTCATAATGGGAAGATCACCATGGAGTTCGATGGCGAGACCATTCACTTCAACATCTTTGAAGCCATGAGGTATCCTAGCAATATTTCTCCATTGTATCGGGTCAATGTGATTAAACCAATCACCCAACAACTATTCGAGTTATCATATGGAGATATTTTGAAGATGGTGCTCAACTTGAGTCTTGATTGTGAAAGTTTGAAGAAAACATTGGATATGTACACATTGGACTCCGAAGTTGAAGAGATTGTGAAGATTTTAGAAGTTAACAGTTCCACAAAGAAGGATATTTCTCAAGTTTCCTTATCTCATTCTCCAAACAAGATGCCCCCTTCAATAATCCAACCACCCACACTTGAATTGAAAGTTTTTTCTAGCCATTTGAAGTACGTTTATCTAGGTCAAGACAAATCTCTTCCGGTGATCATCTCCTCTCAATTGAAAGACTTTGAAGAAAATCAATTGGTTGAAGTATTGAAGGAACATAAAGAAGAAATGGGATGGACGATAGCGGATATCAAGGGGATAAGTCCTAATATTTGCACTCACAAGATCCTCATAGAAGATGATTGTAAACCTAGAAGAGAAGCTCAACGACGATTAAATCCTCCCATGATGGAAGTTGTTAAGAAAGAAATCATCAAACTCCTTAATGCGGACATAATTTACCTGATTTCCGACTCCAAATGGGTTAGTCCGATCCAAGTGGTTCCCAAGAAAACGGGAATCACAGTTGTAAAGAATAACAAGGGCGTAATGGTACCCACTCGAGTTTAAGTGGATGGAGGGTATGCATTGATTATAGAAAGTTAAATTCAAGCACACGAAAAGATCATTTCCCTCTTCCTTTCATCAACCAAATGCTCAAGAGATTGCCTGGAAAATCCCATTATTGTTGCCTCGATGGATACTCGGGTTTTCATCAAATACCCATTGCACCCGAAGATCAAGACAAGACGACCTTCACATGCCCCTTTGGTACGTTTGCCTACAAGTGGATGTCATTTGGATTATGCAATGCCCCCGCCACATTCCAAAGATGCATGGTGAGCATTTTTTCTGAGTATGTAGAGAATATAATTGAGGTATTTATGGACAACTTCACGGTGTATGGCAATTCGTTTGACGAATGCTTGGATAATCTTAAGAAGATTTTAAAAAGGTGCATTGAGAAAAAGTTAGTGTTAAACTTTGAGAAGTGTCACTTTATGGTCAATCAAGGCATCATCTTGGTTCATATTGTCTCCAAAAAGGGAATTGAAGTTGATAAAACCAAAATTTATGTCATCCAAACCCTTCCTTACCCAACATGTGCTAGAGAAGTGCGATGTTTCTTGGGCCATGCGAGGTTCTATAGAAGATTTATCAAAGATTTCTCGAAGATCACGCGACCGATGTGCCTCCTTCTCCAAAAGGATGTTGACTCAACCAGTTTTGGGGCTCTAAGCGAACCAAAAATTTAGGGCCCTTTGGCATTTACTATATTTAATGTTATAAACCCTCCTCCTTTATCCGAGGCTTGAGACCGACAATAATAAGAATAATAGTCCAAACTTTTCAGAAAACATAACTCAAAAATCTGATACAAAATTCACAATACAAAAAACCTGATAAAAAATTTAACCCTAATAGCCTAATCGAGAATGAAGAATCAGTCCTGACTATTCTACTTTCTACATCAAAGTTTAAACATATTCAACTTAATGATTAATCAACATAACAAAATTTATCATAAATTATTAGAATATCACAATTCATAAGACACAAATTCACAATCATAGATAATCATAGATAATCAGCATTCAAAAATAGACAATTATCAGTTATGGAGAAGTAGAGAATCAGAGAAGGAACTGAATAAGAACATACCTTTTAACTTTTTAGAATTTAGCCTTTTAAATCATCAAATCTAGGAACAAAGAACTAAGAATCATAAGAAGACTAGTAGTGGTAATGGTTTTTGCTTCGTTAAAGAATAGAATCAAAGGGCAGAGATGAAGAAGAACAATCGCTGAGTGCCTGAGTCGCATTCAATTTCAGCGTGCGAGATTGGTTTTTGCATGCCTGCGTTCTGCAAAAAATCGAACCATCAATCCCTAATTGAATTTTGGGTTAAGTGGGCCCCTTAGAATTGGAGGCCCTGAGCAAGGGCTTAGTTTAAAACTATGTAAGGTCGGGCCTGCCTAAAAGCTTATACAAAACATCATTATACGTGTTTCATAGAGATTAACCATTGTGTGGAGTACTATTTAGGTTAGTTTATCTTTTTGGAATTTTGAAATGATTTAATGAACAATAAATGAAACAAATCTTATATTTATATACACATTTGAGATTGTCAAGTAATTATATACTTTATCTTCATAATATTCGCATGATTATTTTGGCAAACTCTAAATAAAATTTAATTACGTGTGTTCCATATATGTATTGACAAAAGTTTGTATTTTCTACGAAAAATCCTCGTCCTTAAGAAATACGTGTAAAATTATTCACTACTTTTGTTCATTTCATTTGACAAACTAAAATATATGAATGTTATGATTAATATATATATATATATATATATATATATATATATATATATATATATATATATATATAGAGAGAGAGAGAGAGAGAGAGTGTGTGTGTGTAAGGGAAAAATACCCTTTATTTATCTTAATAACTAAAAGATCATTATTCAGAGATGCTAGGTTAGACATATGATACACGTTTAGTTTTGAAAATTTTATAAATTTTTATTAATAAGATGATCTAATAATTCTTGTTAAATTTTATTTTATAACATTATATTATTTTAATCCATAATTCCTTAAGCGGTTTAGAATTAAAATTATAAAAATTAGAACTATTGGTTAAGGGTCATACACTAAGGCTTATCATAAGTAGATTTGTGCAAAACATGGTCAATAATGTTACCGATATGCTTCGTGTGAGACCCGATACTTGAAATCCAATATGAGTATCCATGTTAACATACTTACGATAAAAGTAAATGTGAACATATTTTTGTGAATCAAAATATTTAGTATTCGTATAAATAGATACTAACAATCGGTTTAACAATCTCCAAACAATATTTATACTACATACAACCTCATCCTAGTGACTCACCCTCGGCCGCCGGCGGAAACGCCGAGGTGCGCGGCGTAAATCAGTAATCACAATTATTAAACATAAATTGAATAGTAAAAATATAATATTCTATTATTACCAAAATAGAAATTACATTGACAATGACTATTACTAAATCGTGACACACGCCTAAAAATCCGGCGTTTACAAAGGTATAATATAACTAACGGAGAGTCTTCTGAGCGAACACTTCCGACCTGCTAAATAACCTGAGAATACATGCATTAAAATACGTCAACAAAACTGTTGGTGAGTTCTACAGGTTTTGACACAAAGTATTTTTATAACCAAAAGTGTTTGATAAGATTTAGCCGGTTGACCAACTTTTATCAATATTTACTTTTCTATTAAAAGTTTAAAATAATAGAGTTATAATAATGTGTTATGAATCATTTATAAATACCATTTGTTCAAATCCAAATGTATAAAAGTTGGAAAATACATATAAGTAATTGACAATAATTAAGTATTATTTGACTTAATTTGAAAACCGTCACTTAACCGGTGGGGCAAACTCCTCCCACGTACATATTGTGTTTTCTTATAAAAGCAAATGGTTTATATAAATAACTTATTTTATGTAAGTTAATTAATCTTGTTTAGTCGTGTCATGATAATAATTTAGTGTTATACAACTTAATTTCTTGTATTGACACTAATCATTTTGAGTCTCAAGCTCTCCCATTACATATAGTCTCTTTCAACTAGTATCACTTTTCAACTAGTATCACTGAACAAAAACCCCGTATAAACCCAATATCAATTTTATACGGCAACGAAACAAAACTAGGATTTTATATGAAATCATAACCGAAAATCGTGACACTATACTTTATTATTGCACCGACACCATAATAGGGCGTGCTAAAGTCATTCACCCCGTTGTAACACGTGGTAATGTTCGATAATGCTAACGCCAACGCCAAAATTAATCTCATCAGACGTAGTTGTAGCTAGCAACTCCAGGCGGGCGGTCGAACCATATAAGATCAATAATATGACACTTACACTCGACGTTAGTCGTTCCCTCGAGGATTAATGGTTATATATTGTATGGTTTCTACTAAGTATTGAGATCTTAGCTTTCGCGAAACCCATAATAGTTTATAATGGAAACTCAAACGTATTGGATATGGTATGCGGAATATGTATGATGAACCTATATGGAATATATGTAGTAGGTATGATGAACCTACATGGAATAGGTATGATGAACCTATATGGAATATACAAAGTAGGTGTGATTGGAATAGGTGTGATGAACCTATATATTCCATTATAAATTCACTAGATATGTAAAATTATTCATCGTTTAGGAAAACGATAATTGGAATTCTTAAAATTTTAACTAAATAATTATATAATTTCATGGATTTAATCATTCCATCGATTATGACAATGTACTTTCGCTTTATACACAAATACTAATTTTGGTCATTTTTATATCTTTCCATGCTTCCATGAGATACTTTAACTTATATATATCCAATCATCATTCATGTGACTTATAATATCAACATTTGTTATTATAGCAATCTACTTTACTTATATAGTTTATAAATGATTTATAGCATTTTAGATTTGCTATTTAATAAGTTTTTGACCAATAATAAAATATGTTGCTAATTTGTGTATAAAATATGAAAATTATCTAAACTTTAATAGACACACATGCATTCTCCCACAGATATTAAAACTGTAAAAGAGGGGCTGTAAAAACTCACATTCGAAGCGTGATCTCGATCCCGATTCATTTTGGTGAAGCTTTTCGTGAAAAACCGCATCTTGACGTCTTTTGAGTTAAAACAAAGCGCATGACTATTTTTGTAATATTTTAACTAAAGGGACTTGTTTTCAAATATTTCATATTTAAAAGAAAAGGTTAGTTTGTAATTTATTTTACACAAAGGGACTATTTTTGATCTTTTAAAATTGTTTAGGGACTATATTTGAAAAGACTAAATCACATGGGAGTAGGTTTGTAAGGGTTTTATCAAATGGCTGATTTTAAGTTTTGGCTATACAATTGAAGGGACTGATTTCGACAACTTCATCAAGTATACAAAGGGGTCGACGCATCATCTTCTTCATCTGTTTTGGGGATCGGGAGGAACGAACGAATCGGAAGCGATGAAGGAGTTCCAATGGTGGTCATTCAAATCGCGAGGAGGGACGGGGAGGTCGATCTCCGGTGAGTCCTTCGTCGTCTTCTCCACAGATCAAGGAAGGGGAAAGGATCGAACGGTTGAAGAAGCAAACTGAGGTGGTTCGGTGATGGTTGTCGTCAACAGCTGTGATGGCGAGGGGGCTGTTCCGGTGATGAACCGTAGCAGCGATCAGTCTCCGACGAGCCTTCCTTGGTGCGTTTGGTTCGTCGGCAGCCACAGCTCGAGAAAAGGAAAGCACATCGACATTCAGGGGGCTTGGGTGGTTCCAATCGAAGAAACTGGCGAAGGGCGAAGGATAGATGGAAGGAGGCGATGAAGGTGGTGGTTTGCGATGCCGAAAATGGTAAGCAGAGGGCGGCAGTAGGCGTCTCCGGAGATCCTCGTGTTTCTTCTTTTCTGGCCCGATCGACAATCACGATGTTTCCCCATTGCTTTGGCAGTTCCGATCAACAATAGGTAAGAAGTTTCTTTTGGGATTTTGTTTGTTTTAACAGGAATCTATGGAATGAACAAAATGGTTGTTTGGGTTTGCTTTTGACAGAAATTGATATAGGAGAAGGTCAGAAGGATGTTTGGGTTTGAGCTTCTTTGACTGGAGGAGGGGCTGCTGCTCCTTAGCTCACCGGGAAACCACAAGAAAACCACCTCCAATGGAGGTGCTCTTGGCTTTGCATAGAAACAGAAAGAAGGGAGAGAAAGAGTGAGTTTGTGACTTTCCTATGTGATCAAAAGCAGATATCTAGAAGTTCTTGAGATATTGGAAGTACTTGGAAATCTCTTGGAGGATTGTGGAGAGGGTTTGTGTTTATTGTCATTGATATAGTAACGTTTAGTGATCTAGTTCAGATTTTCAGTTGACGTTGATGATAAATTTGTGTACAACAAGTTTTGGGAATGATCTTGTGTAGATTGCATTGCATATTATTGGCTTTTGATTGTACATGTAGGTGTTTTGGTGATTAAGAAAACTGGTAACATAAATGTACCTAGTTATGTATTTTGTTAGAATTTCTATTAGTCTTCATATGTATTAATAGTTTCCTTAGTCATATACATGTGTGTATTCGTTTTAGATTTTGAAGGCAATAATGTATATGCACAATACTTATACACTCCTATATCAAGGTTTAGCATGTATGATGGTAAGGTATTTAAAGAGTTCAGGATTTGTATATAGTAAATGCCCGAATTGCCATATATTCAATTAATTGGTATTTGAAATGATACAAAACATATGAATAAATATGTATATATTTAGTGTTTTTATAGACTTTTAATTACTTAACATATACACATTGTGTTTAACATAATTGTCTATTTGACATATGCAATATGGATTTTATAAGAGCTTTAGCCACTACATATTATATTGTTTGAAAAATACACTCTTCATACATATATGTATATAAATTTACATAATTTTTGAAATATTGAACTATTTTATCGTTAAGATTTGTCACCACCGAATTCGATTTCCAAACTATTTTCGACATGAATTACCAATAATAGAAACTATGTCGAAGTTAAAATTTTAAGGTTTCATGCTCAATCTGGTACAATTCTATGGTTTTCATGACACTGATTCCTGATTGTAAATTAGTACTTAAAATGAACTCGGATGAAAAATCATAACTCTTTCAATTCATAATATATAAATTTTGAGCAATTAATCGTAGTACCGTTTAAACTTATTTAATAAACATTAGCATACCGTACATTTGATCTAGATTATAGCAACACTTACATTAACTGATCGTCAATAATTGATCCAATTTTGTCAATTGTTACACCTAGTTTGTATTAGTGTATCTGTATCTGGGACTTTGTTATAATTCCCGATTGTTTGAGTTTGAAGACTTTTGGTTGTAATGCTTAATAATGTAAAACTACCAAAGTTCTAACTGGACAACGGTCGTATGTGTCCCTATATGAGTTTATACAGTACGTCGACTATAAGTGACTATATACATGTTTAGACAATATTCCGACTGTAGGTAACCATAACAAATGTTTAGACAGTACTCAGACTGTAAGTGACCATATATATGTTTAGACAGTAATCCAACTATAAGTGACCAACAAAGTTTATACAATACCCCGACTGTGAGTGACCAAAATCGACATAGTCCAAATCATCTTATCTTATGAGGTTGTCAACATGATCATATTAGAAATACTTGTTATAATTTACACTTTTGTGTCACACCCCCGAATCAGACGGCGGAAACGTCCGGGGGCTTGTGTATGACATCATCTTGAAATATCATTACAGTGAATATAAATGAAACATAACATCATCATTACCATGCATAATATAATACAACTGTCATTGTTTACATCAAGTACAATCTTTTAAATAACATGACCAAAACATTCAATGTATGATGTTTAACAGTACACAAAACAAAATCCCCTATTCTTGTTGATTCTTCTGCTTAACGAGTCCCTGAGAATACAAGTTATTTTGAAAACGTCAACATATATAATGTTGGTTAGTTCATAAGGATATTTGATAAAATGATTTGTATAACTTTGTAATCACAAGAAAATCATGTATTTTCTTAAAATAGTTTGGTATGTTATGTCCGATCTTGTATTAATGCATGTGTGTTATTGTTTAATAGATTGTCAAAAGCGATTGAAGAAGGTGTAAATAGAATATCCCCGGACAACCCGATGTTGCCCGTAAAAGAAGAATAGTTAATGTTGTCGTACCAACACCGAGGTGGGGTACCGGTGTGAGTAAGTTACCGAGCAATCCAATCATAAAAGAAAATAGATAATGTTGTCGTACCAACACCGAGGTGGGGTACCAGTGTGAGTAAGTTTCCTAGCAATCCAACATAATAGAAAATGGTCTTCCGCAAACTTCATAACATTAATTTATCTAAGTGAGCCGTTATAACCATACTAAATAATGACAATTTCGTCTGCCTTGGCGTTTGTGAACGCCAATTGAAAAATTGAATAAGGTTATAGTCACCCTAGACCGATATAGTCTAACTGTAGCGAACAACTCAGGTGTGGGTGTCATCCCCGTATAGGTCTATACACAAAACCCCGCTCTCCATCCAAGAGACTCTGATTATAACTATAGGCTACGATTGAACACTTAATAGATGTCAACCAACAAAAACTCACTAGATCCTTAATCGAATTTACGTGAAGATAAACACATAAAACTCATTCCAGGCCCAACGAACCATGTAAGTGAGCCACTAGGGCATCACTAAACATGTGAGTCATTTCAAAACCTAATATGAATGAGATTATATAACATGGGCCCAAAATATATGTAAAAAGACAACTAAGGCCCATTTCACATGTAAGGTATTTATAGGCCCAAATAGCACGCAATTAGTATACAAAACCTATCAAACATATAAATGGGCCACTAAGGCCCAATAACCTAAAAATGATCAAAATTAATCCGTTTGCTAGTTTATTGTTGGTTTTGGTTCAAGTATTCACTAAAATAGCATAAAAGGCCAACTTTTTGTAAAAATGATGTTTTTGTCCTAATAAGCCAAAAATTTACAATTAAGGCCCAATTTTTTTTTTTTGTAAAAATAACACTTTAGTCCCTATTTTGTTCAAAACTTGTGTTTATGGCTATTTTGTGGTAAAAATAACATTTTAAACCCATTTTTGTCAAAAATATCATTTATGGCTTGATTTTTGTGAAAACACACATTTTTCTGGTTTTTGGCTTTTATGACCTAGTTGTTGAAAATTTTGTAGAAAAATCATCGTAAGTCGAAATTTAGATCCGTAATTCTGGAAGTTTGGAAATTTTGTCTACTTTGTTCAAAATTTTTCTCATAATTTTTAATGGCCTCTAACAAGTGTGAAATTGCTCACCTTCACAAGCTGGTCCGAAATTATTTCAAATCTGATATGCAGTTTTGTAAAATTTGCCAAAAATTATAGAAAAATCGTATGAGAATGTTAGAGTAATCATTTTAAAGGTATAAACCTGAAATGTTTGCATGTAAAACAATTTTGAAAAATATTATCATTAAGTTGATCAAAACGGTCCGAGACTGGACCAAAACTTTTCTGTCAAGGGCTGGATTATGAGTCTAGTTTATAGATCTTTGAACACCACACTCCTTTTTGCTATTTTAAGCGTATAAATCCCAGATCTACAAGTTTACATGTATTATATGTGATAACACATACTTTTCTCAAGGTTTTCCTGTAGATCCAAGTGATAAACTTAATATTCTTCTCATATTTTTAGATTTATGAAGTAAATAGCACATAATCAACAAATAAGTTATGAAAAACACACATATTCATGCATATACACATAGATCTACATAAAGCAACTTGTATTCTCCCCCAAAACCAAGTAAAAATCGAAAATAAGGGGTATGAGCTCACCTTTGCTTGATGTTTCGGTTTTTGGAGAAGAAGTGGAAGAGATTTTTGGTCTTAGCACACCTTTATTGTGGATCTCGAGTTTATGAAGCTTCTAAGGTGTGAGCATGGAATAAACCATGTAAGAAGGAGTTTTTCATGTTAAGATGAAAGAAGATACTTGTGTTTGACAATAACTTACCAAAATTTGGAATGAATTGATGAAGATCCTTAAATCTCTAGCAAGTTTTTGAGATCTTGGAGGAAGGATGAGAATGATGCTTGAGAGTGATTAAGGAAGTGTTTGAAAGTGTGTGTGTGTTTTTTGGTTCTTGGCCAAGATATCAAGAGGAGAGGGGAGAGAGTTGGCGAGGTGACTTGATTGGAAGTACGGGGTCCTTGCATGGATATGAACATTATGAAGGTGGCACCTCCTAAGTCAACTCTTATTACATTTCCCTTTTTTTTGTTTAATTAATGTTGGGCCGAGATCTTTGGGCTAAGGAGTGGGAATGGAATAGTTTGAGCCCATTAACATTTAGTTAGGATTTTTGGAACCTAAACATATAATTTTCTACCCACTGGGCCCTCATTAGTGGTCACGGTCCAATGAAGTCCAATTGAAAAGGGTTTACGACCCATTAGGAAATTTAAAATCACTTATGGCCCAATTTGGCCCATTAGGAATAGAATGAACCATTCTAGGTCCACATGGCCCAAAATGTTAAGGTTTATGAATGTGGGTTTAATTAGAGCCCAATTAGGGTTTCTAGGCCCAAGATAGTCAAGTTGAAGGTTTATTGGTCCATTAGGCACAATAAGAGAATCCTAATCCATAGTGAACTTGAAACGGGATGTCTAGGGTTTTCAACTCATAGTTGAACATATGAGATGTATTGTATTAGGTTTTGACCTTCATCCAAGAGTTTGCATTCAAATGGATGACGTTTATTGAACATAGGGTACAATATTGTGACAACCCAAATATATTGCCGTTACAAACCCTATTTTCACTAACGGAATGCGTCACTATATGTTATTTTCGGTAATGTTTGGAGTCGTCAATAAACAAATATCTAGTTAATTATATGTTTCGATATTATCATAAGTAATTATAACTTGTAAATGTTAACCCCATTTAACTAAATAGAGTTATATTACTTTTCAACCACTTCACCCGGGTAAAAAGTTTTAACTCCGTTAAAACTTTAGCATCGGGTAGCCGTGTATCGGGTGCAATACCCGAGACATATATAAACAAATGAATACTACAACTGATCTCTTTTACCACACCTTCACCTCTCTCTCACTACTTTCTCTCTCTAGACCCGAAATCGACCCCAAATCCGCGAATTTCCGGCATCCAAACGTAAGGACTCATTCCCTATCTTAGTCTAAACATACTTCATTGTATTTAGAGGCCAAAATCATAGAAAACAAGGACCAAAGAGGAGTTTACGGCCTAAGAAGCCCCTTAGGCCGTAAACCCCTAATAACTTGCCAAAAACCTCATTTTTCCTTCCTTTAAGCTTATGGACTAATTAAGACATATACCTAGGAGAGTTTGGACATTAAAACACAAGGATTTGAAGCTTAAAAAGGAGTTTATGGCCCAAGCTTATGCTTAGGCCGTAAACACCCCAAAAACCCCAAAAACCTTTGTTAAAAGCCCCAAAAACTCATCTAGGGTGTTTGGTAATTTAGTCTTGACACTAGGGAAGGTTTAAATGCATTAAACAACATCATTTGAGGACAAAAAGAGGAGTTTACGGCCAAGGCTAAGCTTGGGCGGTAAACACCCAAGTTTTTGTGTCAAACAAGTCCCAAAACTTATCTAATGCATGTAAGGAATTTAGCTAAGGCCCTTGGATGTGTGTTGTACCATTAAACTTCCCATTTTGAGGACAAAAGAAGAGTTTATGGCCAAGGATATTCTTGGGCCATAAACTCCCTAATTTTCATGCCAAAATGTCCCAAAACTCATTCTAAGGCCTTCTAGAATTTACCTAAGGTGAATGAGAGTGTGTTGTACCATTTAAACATCCATTTTGAGGGATTAAATGGAGTTTACGGCCCAAGAACAAGTCTTGGCCATAAACTCCCCAAAATGTCACAAAATGAGGGTTTAATCCCTCCATATTAGTCCAAGACACATACCATTAAATTAAGGAAGTGAAATAAGGCCTTAAACATGCATTTTGGAATACCACATGAGTTTACGGCCAAGCCTAGGGGGCTTACGGCCGTAAACTCCCAAGGAGTGGCCTTTGGGTCGTAAACTCCAAGGGAGTGAGCTCATGGACCCTCCCGTAAATCCTTCTTAGCCTAAAACCACTCCCGGGAACCCCTTCTAGGCCCTAAAACCCCGAATTAATGCTAGAATGCCTCAATACTTAAACGGAAAGCATAAAATGATTACTTTCTTGTAAAACACATATTTTCATATGACATTAGGGTCCTAAAAGGTGTACAAGTCATTATTTGGAACAAAATGCTCAACCGACACTTTTACCCGATTTACCCGATTCACCCGATTTACGCGAATTCAGGTGAGTTCATACCCCTTTAATGAACCTTTCAAATGTTTTATATGTTTTAGGGGGAGATACAAGTTGATTATACATGTTTATGAAAAGTTATACAAGACAATTTTTCATATTACAGAATTAATCACATGTGATTCACTACCTGTAGTTCAAATCACATGTGATTTATCACTATGCCTTATAAATCAATCATTTGTTTTCAAAACTATTTTGAATAGACAAATAAGTTTTAAATGTCTCTTTTGTAAAATACTTTTATTTACTAAATCCCTTTATAAAAATGTAATCACACTGATATATTTATATAAGTAAGACTTGAAGGACTTAGGACCGATAGCTCGCCTTATTTCCTGTTCTTGTCTGATTGTGGGCTTAGGGTAGTGGTTATCTGTCCGACTGTCGTTGATTTCTTAGTTATATATCTCGTATATTAGTACGGATTACGAGTACTTCTTATTTCATTAGATGCCGAAATCACTAACCTGACTAGAACCACACACACTAAGTTAACTATAATAGGTATAGTTAAAGTCTCTATCCCTTGTTTTAGCTACTACTCTACACTACTATAATTCTCTCTATTATGAAACTGTACACTAATAAGAGAATACAATACAAGTTATACAAAAGACTACTCCACTATAATACAAGAGAAAGTACAAATCATAAGTTAACTCATTTACCCACTACGAGACACTCTATTCGCTACACACTACGCCCGAAGTTTTCCGATAGGAAGACGACACTATATGTATAGATCTATACGGGGCAGACGCTATTACATCCCGACTGATAACTTCAGTCCAAGCCGCACAGGTCCAGGGATGCCTTTACTCTACTACACTATACATGATTGGGAAGGTCATGGGGGTCCGCTATTACTCACACTATTGGCAACATACAAGAAATACACTATAACCGTACTAAAACGCTAATCAAAAGATAAAGTGAATATCCCGAAGTAAACAAGTATCTAATACTAAAGGAAGCTGCACCACTATTATTTACTTCAAGTATAACTTACCATACTGCTTTACTTATAGGTGAGTAACTATTATACTTCTACGATAAATGGTTTTCAAAGATAGAAACATCATATTTCTTAAAGGTTTTCACTTACTATACATTTCTGGAAAATATAGGATTTTCTAGGTTTTACCACTACTTATGACTATAAACTCCAGCTTTCATACTAATGATTCTAACGCTTTTTATATAAGAACTCACACTAAACTCTTATGAACTCACCAGCTTTATGCTGATATTCTTTTCAAAATAACTTGTATCTTCAGGTCAAAGATAGACAGGTACAACTGCAACATTTTTGGAGAAGATGGAGCATGCAAGACCCATCTCTTGTAAATACACTTACTATGTAAATGAAATGGTTGTATGTTTCTTGCTTTTACTATTATGCAATTGTGATGATACCGTACACTACGTCATCCACCCCGCAACGTATTCCGCCGTTATCGGTTTTGGGGTGTGACAGATTGGTATCAGAGCATTGTTTATAGTGAATCAAGTATATCAACCTATAAAAGATATACGAACTATAAACACTTCGGGACTAAAACACTCTGACCAAGAATATATACTGTTAAGTATCTAAAGGATTTTACTAAGTATATATATGTATATACACACATCACTATAAAACGCGAAAGTCAGTATCATCCTAGAACAAAACAAAAGTATTAAGATTGTTGGATAGCACAATTGGGCTTAGAGACATATAGTCACATTTAGGGGGATGTAGCCTGATCAACTACGTTTTCCTGGGAGTGACTAGCATGTGCCTAAGCTCGGTTGTGGTGTTACAACAAGCCTAAAACTTACCAACACTAGTACAATAACGTTAGCATAAGAATACTATAGGAGTATTCTGTACCTCTAAAAACATACATCTGTGAGAACTAAAAAGGGTCGTTACTGATGGAGCAATAGTTGTTAAATGGATACTTTCCGGTTACATGTGATTAGGGCATTATAGACTTAGAATCTGTGATCTTTGCTTTACTTCCTGTTCCTTGTTTGGTTGTGGATTTAGAGTTAGGGTCACTTATTCGACGGACTATCTTGCCCCAGTCACATGTAACTAGTATGCATTATGCAAGTATTGGTCTAACTCGTGACGACCATCTTATAAGTAATTTAGGTTAGTGCGCCTATTAATCTTCTTTTCCCTTTTCTCGCATAGATATCATGGCTGGCTTCCACCCTCCTGGTGACCCGTACTACCCAAACCAGGGTAGTGGAGGATGGCTCAGCGAAGAGTCGGACGATGATCACCCAATCCCTTTGGATGACCACCGAGCAGAAGGCTTTCCGGATAACTCCGAATCCGAGCCAGAAGTTAATAACCTACCTCCCGGAGCTCCGAACCCCAACCCCCGTCCGACATTTCAGGGTCCCACTCCTATGTGGGCCATATCCTTGCGCAGATGGAGCGAGGAGCAGGGTCAGCCCATGCCATACAATGGAGACCGAAGCTTCTACAACATAAACGAAGGAGGATCAGCAGATCGGGTCCTGCCCATCATAATCCGAAGGATTGCCAGGAACGTCGAGCAGGGTCAAGCTGCTATAGGTCGAGTTGTCGAAGTGGATGCCAACTCAAATCTCAACACGGTTCGCATCCGTCAACTCGAAGAAGCCATGGACAAGACAAGGAGGTCCAACGAGGCTCTGCAGCATCAGCTGGCTGCATCCCGAGCCGATGTTAGGGAACTTCGTACACGCCAAAGGACTCATGATCGACACCTTCAAGAAGTTATGCGTCAGCTAGCAGATCTGAGAATTCGCCCAACGAGTAACCGTCGCCAGTAGGAGACGTCTAGTTACCTCAATCTTTTGTTTAAAGGATTAGCCTTTTCACTCTATGTTCCGTAGATCTATTATCTGTAAACATTCCTAGCTTGAAAGTACTCTAGTTAAACCTCTAAACTGCCAACATTTTCTCTATGATATGATGTAAGACCTACTGCTAGGTCAATTTTCATGAACTTGTGTTGCATCATTAATACCAGTATATTGGCAGTTGATTTCTCTATTGCTATAACTCTCATCCTGATCTTGGATTATGTTGATTTAATCCACGAAACACTCTATTTATATTCGCAATAGGCTCTTACTATTGCTATCATTTCTATAATTCTTCCAGTAAAGGATGCCTCCACGAAAGCGTCCCAGCAGAGGAAGACCCGCAACTCAAACCCCTACTCCACCACCTCCTCCTCCGCAGATCGACCCGATGTTGTTTCAAACAGCGGTGACCGCGGCCGTGACAGCAGCCATGGCCCAAATGAACTCTGGGGATGCGAGCGGTGGTAACTCCAGGTTCGGCGAAGTCCATCAAAGGGTGCAGGGATGCACTTATAAGGATTTCATGAACTGTAAACCTACCTTCTTCGATGGTACCGGAGGAATTCTGGCATTATCCCAATGGTTCGAAAGAACCGAAGCGGTGTTTGAGATGTGCTCTTGTCCCGAAGAGAGCAAAATCAAGTTCGCTACTGCTACCCTCACTAACAGGGCCTTGACATGGTGGAACGGCCATGTCAGTTCACTCTCCTTGGTCACAGCCAATGCCATGGGCTGGGACACTCTAAAAGATCTCATGAGAGGAGAGTACTGCCCTAGGGGCGAAGTTCAAAAACTTGAGGAAGAACTCTGGAACCTCAAGATGAAGGGGGCTGACATAACGGCTTATACGACCAGGTTTTGCGACTTGGCGGCCATGTGCCCCAATATGATCCCCTCTGAAATCAAGAAGATTGAACGATACATCTGGGGTTTAGTGCCCCCGTATCGAGGAAATGTTCTAGCCTCACGCCCTACCACTTTTGACAGCGCCAAGGAATTGACCCAGAGTGTGATCAACCAAGAAATCTCCTCCACTCCAGCAACAGCAACCACAACAACCACTGCACCACCCGCTTCATCTGATAGAAAGAGGAAGCGATGGGATAAGAAGAAGGGCAAGAAAACTCAGACCTCCTCAAAAGACCAGCAAATTGTGGCGGTCCATGCTGCCACCACCCCGGTTACTCCTGCAGCCCCAACCCCGCCGAAAGCTTACAGTGGGAACTTGCCCAAGTTTCCCAAGTGCCCTTTCCACCACAACGGCCCCTGCCGTGAACTGCAGTGTTCCAACTGCGGTCGAAAGGGCCATACCGTCCGATTTTGTAAGGCCCCTCCCAAACCAATCACGCAGGTTCCTGGTACGGGAGTGACCCCAACTTGTTACGGCTGCGGAGAGGCAGGTCATTTTAAGAGAAACTGTCCAAAGACCACAAATGCTGGGGGAATTGGAAGGCTACTCGCTATCGGTCACAACGAAGCGGTAGCAGATCCCACGGTAGTCACGGGTACATTTCTTCTCAACAACTCCTATGCCTGTGTCTTATTTGATAGTGGTGCAGAAAGAAGCTTCGTAAATTATAACTTTAAACACTTACTCAAACAAACCCCTCAACCACTAAAAGAAACATTCGTCGTAGAAATGGCTAATGGGAAAACAGAAAGCTCTAGCGAAATCTACATAGGTTGCACTCTCATGTTAGACGATCACTCATTTCCAATCGATCTTATACCAGTCTCAATCAAAAATTTCGATGTCATTGTTGGTATGGATTGGTTGAGCCTCCATCGCGCAGATATCCTATGTTCCGACAAAGCCATTCGTCTGAACCTTCCGAATCACGAAACCCTATTGATATATGGAGATAAGCCGAGTACGAGTCTTCGTATCATCTCCAGTATTCAGGCTCAGAAATACTTACGCAAGGAATATCGCGCCTTTCTCGCTCACGTCGTCGACACTAACCAGAAATCGAAAGATCCAAAAGACATTCCCGTAGTATGCGATTTCCCTGATGTCTTCCCGGAGGATCTTCCCGGCCTACCTCCCAAACGTCCAGGTTGAGTTCAGAATCGACCTAATTCCAGGAGCTACCCCCGTAGCTAAGTCGCCCTACCGTCTAGCGCCCGCCGAAATGCAACAACTATCCGGTCAACTCAACGAACTGCTCAGCAAGGGCTTTATAAGACCGAGCTTCTCACCTTGGGGAGCTCCGGTCTTGTTCGTGAAGAAGAAGGACGGATCGTTTCGGATGTGCATCGATTATAGAGAACTCAATAAACTCACGGTTAAAAATCGCTACCCTCTCCCTCGTATCGACGATCTATTCGACCAACTACAAGGAGCAAGTTACTTCTCCAAGATTGATCTTAGATCTGGGTATCATCAGTTACGGATACTTGAGGAAGATGTTCCGAAGACAGCTTTCCAAACCCGCTACGGACACTTTGAGTTCGTAGTGATGCCCTTTAGACTGACTAACGCCCCCGCAGTCTTCATGGACTTGATGAATAGGGTGTGTCGTCCATATCTAGATTAGTTTGTCATCGTTTTCATTGACGATATCCTCGTTTACTCTCGGAGCGAGGAAGAACACAGGGATCACTTACACCGAGTCCTGGAAACGTTGCGATCCGAAAAGTTATATGCGAAGTTCTCTAAGTGCGAGTTTTGGATCCGAAGAGTTGAATTCTTAGGTCACGTGGTTAGTGAAGAAGGAATGCATGTGGATCCCTCCAAAATTAAAGCTATTGAGAACTGGTCAGCACCGAAGATGCCTACAGAAATTCGTCAATTTCTAGGCCTCGCTGGCTACTACCGTAGATTCATTCAAAACTTCTCTCGGATTGCGAAGCCTCTCACTATGCTGACACAGAAGGGCGTATCATTCGACTGGGAAGAGAAACAGGAGAAGGCATTCCAGACCCTGCAGCGAGCCCTATGCACCGCACCAGTATTATCCCTTCCCGAAGGGACAGAAGATTTTGTGGTATACTGTGATGCATCCAATCAGGGGCTCGGTTGTGTCTTGATGCAACGGGGTAAGGTTATCGCATATGCCTCGAGACAGCTAAAGACCCATGAGGCGAACTACACTACTCACGACCTTGAGTTAGGAGCGGTTGTCTTTGCACTAAAAATCTGGAGACACTACTTATACGGGACGAAGAGTGTGGTGTACACTGATCATAAAAGCCTTCAACACATACTGAACCAAAAAGAACTCAACATGAGGCAGCGACGATGGGTCGAGCTACTTAACAATTACGATTGTGAAATTAGATATCACCCGGGAAAAGCCAACGTAGTAGCAGACGCACTGAGTAGGAAGGAGTATACTGGTCGAGAGGCCAAGTCGTTGATGATGACTATCCATTCGCATCTATCCACATAGATCAAAGAGGCTCAGCTGGAAGCCTTAAAGCCTAAGAACGTGACGGGAGAATCCCTGCGAGGAATGGATAAAAATCTGGAGGTTAAGGGTGACGGAGCCTACTACTTCATGGACCGAATCTGGACTCCACGCCACAGAGGCTTTAGAGACTTGGTTATGAGAGAAGCACACAACACTCGTTACTCTGTCCACCCGGGTTCAGATAAGATGTATCTGGATCTCAAAAAGCTATATTGGTGGCCGAACATGAAAGCGTAGATCGCTACCTTCGTGAGTAAGTGCCTTACTTGCGCGAAGGTCAAGGTCA
Organism: Lactuca saligna; assembly: GCF_052625555.1. Classification (NCBI taxonomy): domain Eukaryota; kingdom Viridiplantae; phylum Streptophyta; class Magnoliopsida; order Asterales; family Asteraceae; genus Lactuca; species Lactuca saligna. The sequence continues at coordinate 59,647,739 of NC_136420.1, read as the reverse complement.
AATATCAAAAGCCATCAGGACTCCTCCAACAACCTGAGATACCATAATGGAAGTGGGAGCGGATCACAATGGACTTTATAACCAAACTTCCCAAGACAGTGGGTGGATTAGACACCATTTGGGTCATTGTGGACAGGCTGACCAAGTCCGCACACTTCCTACCCATCAGAGAAATGGACAAGATGGAGAAACTCACTAGAACATACATTAAAGAAATAGTACGACTACATGGCATCCCTATATCTATTATCTCAGACATAGATAGTAGATTCACCTGTAGGTTTTGGCAATCGTTGCAAAAGGCACTAGGGACGAGGCTGGACATGAGTACAGCCTACCATCCGCAGACCGACGGACAAAGTGAGAGGACGATCCAAACCTTAGAAGATATGCTGCGAGCTTGTGTGATTGACTTCGGCAAATCATGGGACACACACTTACCTCTTGTGGAGTTTTCTTAAAATAATAGTTATCATACGAGTATCAAGGCAACTCCGTTCGAAGCCCTCTACGGCCGTAAGTGCAGATCCCCTCTGTGCTGGGCTGAGGTGGGTGACACTCAGCTAGCTAAAGGAAGAGTTCCTGACAGCTCTCTCACTGGCACGGAGATCATTCGAGAGACAACCGAGAAAATTGTACAGATACGTGAACAACTAAAAGCCGCTAGGGATCGACAGAAAAGCTACACCGACAAACGAAGAAAACCCTTGGAATTCCAGGTGGGAGATCGAGTCCTGTTGAAGGTCTCACCCTGGAAGGGCACGATACGCTTTGGAAAGCGTGGAAAGCTGAACCCAAGGTACATAGGGCCTTTTGGGATTCTCGCCAGAGTCGGCCCCGTAGATTATAAACTCAACCTACCTCACGAACTAAGCAACATACACCCTACCTTCCACGTCTCGAACTTGAAGAAATGCCTGTCAGACGAGACACTCGTAATTCCCCTTGATGAGATTGAGGTCAATGAGAGCCTCAAGTTCGTGGAAGAGCCTGCGGAGATTATGGATCGAGAAGTAAAACGAACAAAGCAAAGCCGTATCCCAATTGTGAAAGTTCGGTGGAACGCCAAGCGAGGACCGGAATTCACTTGGGAGCGCGAAGACCAAATGAAACTCAAATACCCCCATCTCTTCGCGTAGTAGTACATTAATTCTTATCTATATGAATTTTAAATTTCGGGACGAAATTCCCCTAACAGGGGGATGATGTGACAACCCAAATATATTGCCGTTACAAACCCTATTTTCACTAACGGAATGCGTCACTATATGTTATTTTCGGTAATGTTTGGAGTCGTCAATAAACAAATATCTAGTTAATTATATGTTTCGATATTATCATAAGTAATTATAACTTGTAAATGTTAACCCCATTTAACTAAATAGAGTTATATTACTTTTCAACCACTTCATCCGGGTAAAAAGTTTTAACTCCGTTAAAACTTTAGCATCGGGTAGCCGTGTATCGGGTGCAATACCCGAGACATATATAAACAAATGAATATTACAATTGAACTCTTTTACCACACCTTCACCTCTCTCTCACTACTTTCTCTCTCTAGACCCGAAATCGACCCCAAATCCGTGAATTTCCGGCATCCAAACATAAGGACTCATTCCCTATCTTAGTCTAAACATACTTCATTGTATTTAGAGGCCAAAATCATAGAAAACAAGTGTTGGATTAGTGTCTAAGTCCATAACTATTTTGGTATGTACTTGACCCGATGGTGCATGGCCCTTTTGGGTTGCCTTCACCAAAGCAACTTGATTGGAGAAATGAATAAAGAGAGAGAGGATAATATGATTTATTAATATGTTATAAGAATAATATATTAAAGGAGAAATCATATTTGTTTAATTAATATTGGTCAATAATTAATTAAGAATTAGTTTTGTGATCAAGTGTAATTAATTAAACTAGAGGGGCTGATTTGTAATTATGTGATAGTTACAAAATAAGGTAAGGATTATCTTATTTATATGGTGGACGAATTTAAGGTTGGAAAGCCTTAGAATTCGAGTATGATAAGGATTCAAGGATTATCTTATTGGTTGCTTAATGGATAATCAACTAGATAAGGATAATGACTGAAACCCTATCTCTACACCTATATAAACACCCCTAGGGTCATGAATTCGTGTATCCCTTCCCAAGAGGTCCTAGATACGAATTCTAACCTCCAACCTCTCTCCTCTTCATCCTCTTGCTTATGGTGTTTGTAAGCCATTAGAGGAGTGACACTTGTGACTCTAAGCCTTCCAAAGTCAATTCAAGGAGGAATTGGGATTGTTATTGCTACATAACAATCAAGGTATGATCTTAAACCTAATTACATATTAATATGATTACTTGTATGCTAGAATTAGGGTTTATAGTCTTGGATTCAAAGCATGTACAATAGAGAAACCTAGATCCAAGCATTAGGGTTTGTATGAGCACATAGGATGTCTTATGACCAAAACCCATCAGTGGTATCAGAGCCTAGCTTGGTTTCAATTGTATTGATGCATTGTATAACTGGAAAAATCGTTTTTTGGGCTTTATGGCTGAGGAACTCGGCGAGTACCACAGTGTACTCGGCGAGTAGACCTCAACTCGGCGAGTACAGTGTGGTACTCGGCGAGTTCGAGCGTCAAATAATGCTTATCTCGGGATTTCTTGCTGTTTTTGCATTTGGATAGTTACCTTATCATGTTAGATCAATATAAATCCGATTTTATGATATATATGACTAGATTCTTGATCTAATTAAAGATAATTATCAATTAACAAGATAATTGTTTCCTTATAAGATAATTGATTAATTATTTTGAGTAAATTGATAAATTGTTTTGCAAGAAATCATTAAACAAATCAAATATGGATAATTATGTAACTAAATGTTAGTTTAGATTATTTGTTATTTGATCCTTGTTGTTATGAAAAGTTTCATATTTTCCCCTTTAAGTTTTATAGTTTAAATTTGAACCCAAAAGTTTTGGAGTTTTGAAATTTAAATAGTTAAAACCCTAATGTTTTGAAAAAGGTTTCAAAACTTGCCCTCAAGTTTTGGAATTTAAAAGTTGATTAAAGGTTTAATTAGAAATGTTAAATTCTAAAACCCTAGTAATGTTTTGAAAAAGTTCAAATCACACCCTTATGGTTTTATTAAGGAGTATAATTAATAGAGGTTTAATAAATCCATAAAATACACCCTATACTATATATAACATTAAAAGTATAACATTATATATATGTATGAGTAAAAGTCAGTCTTACCGTTAGTAGGCCTCATTCACGAAGCTGGTCTATAAGGGGTATCCACTCTTACCCACTGCACTCTTGACTAGTGGAAGGTCGTTAGCCGAACGGGTAGGATAGGACGAAACCTTCCATTATAAGTATAATGAAATACAAAGTAACTAAAAGTTTTGCAAATTCCCAATCTTAGTTACTTAGGCAAAAGTGAATTGATGCAATTCCATGAAATTACACTTTGTGCCCTTGCGAAGACGTTAGTGGAGCGTGTGTGGTTTACCGGCACACTAAATGGTTCTAAGCAAAGGTAGCAAAGGGTGACTCAATGTTTGTCATAGTTCGGTGGAGCGTGTGTGGTTTACCGGCACATCGAATAGGTGATTGTAACATGTGAGGGCACCATGTAGTTTGCATGGTTATTCACACCCGCTTTGTGATCCTCGGCATCCCAGTCACAAACAAGAGGGGCATATCGAGATTTAAACATGTCATTGAAATGTTCAATGAATCTCAAAGGATCTAGGAGTTTTCATAGATTTAAAACTTAAATTTCTTTTTCGTTTTTTCATGGTGGAAATTAGTGAATCGTCATTCACTTACCTTCAAATGTTCTGCAATTTGGGTTACGGCATCCCTCTCCCGAGTTGTAGGATATTGTGTTGGGTCCTAGCCTTGGATTTTCATTTGGGTGATTTACCAAGGACTCAATCAATCAACTAACTTGAATTCGTTTTTCTCCCGATGTCAAAGTTCGACAACTATGGTCTTCTCAAATCCCGTGGAACAAGCATTCCACATGAAGATGATATTCCACGATTCGATCGAGGAACAAGAAATCAGGCTTCACTTCCTCCTCCTCCTCCAATTATTCTCCCTAACCGACAAGATTGTAAAATTGAAATGTTCAATATCACTCAAGCACTTTTGGCAAGTAAACATAAAGAGGGCAAGTCGGTGTGTGCACACGTCTTAGGGATGAAGTCACACATTGATAGATTAAGAATGATGGGATCCGTTGTCGGTGAAGTGATGGCTGTTGATTGGGTTCTTCAGTCACTTCCTAACTCATATAGTGAGTTCGTAAGAGAGTACTATATGATGAACCGCGACGTGACCCTTATAGATCTCACCTATATGCTTGTTGCTGCTGAATCAGAAATGGTTTGGCGCAATAGAAAATCAAAGTTGATTGGTGAATCTGCCTTCAAGACCTCTATGGATATAGACAATGGCAATGAAAGACATGCAATGATCGAAAAGTTTGATCATAAGAGAAAGGCGATGTCTGAAGTAGTTCCATGTGTTGTTCCAAAAGAGTCAATTTGCTTTTATTGCCAAGAGAAGGGGCATTGGAGACGAAGTTGCCCTATTTACCTAAGAGATCTAAGAGATGGGAGAGTCAAAAGTATGACTACGCTTTAGGTAAGAATCCACTATCTAACTCCATTAAGTTCCTATTCATTGATTCTTAATACATGATGTGATAAGATTGTATTTGAATGTTTTGAAGGATCGGTGAAAAGAAAGGAAGCTTGATAAGAGAGCAAGATGAATCTAATCACAAGAGATGGATCTCGATGTAATGGACTTGAAGATTGGATTTTGAGCTTAGATAGTTATGATAGAGTTGTTAGAAATTTTCTTTTTACATAGTTTTCAATAGATTTTGCATTGTAAGGACAAATGTTTTTCCGCTGCTTTTATAAATAAAATAAATTTTGTTTGACTTATTTATTTGTTTACTTCCTTGCAATGAAATCGTTATGAAAATTGATGTTTGCATATTTCTACAACGAATGGATATGATTCTTAGTTATGGAAAAAGTCGAGAATTTACCAAATAGGGAGAGTTTCTCATCGCCCAAGTTTCAATTGGACAGAAATTTGGAATCACGTAATTTGGTTGCATGATGAATGAGAAATTTCACATTTGGAAATTAGACTAATTCATTAACAAAGTGTCAAGTGAAGGACTAGGAGATCGAGTACACAAAGTTGTGTGTTGATCAAGTTCACCATAAGAGTAACAAAGATATTCATCATGATTTACTAAAGGTTTAGTAAATATGATTATGCTTATAAGATTAAGTGTAATTCTGAATTGATTGAAAATGTTTAAATCAATAGCAGAACGAATAAGAAGAGTCAAGTAGGCAGAAAGATAAAAGTTTCTCCATTCTAAGAAGAAGGGAGAGTACCTTTTATGCTTTATGATAGGTCTTAATGATTAAGAACCATATCTCAATTGATCCTCTAAGTGAGTCTTGGTACAATTGTATGTCCAAGAAGAGGGATCAAAGATTGAAGAAATGGTCAAATCAAGAAGTCAATCATACTTCGTTCCAAAACAAGTCTTAAAGTCAAGATTGTGACATGTGAGTGAATAGTATTAAGAAGGTTTATAACATTCATCAATTGTGGAAAGTTGTGATGTCTTGGATACGACAAAGACCAACTAAGACCAAAATTATGAAGTGTTTTGTTTTGATATAAGCTACACTAACTCTTGAATATTTGTTTATCAAAAAATGTTTTGATAAGAGAATCGTATATGTCAAGGAGTCAGTGGGAGTCTTAATAGTCTTGAAAAGTTTCAAGAACAAATCAAATAAGCCTTATCGATCATCACTAGCACACGAGTTGAGGTTTACAACCTATCGTGAAGACATTATTTTGTTTCTGTGCCAATCCAATCGAGTTAATTATGCATGTGAGTCCTATGAGTTCTCATTTGAATGCATAAAAGGCAAATGACCTTGATCAATGGAAAGTACATTGATAGGAAAAGGTGAGCTACTTAACTACTTGGAAGACGTGGTGGGCAGCTGTGCTACCATAAGGCAAGAAATCAAGATTAAGAAAGTTCGATCCATATGAGTTTGAATTTGTCGTAAACTTTGGTTTTTAACAAATTCACATGGATAGGAACACATACACCGTTTAAATCTAAGTGTCATAAGATTTCCTCCTTCATGAAAATGATTGTGAGGAAATGCTTTCACTAAGAAAGATTTTAAAAGATAGTGATTGTAAAAATTGCATTCTCGAATTCGATCATGGTTACGGCATCCCTTTCCATAATTTGAATTGTGAGGTTTGGCAATTAGTCTTAATTGTTAAGACACGCATATGAACTATCTAAGGCAAAAGTGTATAAGTTCAAGAAGCCTTGATAAAAGATTATCAAAGCACTAAGTATTAGAAACATGAACTTAAGAAATTCAATAAGTATTGTTTTTCTGAAAGTTAAGATGTTTATGAATACATGTCGAAGCTAGTGGGAGCATAAGTGTTATGTTTCATAATAATCATCATGATAGTGGGAGCATAAATGTTATGATTGTATGATTACAAAGGCAAGTATTGCATAGTTGGCAATATTAATTATAGAAAACAAGAGTCATACTTTGCAAAGTTGTAAGAGTTGAAAGGTTGTTTTGCTATAATTAAGGGAGAGAATATTATGCTTCATTTCAAATCTAAAGGATTAGGTTGTGGAATGTTAATAAATTTAGTCAAAGGTGCATAGTGTGCTCTTAAAATTTCGATTATGATTACGGCATTCCTCTTCACAATTCGAATTTTGAGAACATAGCAAATAAAACATTATGCGTCGTATCCCATACGCTTCGAGTATTGGATCGATTGCAAATGATTTAATGTTTGACCATTCTAAGATTTTCCAAATGTCTAGTGCATTTAGAGGGAAAAGGGACTAGAATCGGTTTTGACTAAAATAATTAAACAACTATCAAAGGACAATCCAAAGTTCGACGAGGATTGGTTGCTTGTGAGTAGTTGGAAGTATAGTATTGGAAATTATGGAAATGTTTCCTTATTGGATGGACAATATCGACATCATTACGAATAGATAAGATTCTATTAAGAATGAGTTGTCATATGGAAAATATGGAAGTGTGTCCATATTGGGAAGTAAATATTGAAAATCTATGTCTAGATTAGAAACTTTTATGCAAAAGGATGTTCAAAGGAATGTACTTTGAGAGAGAGACATCATATCTAAGGAATTGTCTTGTAACAATCTCCGATAGAGGACTTTGTAATATCATTGGCAATAGTCTTTGAGACTTTGGTGCAGTGACATTACGAAAGGATCGTTGCATAAAGTGTTAGAATCTAGTATATTCTATAAGTAACAAGAATGTGATATTCTTACACTTAAGAAAATGGATTTGGAGTTGTAAAATGAGAATGATTGGAAATGTGTTCAATTTGTCTATTTCACAAAGGTAAGAACCATAGGTAAACATTGTGTGCATGCTAGGAGCATGGGACAAGTGTAATAATTCGAGTAAGAAGTTGATTACCCGAAACGACAAATAATGAGTAATCGATATGGTGATAAATAAAACGTGTTTTGTTTATACTCAAAGGTTTGAGGCCATATGGGATTAGTATTATTCTTGTGTTTCACCTTGCATGTTTTGACTTCCAGAATAATTGAGTTTATTAAGAATAATCGAATTATTCGAACGGGCCACAGTCGTTCATATGTTGGAAGTAGATATGAATGAAGATTGTCGTGAATTGGTGTGTGGATTGTCTAGAAGAGTATTAGACATAAGCAAATGTTTGCTGCAACGTTCATGAGTGCTTATGAATATGATTTGAGCATTGGATTAAACCCACGCTCACTTGGATCACTCCATGAATGGTATTACGAGTGATTAGTGAGACGATAACATCTTATATTCTTGAAACCGAGATGTGTGAGTTGTATCTTGCTAATCGGTTGCACATTGATAATATGTAAACGCACTAGTAACTTGGTGTTATAAAACATATTGTTGTGTGTGATTTGGTTAGTGAGTGCAAGCAAGCATTGTATCAAAGTTTATCCGTTCCTTTTATCCAAGGTAGGATAGAAGCGATATCTTTGGGCCCCTCGATGGTTTAGTGATGACATACGTAAATGCTCGGCCGGGCTAGGGCTAATTTGATTTGTTCAGTTAGTCTGTCGTCATAAATCGGAAATCGAGATATAGTACAAAGAGAATGATTTGAAATCATATCTCATATGATATCTAGAATGGAGGAATATATGATCCCTTATCTAAGGACACACGTATCTGATAGGATCAGAGTTGACAGCGGCTTTGGAAAGCTACGATTGCAAATCAGGATCTGAAGTCATATGCATAATAGTTATTAGACTTATCCAAGTGGGAGACTGTTGGATTAGTGTCTAAGTCCATAACTATTTTGGTATGTACTTGACCCGATGGTGCATAGTCCTTTTGGGTTGCCTTCACCAAAGCAACTTGATTGGAGAAATGAATAAAGAGAGAGAGGATAATATGATTTATTAATATGTTATAAGAATAATATATTAAAGGAGAAATCATATTTGTTTAATTAATATTGGTCAATAATTAATTAAGAATTAGTTTTGTGATCAAGTGTAATTAATTAAACTAGAGGGGCTGATTTGTAATTATGTGATAGTTACAAAATAAGGTAAGGATTATCTTATTTATATGGTGGAAGAATTTAAGGTTGGAAAGCCTTAGAATTCGAGTATGATAAGGATTCAAGGATTATCTTATTGGTTGCTTAATGGATAATCAACTAGATAAGGATAATGACTGAAACCCTATCTCTACACCTATATAAACACCCCTAGGGTCATGAATTCGTGTATCCCTTCCCAAGAGGTCCTAGATACGAATTCTAACCTCCAACCTCTCTCCTCTTCATCCTCTTGCTTATGGTGTTTGTAAGCCATTAGAGGAGTGACACTTGTGACTCTAAGCCTTCCAAAGTCAATTCAAGGAGGAATTGGGATTGTTATTGCTACATAACAATCAAGGTATGATCTTAAACCTAATTACATATTAATATGATTACTTGTATGCTAGAATTAGGGTTTATAGTCTTGGATTCAAATCATGTACAATAGAGAAACCTAGATCCAAGCATTAGGGTTTGTATGAGCACATAGGATGTCTTATGACCAAAACCCATCAACAAGGACCAAAGAGGAGTTTACGACCTAAGAAGCCCCTTAGGCCGTAAACCCCTAAAAACTTGCCAAAAACCTCATTTTTCCTTCCTTTAAGCTTATGGACTAATTAAGACATATACCTAGAAGAGTTTGGACATTAAAACACAAGGATTTGAAGCTTAAAAAGGAGTTTATGGCCCAAGCTTGTGCTTAGGCCGTAAACACCCCAAAAACCTTTGTTAAAAGCCCCAAAAACTCAGCTAGGGTGTTTGGTAATTTAGTCTTGACACTAAGGAAGGTTTAAATGCATTAAACAACATCATTTGAGGACAAAAGAGGAGTTTACGGCCAAGGCTAAGCTTGGGCCGTAAACACCCAAGTTTTTGTGTCAAACAAGTCCCAAAACTTATCTAATGCATGTAAGGAATTTAGCTAAGGCCCTTGGATGTGTGTTGTACCATTAAACTTCCCATTTTGAGGCCAAAAGAAGAGTTTACGGCCAAGGATATTCTTGGGCCGTAAACTCCCCATTTTTCATGCCAAAATGTCCCAAAACTCATTCTAAGGCCTTTTAGAATTTACCTAAGGTGAATGAGAGTGTGTTGTACCATTTAAACATCCATTTTGAGGGATTAAATGGAGTTTACGGCCCAAGAACAAGTCTTGGCCATAAACTCCCCAAAATGTCACAAAATGAGGGTTTAATCCCTCCATATTAGTCCAAGACACATACCATTAAATTAAGGAAGTGAAATAAGGCCTTAAACATGAATTTTGGAAGACCACATGAGTTTACGGCCAAGCCTAGGGGGCTTACGGCCGTAAACTCCCAAGGAGTGGCCTTTGGGCCGTAAACTCCAAGGGAGTGAGCTCATGGACCCTCCCGTAAATCCTTCTTAGCCTAAAACCACTCTCGGGAACCCCTTCTAGGCCCTAAAACCCCGAATTGATGCTAGAATGCCTCAATACTTAAACGGAAAGCATAAAATGATTACTTTCTTGTAAAACACATATTTTCATATGACATTAGGGTCCTAAAAGGTGTACAAGTCATTATTTGGAACAAAATGCTCAACCGACACTTTTACCCGATTTACCCGATTTACGCGAATTCAGGTGAGTTCATACCCCTTTGATGAACCTTTCAAATGTTTTATATGTTTTAGGGGGGAGATACAAGTTGATTATACATGTTTATGAAAAGTTATACAAGACAATTTTTCATATTACAGAATTAATCACATGTGATTCACTACCTGTAGTTCAAATCACATGTGATTTATAACTATGCCTTATAAATCAATCATTTGTTTTCAAAACTATTTTGAATAGACAAATAAGTTTTAAATGTCTCTTTTGTAAAATACTTTTATTTACTAAATCCCTTTATAAAAATTTAATCACACTGATATATTTATATAAGTAAGACTTGAAGGACTTAGGACCGATAACTCGCCTTATTTCCTGTTCTTGTCTGATTGTGGGCTTAGGGTAGTGGTTATCTATCCGACTGTCGTTGATTTCTTAGTTATATATCTCGTATATTAGTACGGATTACGAGTACTTCTTATTTCATTAGATGCCTAAATCACTAACCTGACTAGAACCACACACACTAAGTTAACTATAATAGGTATAGTTAAAGTCTCTATCCTTTGTTTTAGCTACTACTCTACACTACTATAATTCTCTCTATTATGAAACTGTACACTAATAAGAGAATACAATACAAGTTATACAAAAGACTACTCCACTATAATACAAGAGAAAGTACAAATCATAAGTTAACTCATTTACCCACTACGAGACACTTTATTCGCTACACACTACGCCCGAAGTTTTCCGATAGGAAGACGACACTATATGTATAGATCTATACGGGGCAGACGCTATTACATCCCGAATGATAACTTCAGTCCGAGCCGCACAGGTCCAGGGATGCCTTTACTCTACTACACTATACATGACTGGGAAGGTCATGGGGGTCCGCTATTACTCACACTATTGGCAACATACAAGAAATACACTATAACCGTACTAAAACACTAATCAAAAGATAAAGTGAATATCCCGAAGTAAACAAGTATCTAATACTAAAGGAAGCTGCACCACTATTATTTACTTCAAGTATAACTTACCATACTGCTTTACTTATAGGTGGTCACTATTATACTTCTACGATAAATGGTTTTCAAAGATAGAAACATCATATTTCTTAAAGGTTTTCACTTACTATACATTTCTGGAAAATATAGGATTTTCTAGGTTTTACCACTACTTATGACTATAAACTTCAGCTTTCATACTAATGATTCTAACGCTTTTTATATAAGAACTCACACTAAACTCTTATGAACTCACCAGCTTTATGCTGATATTCTTTTCAAAATAACTTGTATCTTCAGGTCAAAGATAGACAGGTACAACTGCAACATTTTTGGAGAAGATGGAGCATGCAAGACCCATCTCTTATTTTTGTTTACTTTTGGTGTTTGTCGAACATTACAAAACACACTTGTAAATACACTTACTATATAAATGAAATGGTTGTATGTTTCTTGCTTTTACTATTATGCAATTGTGATGATACCGTACACTACATCATCCACCCCGAAACGTATTCCGCCGTTATCGGTTTTGGGGTGTGACAAATATCCACTTAGAGTACAAGCCTTACAATAGATGATGTTTTCATGAGAATAGAATTTTCCTAGCAAAAATGCTAGTTGTGACATTTTGTAACTATTAAAGTATGTGTGAATTAAACAATATCATTATTTGTGTATTTCTCATTTACAACAAAACTTTGTATATGCATTTGAAAGACTAAACAACAAGATAAATCAAAAGGGAAATTATGTCAGTGTTTTTAGAAAATCATAGAAAAATCATCGTAAGTCGAAATCTAGATTCGTAAACTCTCAAAGTTTAGAAAATGAGTCTACTTAGTCCATAATGTTTACCCTGACCTTAAGTGGTTCGTAACTAGAGTGAAAATGTTCATTTTTACAGACTGGTCCGAAATTGTTCTGAAATGATAAAAAGTTTTGTAAAAATCATTATAAAGTGTAGAAAAAAAATCATATGAACGCATGAGAGTAGTCCTTGGAAAGGTATAAACCTTAAATATTTTTATATTGTACATTTTTGAAATCCATTAAGTTTAAGAAGGGCAAAACAGTCCATGAACAGACCATAACATTTTTCTGTGAAAAGCTGAAATTTAAGCTTACATATGTTTAGTGACATAACTTGCATTTCTAGTTAGCAAAACCTTTAAATATTTCAACTATAATTTGTTTAGTGCGTATTCTCCCCCAAAAATTGTAAAACATAAAAGAGGGGTCGTAGAAAACTCACTTTTGTCGCGTAGAGTTATTCGGGTTGAGAATGGTTTGTGTGGTTTCCGGTTCCACTCAAGTTTGCGATTTGAGTATTCTTTTGGATGTCTTAACACATAAAGACATATATTTACATGTATTTTAGACTTCTATCATGTCTTAAATCATTTAAAATCAGTGGGTTTGATAAAAAGAAAGAGTAGAAATCAAGAATATACCTAGCTTCAACTTGGATCAAAAGTACGTTGCCAAAAGGAGGTGGGATAACACAAGCTTTTTGAGAGGTAAAGGGTAACTTTCTCAGGGGTTTGAAGTGTTTGAAAGTAGATACATATGATATACTTTAAATCTCGAAAATAGGCAGAAAGATGAAGAACTTTTGGGTGTTTGTTTGATGCTCAAAAACAACCGTTGTTTTGGCTATGTTGCTGTCACGAAATCTTCACATCAAAAGGGTAAGAAAAGGTAGTTTACTCACTTTTTTGAATCTCAATTTTGGAGTAGCATAACAACTAACTTTCAGGGGTATTTGGTGGTAAAAATATCAAGCAAAAGGAATGTGTAGATGGGTGAAATGGTGGCTGAAACAGAAAAGGGACAACAGCCCTTTAGTTCATAGTTTTGATGGCTTTGGAAGGAAGTTCTTGTGGCTGAAAATGAGATGAAGGTTGAGAGTAATTCCCTGGAGCATTGGCTGGTTAAATGAGTGTAAAATGAAGAGGAAATTTCATGGATATGAAGGAGGACATAGTGGAAGAGTATAAGGGGACAAAACCTAGTCTAGCTTGTGATGGGATGGGAAGTTATGTGATGTGATCTTGCCTAGCCACTTGCTTGGGTGGTTGCTTAGAGATAGGGTTAGTTAATTAACTAACTACTTTTTAGTTAGTTAGTTAGAAGTTCTAGTTATGAAGAGGGAAGGTCTCAATATCGAAAATTAGAAGAGGGATTAAGAAGCATTCTTAGTAAAATGTCTTAAGTGATTAAGCACTTATTAGTTAAATCGGCACTTATCTCAACCATTTCTCTTATCTTAATTGATTTAGACACCATATTCCTTACATAAAATCACTTTAAGTCATGACCCATAACTAGTTATCAACTAGATAATAATACATATGTACAAATACATACATGTATTGTTAGTACAAAATAACAATGTAGTTTTTGTGTATTTGAACTTAAATGTTTATGTTTTATTCTTTTTATTCAAAAACACTTAAATACCTTCTAATCATGCCTTATAATAATTCATTTTATATTTTTAGTTATTTAAGAATAAAATTTATTGACCAAGGTATAAATTCGTGACATTTAACCGGTTAACCATATCGTTAAGCACATTTTGTCACTTTGGTTCGTATATTTGTCAAATTAGATCCTTCACAACTATTAAGCACACGTTTTACATAGAACTTAACTTACTTATAAAATAGAGACATGTTGATACAGAAATTAAGTTTGTTGCGTTCAAATGATGTTATATGCTAATTTTCACAAACCGGTGATGGTTTGTAGTCATACATCATAACGAAATTTATCAATAGTTACTTGTTTTATATTTCACAAGAACTTATCTAATAAAGGAGGCTAAATTCTTTCAACCATTTTGAATAAAATACTCATATTGCTTAATAATCAAGACATATCATCATACGATCGTTCCTATTTTTACCAATTGTTACAACATGTATAATGCCATAACAATTACTTTGTGTAAATACAACAATATTTAGCCGCAACACAATTTTTAATACAAATATCGAGTCTTCTATAATGCCATAACAATTACTTTGTGTAAATACAACAATATTTAGCCGCATCACAATTTTTAATACAAATATCGAGTCTTCCGCTGCATGGGGTATCTTCGAAACCACAACAACAGTAATCCTCATCAACCTTCTTACATTCTATATTACACTTTGGTGGTTTCCTAGCACCAACATTACTTAATATACGACCATTACCTATAAATGCAAAAAATACCAATACTAGAATAATTATCCATTTAAAATGATGCAATACATGAAAAGTAAATACATGATAGGAACTTACATTGATGGCAAGGAAACAATACCAAAAAGCTTATGCAAAACATCAATATACGTGTTTCAAAGAGATTAACCATCGTGTGGAGTACTATTTAAGTTAGTTTATCTTTTTGGAATTTTGAAATGATTTAATGCACCATAAATGAAACAAATATTATATTTATATACACAATTGAGATTGTCAAGTAGTTATATACTTTCTCATCATAATATTCTCATGATTATTTTAACAAAATCTAAATAGAATTTAATTACGTGTGTTCCATATATGTATCGACAAAAGTTTATATTTTCTACGAAACATCCTCATCCTTAAGAAATATGTCTGTAATTATTCACCACTTGTGTTAATTTCATTAGAGAAACCAAAATATATGAATGTTATGATTAATATATATATATATATATATATATATATATATATATATATATATATATATATATATATATATATACTATAATGAAAAAAAATTTCTTTACCAACATACCATTTATTTATCTTAATAACTAAAAGATAATTATTCAGAGATGCTAGTTTAGACATATTATAAACATTTAGTTTTGAAATTTTATAAATATTTATTGACAGGATGATCTAATCATTCTTATTTAATTTTATTTTATAACATCAAATTATTTAAATTCATAATTCCTTAAGCGGTTTAGAATCAAAATTATAAAAATTAGGACTATTGGTTAAGGGTCATACGCTAAGGCTTATCATAAGTAGATTGTGTATAGGTAAGTTCACTTCAAGTATGTATCCTTGAATGGTTTATAGTAGGGGTGTGCGCGGTGCGGTTTGGTGCGGTTTCGAGTCAAAACTGCAAACCGCACCGCATGTGCGGTTTGAATATTTTAGAAACCGCAAACCGCACCACAGATGTTCAAAACCGCATGATGCGGTGCGGTTTGATGCGGGCGGTTTATGCGGTTTAGTTGCGGTTTGATGAGTTGTTTAACATTAAATCTATCAAAAAACTAAAAACCTGACCGGGTTAAAAAAATGATTGCTTTCATTTTATAAAAACAAATACAATTATCGAGTTAAATCGTTTTTAATAAATTGTGACTCATGTTACTATAGTTTTGTAAGTATCATTGTTATTGCTTTATATTGCCGTTATAATTTATATATTCTTGTAAACCATGAGATCTTGATCTAATAGTGATTTAATGTTACGTTATAGATATTTGGTTATTGTAAGAAATATATTTATATACATCATTTCTAAATCGTGATTTGAAGTTATAACAAAATAAAGAAAAAAAAGTATATATATAACATGCGGTGCGGTGCGGTTTGAACCGCAGTTTTATAAATACAAACCGCAAACCACACCGCATAGTGCGGTTTGATAAAATGATGAACCGCAAACCGCACCGCGAAATTCTAAACCGCATTATGCGGTGCGGTTTGGTGCGGTGCGGGCGGTTTGTGCGGTTTTTTGCACAACCCTAGTTTATAGTAATAAAAGTTAGCAATACGTTTTCCAAAAGGTTGAGAACGTGATAAAACATCCTCAATATATATATATATATATATATATATATATATATATATATATATATATATATATATATGGCTAGGTTATAATGTGGATGGACAACTATTGTGCAAACGTGTGAATAATGCTATTTTATGAGAATTACTGAGAGAATATGTTGTTTAGTAATGTGAATATGTTCAATCTTATAGAACTATTGTTATTTTAACGGATTGTCACTAATTCTAATTCATTTTTATTCTCATGCATCGTTTTCATTTATTTTTGTTCTTACAAAATACGACTGAAGAAACATCCTGATAACATTCTGACAGAATGAGAATAATTAAAAAAGTATATAATAACCTTATAGACAATTTAATTAGTGAAATTGCGTAACAATTACAATAATTATATAATATTGAACGTATTCTTATTATCAAACTATATATTTTCTTTGTCATTCTCACATAATAGCATTGTCCACACGCCTGCACAATAGATGTCAATCCACATTTGAACCTAGCTCTCTCTCTCTCTCTCTCTCTATATATATATATATATATATATATATATATATATATATATATATATATATATATATATAGGGAAATGATCAAATGAGAACACCTGAAAGGTTGAGAACGCGAGAACAATTCTGGACCAAT
Source organism: Lactuca saligna (assembly GCF_052625555.1). Taxonomy (NCBI): domain Eukaryota; kingdom Viridiplantae; phylum Streptophyta; class Magnoliopsida; order Asterales; family Asteraceae; genus Lactuca; species Lactuca saligna. The sequence continues at coordinate 59,630,984 of NC_136420.1, read as the reverse complement.
AAATATATAAGGGCATACTAGTAATTGTATATTTTAATTAAATTAAAATAAAATAAAATTCAATCAAATTCCCTTAAATTTAGGATCAGTTACCAAAAAAAAAATATTCAATTTTTTTTCTTATTAATGGAATATAAAAAACATTTTTACCAAAATTATTTTAAAACTGAAAAAAAATCATAAAAAAATCAATATTTTTTCTCCTATTTCACGTTTTTTTTTTTGTGTTAAAAAAATGAATAGAAATCATACACCAAATTAATACGTTTTTATGGTGGCGTAGGGATGAGGCGGTGACATGATGAAGATGTCGATTATATGCTTTATGAGATTAGGTCAACGAAATAGAGAGGCAGAGAGTAATTATAGGGGTTTACAAAATTAGGGTAATGTTTATTTACCTTAATAGCCTTTATAATTTTCTTTAAATCAAAATTTAAAATTTAAATGTATTAATAATTTAAAAAATAACAATTAATTATAGCCACACATCTTAAAATTTCGATCGTCCAGATCCGTTCTCGCGTTTTCAACATTTTAGGTGTTCTCATTTGATCCTACTCCTATATATATATATATATATATATATATATATATATATATATATATATATATATATATATATATATATATATATATATATATATATATTATGATCATGATATTTTCCCTCCAAAAATATTTCAGACATTTAGTTTTTAGTTAATGTTATCTCATTATAATTATTATTTTTCTCATATAAAATAATAACATTACTAATATGTCTATATATTTTTATTTAACTTTTATAAGCAACATTAATATTATAAGATAGATTCAAGTGACAACTCTTCTTCTTTAAGAATGTAAAAGTAAAAATCTTTTTTTATTGTTTCATTATGTAATTTTTTATATGTCCCTGTGTTTTATACGGATCATAATCTAGCAAGGACACATACATAGATGATCCACATACATAGATGATCCAGACACAAGCCTTTAAAATTTGGTAAATATTGATGAGTTATTAAATTGATCTGGGCACAAGTTTTTAAAAGTTAGTAAAAGAAAGATAAAAGAGAAAAAAAATATGAAAAAAAAAAAATCAATTTTTACTATTAATACCCCATATTTAAAACACATTTCAATGTATCAGGTGGGGTTTACAAACAATCAAAAGTAGTCACTTCAGCCCCTCCTTTTTTTTCTCGATGCAGGTATGGGAGCAAGAGAAAAAATGGCGAGATCCACTTCCTCTTCTTTTCTATTCCAATCGCAGCCCTTTTTCTTCAGAATCAAGTTTTTCTTTTTCATTCCCGTCTCTCACCCCATCTTAATCTTGGTTGCAGGTATAAATCGAATAACAGGGAAAAGACAGGGAACTGGGAATTCTTCCTTTTCTCTGCGCGATTTACGTATTACAGTAGAGTGCTGGCTTGGTGGTGGTCGAAAGTGGCGTTTTACAGGTGGATGAAGGCAGTTGTGGTGGTGAACAGGGGCTGATGGTAAGAAAGGCAGTGGTGGTGCAGTGCTTTCGAGCTGTGGTGCCACATGATGTGTGTATGAGAAGGTTTCCAGGGTATTATTGTAAACTTATCAGCGTATGAGACGATTCTCTTCCCTCCAAAAGATAAGTCCTTGACTTTTTTCTTTTCTATCCGACTCACTCAAAAAAAAAAAAAAAAAAAAATCTTGGAAACCCTAGGCATCTACTATATAGTCCATCTTGTCCTGTTTCCTTATACATTAATTGGGATGATCCTGAATGGAAGTAGTTTTTGGTACTTATATATGGCCATTTGAATTTTTTGCCATTTTGTGTTTGCCATCGTGTGTTGTGTAGCTTGGCCATAATGCTGCATTAATTAATTAGACATTGCTTTTAAATTGAAGAAGATGGTGGATATGTTTTATATATATGTCACCGTGAACTGTGAACTGAATATATAATCAGAGTTGAATCACATTATAGAACATTAAGATTGGAGTTCCGTAATTACTTAGATTCAATGAAGATGATTTTCAGTCAAAGTTCAGTGCAATTGTTCAGTATCCTCCTTGTGTTAAGAATAATTTTCTCTTGGGCAGCAGAACTTCCTCCTCATGAAGGCAATTCTTTTGTTCTATGTTTCTTTTCTTTTTCAAGATTATATATCTATATCTATATATATATATATATATATATATATATATATATATATATATATATCAACTGTTTACCTTCTTATTGGTGAGTGAGGAAGTGGGGGAGAGGATTTGTCAATATAGTCTCATTAGCACTTTTGTAAAAGAATTTGTGATTATAGTCTCACTAGCTACATGAAGAGATGAAAAACAAGTCAAGAATTTGTTTCTTCACATCTCTTGTATATAAATAGTAAATAGATGTTACTGCTTATTTTTTAGCTGGAGTTATATACTACTATATAAAAGTGGGTAATTGTTTGATGTTATCCTGCAGTGAATAGCCTTAAGGAAGTAGCGAAAGAAATTGGAAAAAGAGACTGGGATTTTAGGTTAAATCCATGCGATGGAAATCCTAACTGGGCAACACCAGCCCGGAGTGCAATGCCTCAGTATAACAACACTCTTGTGTGTGATTGCTCCTACCCTGGCAATGTTTGTCATGTTGTTGCGACGTAAGTTGTTTGATTTCAATATTTTATTTTTTAATATATAATTTTAAAGGCTTAGCTAGTCACGGTATGGATGTGGAATCGTTGTATAAATATAAACTTTGCTTTGTAAACAGATATCTCAAGGGACAGGATCTTGATGGTGTTCTCCCACCATCTCTGGCAAAGTTACCTTACGTCAAAAAAGTGTAAGACAACTTGTGTTTAATTAAGATTTTCTTTTTTTGCTTCATTAATTAATGCTATATATATATATATATATATATATATATATATATATATATATATATATATATATATATATAGGCTTAGGTTATTATATTCAAAGTAATTATTGTGTTATTGTATGCATAAATGTGGGTCAATCATTTTATTTATTTTAAGAAATTGATTAATACATATTATTGAATTAAATATAATTGAAAAATACCATCTAATTTAACTAGAAGGGTTTTTAGTCAATTAATATAGATTTAATAAAGGAAATTTACATATTTTAAGGGATCATATATTTTATTAATTTTAAAAATCCGATTTTACGAATTATAAGGCTTTTAATTCGGACATTCTGAGAGAATATGTTTGAATATGTTCAAAAATAAAAATATTCTAGAACCATAAAATAATAAAAATATTCTTGAACATATTTCTTGATCATGACTTTAAAAATTTCTTGTAGAATAATAATTTTTCGAACCAACAATTGAAGAATTAAAACAGAAATTACATTAATTCTTATAGAATACATGTAACAATTGCTAAGAATTACATTTATTGTTAAAGAATAAAACTAAAAACTTTCAAATCGGGAAAAAAACATCAAAATCTAACAAAGACACTAATACATTCCAAAAGAATAATGTTGCTAAGAGGCGTCGTTCAAATTTCGTGGTCCGTTCTTCAAGCATCAGCTTCTGTGGAAACAAATCCAATGAATAAATTAGTGAGAAAATATCCATATTCCATTCCAACATAATTGGAGTTCGTGATTCCATTCTGATCGAATTGGAATTCATTTACCAATAATTATATTAATTCAGAGCATTCTAACAGAATATGTTCATGATTATCATAAAAATCATTCTTTTCTGATAGAATACTATAAACGAAGAAATACCATTCAGTTGAAGCATTTTAGTGAGCGTTTGGTGTGCATCAAAACAACTTTCAATTTCCTGTAAAAATTAGACAATCAGAACAAGTTCCCAATTCACAAAGGACATTTTGTTGTTGGTGTTGTTGCCTTCCGTCCATCTACAACTGTTACTGATCCAGATTTGCAAGCACACATGAAGCAAAATATGTGTCCACAACTCAAATACACATGATCAAATACAGTATCCTGATCATTCAACAAATACAAACGACAGGTTATTCAATAGCAGACACTATATATATGATTTTTAATTAATCAAGGTATGCATTATTATAACAAAAAGTTTACCAGGCATGATCAAGGGCGGACCAAGCATATGGAACAAGTCAAATCTATCTCAAGCTTCACAGCATCAGACAGCTCACACAGCTCACATGAAAGTGATGGTTTTCCATCATTAAATATAAGAGAGCAACCTTCTAATATTTCAAAACCTTTCCTTATAGCTTTCTTTGATTCCCTTAAGTTAATATGGAAGGCAATAAGCTCACAAAGCCATGAAGACTGAAGGAGTTCTATGTGCATGCTCTGGGCTTGTGACCTGAATGCTTGCCCTTGTTTAGAGTCATGTATCTGGAGTAAAAAATTTATGAGTGCTCAACGGCTCATGTTTTATTATGTAGAATCTAAAAGCACTTTGATAATTAAGCGACAAATAAAAACCTTATCATATTTTTTTAAGAATTTTACGCATAGCAATGGCATTGATAACTGCATAAGCAACAAGGTCCTTGCCTTCTTGTATTAAAGAATGATGGTTTCCATGTAACTTGCCTTTGCACCACATGAAGTACTTGTCGAAGCCTGTTGCCAGATGAACATCAAGCACTTTTTGTGCACACTCATTAAAACATCCAACCACCACAGACATCTCCTTCATAAGGGAAGGAAAAAAGCTTCCATGATAGAGGACAGGGGTTGAAGTGGTAGAGATTTGCATATTATGGCGTCAATTAAAATTTAAACACATACTTGACCGGTCCCTTGGGGGAATCGACGACCACCGCCATCGAGAATGTCAGTCCACGACTGGAACGGCGAGGCTTCTTCCTCTTCTTGGCGCTTTCATTGCTGATGCTTTTCTTGGTCGATACCTAATGATTATAATTGCTTCTCTGCTTTAATAAATCATTAACTGGATGCTCTGTGCCTCTGTTGAAATCACCTCGATAATGTCTGATCAAAAATTCATAATTGACATGCGCTTGGGTGTGAGGCCGATGATAAGGGTGTGAGGCGATTTATGAAGGGGATAAATTTAGGGTTAGAAAAAGTCAATTAGATAAGGGGGGGGGGGGGGGGGGAACTACTCTAGAATATAATACCATGATTATAGGGATTATTTTTAGAAGTTATTAATCATATTACTAAATTACGCTTCTTTATTTATTTAATTATTTAATTTTGATTGACCCACATTTATGCATATAATAACACAATAAATACTTTAAACACCTGAACCTCTCTCTCTCTCTCTCTCTCTCTATATATATATATATATATATATATATATTCATTACTTATACGAGGGCGATTACTTGTTGCAGCGAATTTAGTCGGAATTACCTAAGTGGCAGCATACCATCTGAATGGGCTTCTACAAAGCTGGAGAGGATGTGAGCTATTTAATAATTCCAAATCTCTATCTTTCTTTATATGAATCTCCACTTCTTAACCAATATCATGAACTGTAATCTAGGGACCTACTGGTGAATCGCTTGTCAGGAAGAATTCCATTGTTTTTGGGAAACATAACCTCACTTGTATATTTGTATGCTCTCTCTCAGACCTTCAATAATTCTTTTTTTTCATTTTAATCTGTGATTGATGGATAAATGTATACCAGGAGTCTCGAGAACAACATGTTTTCTGGAACTGTTCCAGCTGAGCTTGGGAAATTAGTAAATTTACAAACGCTGTAAGGTTTTCTTTGTACTGTATAGTTACTATAACAATTAATTGAGAAAAACCTATATATTTGTACATTAATTAGTATGTTATAATATTTTCCTTTCTTGTAAAACCGTATATAGGGTCCTGAGTGCCAATAATCTCTCTGGTGAGCTGCCGTTGGAGCTGAATGGTCTGACCAATTTGACAGAACTGTAAGCATCCCTTATGAACTATTTATCTTAATAAAACTTTACATATTACCATGTCTTATATTTTTCTTTAAATTAATATTTACGTATTCTCATCACTAATGTGCAGCAAGCTAAGTAGCAACAACTTCACTGGGAAAATTCCAAACCTTGGAACCTGGATAAAACTTCAGAAACTGTAAGATTTTATTTTTATGCAACCCCCTAGTTGTTATATATCCTAACCAGGGCAGGGTGGGGCGTGGGGATTAACAAGTAAGAAGTAACAACCTAGCTAAAAGTGCATTTGATTGCATGGATTAATATCATTACAAAGGACAAACAAACTTATGAAAAATACATTTGCATTTACATGGATTAATGTCATCACAATGCCACAAAGGTATGTTCAAAGTTCAAACAAACTTATAAAAAATACATTTGCATTTGCATTTGCATGGATTAATATCATCACAAAGCCACAAAGTTATGTTCAAACAAACTTATGAAACATGGTCGAGGTCTTGTATAGTATATACAGATAACTTCTATAAAATGAGTGCAAGAAATTGAAATGGAGCCCAAGCACTTTTATAGCTTGATGTGTATGTTTATAATTTGTATGGATGCATACTTGATGACAAACTAACACATGTCTCTCATATTAAACCTTTTCTGATATTATTAACTTTCCGTTGATGCTGTTTTTGATTGATTTGGGCACTCTATCTTTTATGATCAGAGAAATCCAAGGCAGTGGTCTAGAAGGACCAATACCTGCAAGCATCTCATTCTTGAAAAATTTGACACAACTGTAAGTTAGATACTTCCCTTTCAGGAGAATTCCATTATGTTGTATCCATATAATATGTATGAATGTAAGTTTTTTTTTTTTTTTTTTTAATAATCTGCATGCAGAAGCATCAGTGATTTGGATGGAAATAGTTCGCAGTACTTTCCAGACCTAAGCAACATAACAGGCATGGAGCTACTGTAAGTCAGTTTACGATTTAGAAATCTACTAAAAAGTTGATAAATTTCAAGATTGGATTTTTATTTCTTCAACAACTTTGGGAAAAAATGCAGGATATTCAGAAGTTGTAGACTAACTGGCAGCATTCCAAATTTTTTGTCAGAAATGTCAAGACTGAGGCATCTGTAATAATTCTCCCTCTTCCATTTCTTGATTGATTGAAAGCCGATTTTAGACTATATCCATTAGCATCATCTTGAGCATTTCGTTGTGATTATCTTTAGTGGTTGTTCAAACATCCTGATATACTCTTCATCTCCATTCACACACAGAGACCTCAGTTTCAACAACTTGGAGGGAGATATACCAGATTTGAAAGAATTAGATCTGGAGAAAATGTAAGTAAGATGAGCATTTTACCTTTTTTTTTTCCCATGTATCATTTGCTTCAACTGAGTTTCTTACTTATATATTTGTCTTGATAATTTGATCCTCAATATGCATACCAATATTTAATATATATTTCATTCCATAAGAGTACGGTTCAACAAAATATGGATAAGTTTATATTGTTCCTTGCATATTTAATGAAATAAATACCCGAGTGACTATTGAAAAGGAAAATAAAATAAAAGAGAGCATTATAAATCCCAATAATTATTTTGTGAAATGATTAGGTACTTGACTGGCAACTCCCTGAACGGAAGTATTCCTGCATGGATCAATGGTGGAGATACTACACAGTAGGTTTTCAGTTTTCCTTTTCTCATTTCAGAAATAGTTTTTTCCTGTGACTTAATTTGATGTGCTAGATGCATGGTTGTAGTCTTGGTCATATACATACAATCTGTAAATTTAACCTGAAAATGCTCTTCTTAATATGTAATTTTACTCACAATATATAGTTATATATAATTCATCAACGCTGATATGTGATTGTGATTATGAAACAGCGAGATCGATCTTTCCTACAATAAATTCAACGAAGAAAGTGTGCCCTCATATTGTCGTGAAACTCTGTAAGTTTTAATCTTCCAAATCATCTTGTGATTCTTATCCTGCCCATATAATATTCTAAAGATAAAGCTTATGTCGTCTTTCATTTATTAGGAACTTATTCAGAAGCTACGTTCCTGCAAGCAACTCGTAAGCTTATTATACCCATATATGGGTTAGTTTTTCTAAATTTCACCAAGTTTAATATTCTGATCTTTGATTGAATGCAGAGAGCTTGGGAAGTGCCTTAGCAAGTTTCCCTGTCTAAGGGGTGAGGAAGATACTTTCCTATTCCAATTAATTAATTTGAACATGAAAACCAAAGTTGACTGATTTTTATGTTTTTTGTTTTCTAGAGTACTCCTCAATTCGCATTAATTGTGGGGGACCTAAAGTGACCATTGGAAACTTGACATATGAAGCTGATGAGGATTCAGGTGGAGCAGCTAAGTTTGATCCCACAAGCGGCTTTTGGGGGACAAGTAGCACTGGCAATGCGTTGGGTGGTAATCATAGATTATCCAACTATGTAGCCACCAATGTATCTGCACTGACTATTGATGATAGTCAACTGTACACTACAGCTCGCCTCTCTCCACTATCCATCACTTACTATGGTCGATGTTTACCAAATGGGAACTTTACGGTGACTCTGCATTTTGCAGAGATAGTTTTCAGAGATAATATGTCTTTTCAGAGTCTTGGAAGGCGTTCGTTTGATGTATATATCCAGGTTTGAATTTGATTATTCTTGTTATTATATTTCTGCATTTCAAACAACAGTAGAACTAGTTTCTTTTCAGGAAATATATCCATGTGAAGTGCTCCATTTCAACTATAAAATACTACATATATGCAATTCGCATAATTAAGCAGAATATTTTTGCAGGGTGTGTGTATATTCAAGAATTTTGACATCAGGAAGGAAGCTGGCGGGGTGGATAGAGCTGTAATAAAAGAAATAAAAAATGTTGTTGTAACCAACACAACATTAGAAATCCGTTTCCAGTATGCTGGGAAAGGCACGACAGCAGTCCCGAGTAGAGGATCCTATGGTCCTCTAATATCAGCCATTTCTATGGTGTCTGGTATGTTATTGTTCCGACTTTAATCTTGTGGTTTTATGTGATTTTCATTTTACTGCTAAACTTATAGAGATATATTATAATATATATATATATATATATATATATATATATATATATATATATATATATTCTTGTTGTTTTTATTTAGATATTAGTCCTCCAATCAGTGACAAGAGCATAAAAACTATTGTCATTGTGGCGGTGGCTGGGATTGTATGCCTCATCCTCATCATATTTGGTGTTGAAAGGTTGGCGTTTTATATGCGAGAGCGCTTGAGGTGGGAAAGAGGTGTGTACATGTTTTGATTATAAGAATCCATTTACCCAAAATGCCCCGATAAATATGCTGTTTAATTTGTGAGATAATTGTTTCTTCCCTGTAGATCTGAGAGGATTCAATTTGCAGACGTATCAATTTACCTATAGACAAATCAGAGCTGCCACACGCAACTTTTCAGCTTCAAATAAACTTGGGCAGGGCGGTTTTGGTGCTGTTTATAGGGTAAGTAAATATTTTACACACTGACATTTCAAATAAACTAAAGGTCACTTATAATTTGCAGGGTACACTCTCTGATGGCACTATAATTGCTGTGAAGCAGCTTTCTCAGACATCAAACCAGGGAAACCGTGAGTTTGTGAATGAAATTGGGTTGATGACCGGCATACAACATCCGAATATTGTAAGGCTGTATGGATGCTGTGCGGAATCCAACCACCTAATGCTTGTTTATGAGTACATGGAAAACAATTCTCTGGCTCAGGCTCTATATATATATATATATATATATATATATATATATATATATATATATATATATATATATATATATATATATATATATATATATATATATATATATGTTGTGGGACATTAAAACATTTGTTCTTAAATTCCAGGCCATGGCAACTCTGGTTTGCTACTGGATTGGCCTACAAGGCAAAACATTTGTGTGGGGGTTGGCATTCCTGCATGAGGAATCCATCCTGAGAATGGTTCATAGAGACATCAAGGCTGCAAATGTACTCCTTGATAGACACCTTACTCCAAAGATCGCTGATTTTGGCTTAGCCAGGCTTTTTTCGGAAGACCGCACCCAAGCGCGCACTGCTCCCGCTGGAACTTTGTGAGCAACTAGATCAACCTGTCTTCCAATTAGATCTTTTATTATATATAAAAGACATTTCTTTTATTAACTTTCTTCTTGTTCCTACAGAGGATATATGGCGCCTGAATACGCATATACTGGCCAGTTAACCTACAAAGTAGATGTGTTCAGCTTTGGGGTTCTTGCAATGGAAATTGTAACTGGCACGCCCAACGTATATCCTCCAGCAGATGATCTAGAGTATTTAACTATTGTTCATAGGGTAACATTTATTTTCCTAACTGCTATGATTCCATTCTTCCTACAAATCCCAAATACTTAACCCAATCTTGTTATTTATGATGCATCTGTTTGTCTCCATCATAAGGCTACTGCTTTGCAACAACAAGATGAGAGTTTGATACACTTGGTGGATTCAAGATTGGGATTACATTTTGATGCTGAAGAGGCACTGAGAATGATCAGAATCGCTCTGTTATGCACTAATAATAACCCGAATGAAAGACCTTTGATGTCAGAAATAGTGGACTTGCTTCAGGGAAATATAAATCTACAAGATTATAGAGTCAGATCTCCAGAGACTGGCCATGGTGAGTTCTCTAATCTTGTGCTCTCTCCAGAGACTTACCATGGTGAGTTCTGGAATCTCGTTCTCCGAGAGCACATTGAAGAAGACATTTACTTGGAATGATACTAGGCGTATGATCAGTTATGGACTTAAAGAGATGATTGTTAAGCTTTATTTTTCCTTGTTTCATATTCAGAAGGCCATGAAGGCTTCGCCTATAAATCAATTGTTTCACTCTTAGATTTTGAGATGATGATGCATTGTGCCTTTGTGATATGTTGAGATTGAGATAAGTTATTGATGTTGCCAACAAGACTTGAAAATTTTTTCAACAGATGAGTTGGGAAATCTTTGATCATTCCTTTGATCTGAGTTTTTAGCTACAACGAAGAAAGAAAATAAAAACTAAATTACAAGGTAAGGTGTAAATTACAAAACGTACACAAAATAATCTTCCTTTATCATCACTTTTTAAACTGAAACCAACAAATACAAAAAGAAAAGTAAAACATTGCACCAGGTAGGGCCAAAACTAAGAAAAAGCGTCAGCAATGTGCCTTACCTTATGATTCCTGGTTTAGTAGTGTATCTACATGTATTGGACAAGGCCAAAAATATTATCCGTAGTTAACATTTCTAAATTTCATTCATGTTTCGATTTAAATATCTGTCCGATAATTTCAATTTTTTGATTTATTTTACCACTATTATTATTTAAATACTTACTGTTTGATGTAAAGAAAGTCTTTTTGAAAAATTACATAAACTAAGACTGTACCCACTAATTAAGGAATCATGTTTATCAAGTATCAACTATATTATAGATCCAATGTCATTAGCTATATGTTTATCATTTGCTTTACGAAAACCGGCTCTGAAGTCATGACTACAATAAACTTAAAATCCCGTTAATATTTGCTTTAACTTTTGCATGTCTGATAAGTGGGACGCACCAACTAAGTTGAAGACTTTAATGTTATCATGTAAAGCTTATGTGAGGGATTTTCCATCAATAACTGCAGCATACAGATCATTGTTAAATCCTGTAATCTAGACTATGTTTTTAAATGGAATGTTAGGTTCCGTTATGTAAATAGTTATTAGTTAGTTACTGTTATGTTTGGCAGTTTGTAACTTCTTATAACTGCCATCTCTGTATATGTATATATATGTAAATAATCTATGTAATAAGGCTTGCTGATGGAATAACATTTTGAAGCCGTTTATTGGTAAAACTTGTGGCTTTACTTGAGAATTAAACAAACAATTGATCTTTACTGCAACAAATTGGTATCAGAGCGCAGTAATTTTGTGTAAGATCCTGGACAAGAAGATACGTATGGTATGGCGTCGCATAACAGCAACATCATACAACCCCAATTACCGAAATTAACTGGTAAGAATTACCATCATTGGAGTATCCAAATGAGGGTTCTATATGAATCTCAAGAACTTTGGAGTATTGTTGAAGAAGGCTTACGTGAACCTGCAAGGAATATTGAACAAACACTCCAACAAGTGGCTGAATTACGAGAGAACAAGAAGAAGGACAAGAAAGCACTGTCTTCATATATCAGGCAGTTGACGAAAATATTTTTGAGAGAATCTCAACATCCAAAACATCGAAGGAAGCATGGGACGCACTGCACAAGACTTATCGTGGTGAAGAAAGAGTGAAAATCGTACGGTTACAAACCTTACGCTGTGAATTTGATAATCTGAAGATGAAAGAATCGGAATCAATCGAGGATTTCTATAATCGCATAATCACAATTACTAATCAGATGAGGCTTAACGGAGAAGATATTGAAGACAAACGAATTATCGAGAAGATTTTACGGAGTTTAACCAGGAAATTCGAGTACATCGTAGTCGCAATCGAAGAATCCAAGGACCTTTCTGAAATGTCTCCCGAAAGCCTGTTAGGAACATTACAATCCCATGAACTCAGATTAAAACAATTTGATGCACACCCAATAGAACATGCCTTTCAGTCGCAAGTTTCATTCAAAGACGATACTAACAACAAAGGGAAAGGAAGGGGTCGTGGAAAGCCATCTAATACAAACTCAGTACAAGAAAACGAAGATGAAAACACCTCCAAAGGGCGAGGAAGGGGAAGACCTCTGTCTGAAATTCAATGTTATCATTGCAAAGGTTTTGGTCATACCATAAGATTCTGTAAAAAAAGATTGGCAGAAGAAAGAAAGGAATCAAATTTCATGCATGAAAATGGTGAAAAAGAAGACGATACCATGTTCATGACATGGGAAACACCGGATATAATACCTGATGAAGTGTGGTACATCGACTCTGCATGTAGCAATCATATGACTGGGAACAGGAGTTTGTTTGTGGAACTAGATGAAACAGTAAAAAGCGAAGTTAGAACAGGGGATGAAAAAAGGCACATAGTTCAAGGCAATGGCATTGTTCGAGTAAAAGCAAATAAAGGTCCTAGAAGAATAACGAATGTTTATTTGGTTCCTGCTTTAAAATACAACCTTCTTAGCGTAGGACAACTTTTATTAAATGATTATGAAGTTAACTTTAAAGGGCTCCTATGTGTGATTAAAGACAAGGAAGGTTGCATTCTTGGTAAAGTGAATATGACCAACAATAAGATGTTTCCTCTTAAATTCAACAAGGATACGTTGGCTTCTTTTAAGGTGTCAACTTTTAACAAATCTGACCTTTGGCATCTGAGATATGGACACCTGAGCTTCGAGTCATTAGCATATATGTGTAAGCATCAACTAGTACATGGTATGCCAGAAATCAACAGAGTTAGGCGAGTATGTGAGGGTTGTGCATTGGGTAAACATGCAAGAAGTCCATTTCCTCAAGACCAGGCATGGAGAGCATCAAAACTTCTGGAACTAATTCACACAGACGTGTGTGGACCTATGAAGACGGAGTCCATAGGAGGGAGTTACTACATGCTCACATTCATTGATGATTTTAGCAGAAAAACGTGGGTTTACTTCCTCAAAGAGAGATCTCAGGTATTTGAAGATTTCAAGATCTTTAAGTCATCAGTAGAAAAACAAAGTGAGCACAACATCAAGACCATACATACCGATAACAGGGGAGAATACACTTCACATCAATTTGAAGATTTCTTAAAGGAAGATGGAATTTCACATCAAAAAACCACATGATATACGCCTCAACAAAATGGCGTTTCAGAAAGGAAGAATAGAACCATAATGGAGATTGCAATGAGCATGCTTAAAGGAAGGAAGGTACCAATCAGATTTTGGGCAGAAGCGGTCGCATGCGCAGTGTATCTGCTAAACCGAGCAGCTACAAGAAGTGTTAAGGGGAAAACACCCCAAGAAGCTTGGGGAGGGGTTAAACCTGGAGTTTCTCATTTAAGAGTGTTTGGATGCGTTGCTTATTCTCATGTTCCAAAAGAAAGAAGGGGTAAACTGGATGATAAATCAGAAAAATGTATCTTCATAGGTTATAGTGAAACCTCAAAAGCCTACAAACTTTACAACCCAACAACTAGTAAGGTAATCATCAGTAGAGATGTTTTATTTGAAGAGGATAAAGGATGGGATTGGCATCAAAACACTAATGAAGGATCAAGAAAACTTATTGAAGAAGATGTGGTAAATGAAGACCAAAACATTAATGCCAATGGTGGTGATAATGGAGATGATGATCATATGCACTCAAACAATTCAAGTCCCACACCATCAAAGCCATCATCACCTACATCGACATCAACACCCGGTTCTACACCAAAGAAATATAGAAGTCTGGATGACATATATTCAAGATCAGAACAACTTAACATTGATGATCTAGTGGATTTTTGCTTATTCGCTGATGCAGACCCAACTCACTTTGAGTCAGCAATTAAAGAAGACAAATGGAGGAAAGCAATGGACCAGGAGATAGAGTCTATTATGAAGAACCACACTTGGGACTTGGTAGAACTTCCACCAGGGCATAAACCCATTGGTGTCAAATGGGTTTATAAGACAAAATTAAAAGAAAATGGTGAAGTCGAGAAGCATAAAGCTAGATTGGTAGTGAAGGGATACAAGCAGAAGTTTGGGATCGATTATAATGAAGTGTTTGCACCAGTTATTCGCTTGGAGACTATTTGGTTAATCGTAGCATTAGCAGCTCAAAATGGATGGATTATAAACCAAATGGATGTAAAATCAGCATTCCTAAATGGTGATTTGCTCAAAGAGGTGTACATTGATCAGCCACCTGGTTATGTCAATCAAAACGAAAAACATAAGGTATGTCGTTTAAGAAAAGCTTTATATGGTTTAAAACAAGCACCACGGGCTTGGTATAGTCGCATAGACAGATATTTTATGAATCATGGTTTCAAGAAATGTCCACATGAACACACGTTGTTTATCAAAGAAAGAAATGGTGAGTTCCTATTCGTATGCCTATACGTGGATGATCTGATTTTTACTGGGAATAGTACAAAGATGTCACTAGAGTTTAAAAAATCAATGAAAGGTGAATTTGAGATGACAGACTTAGGATCTCTACATTACTTTCTGGGAATTGAAGTAAAACAAAGCATTAACAAGATTTCTATTATGCAAAAGAAGTATGCTCAAGATGTGTTAAAGCGATTTCATATGGAGGATGCCACTCCATGTTCGACCCCAATGGAACTAGGCTTAAAGCTCTCAAGGGAGGCAAATGGAAAAGAGGTTGATTCAAGTTTGTTTAGGAGTCTAGGTGGTAGTTTGATGTACCTATCTACTACTAGACCAGATATCACCTATGTTGTGAGTTTAATTAGTAGGTTTATGGAACACCCAAAACAAGAACACTGGGAAGCTGGCAAGAGGATTCTTCGTTACATCAAAGGAACAGTTGGACATGGAATTTGCTACAAGAAAGTTGATAAATCAAGATTGACTGCTTATGGGGACAGTGATTATGGAGGAAGTGCAGACGACAGTAGGAGTACTTCAGGGTATGTTTTTAACATTGGTTCAGGTGCCATTTCATGGCAATCAAAAAAACAGAAGGTTGTTGCATTGTCTTCAGCAGAGGCTGAATATATGTGCACCAGTTTAGTGGGGTGTCAAGCAATTTGGATGCGAGGGATACTTGAAGAACTTTACTTGAGAATTAAACAAACAATTGATCTTTACTGCAACAATCATAAGATAGTCCAGAAAGTTGAGCTTTTCATGTGCTAATATCTGCTTCTTTACATTTTCTTCCGTGACGTGCAAGGGAAAAATCATCATTTTATGAGAAAAAGTAGCGAAAACAATGAAAACAGAAAACTTGACGTACGCTTGCCTTTGAATTTATGTTTTTGTCCCCGATTTTTTTTGACTAATACTACTACGATTTTAGGGATCCCAAGGTTATTATTTGTCTAAGGAACCTACAAGCAAAACTGTTCAAAACTTTCACAAAGTTTCTATTAGGATGTTATATTCTGATAATTCTACCCAAATATAACATTGCACATTAAAAATAATCGCTACATGAAAATGAACTCATTAGCTTTACATTAAGGTTAAGTTGTAGAATAAAGTATAATGTTGTATGTGTAATCAAATGGGAGTAACCACGATGATGTTTAGTAAAGAAGATAAAACCTGTGTATGGTAAGCCAATGTTTACAAAAGTCAAACACGTATTAATATATAGCACATTAAAAAAGGAGATAAAATAGACGGTAGCGGATAAAATAGACGGTAGCGGATGCAGTAGGGGGCAGGTGAGTGCTTCATAACTCTACAAGTTTCCCTTTATCCTCTCCCCTACCAACTATGGCTTCTGGAAAACGACGATCCACCCATTTCTTGTAACCAACAATCTCTTTGGTTACATTGATGAATCTGTCCCATGTCCTAACCCGACCCTACCCGCAGCAGACAAAGCTACATCAGCCGAACCCCAACCGAATCCTGCTCATGCCATCTGGCTTGCGAATGATGCGCATGCTCCTCCTGTATACAATTTCAGAAGCGTCTTACCCACATGCATAGGGAACGACATCAAGAGACCTTTGGCTCTATCTACAACGAGCCTATGCACCACAATCTTCCTCCAGGGAATACACACTCAAAACCCAACTCCTTAAACTAGAGATGAAATCCGAAGAAACCGCTTCTGCCTACTTGTTACGTGCTCAAGAATACTCTGATGCATTGGAAAACATTGGAGAAATTGTGAAAGAGAAAGACCTTGTTATGTTAGTGATATCTGGCCTTCGTGAGGAATACAACGGCCTCAAATCCACTCTCCTTGCTCGACAATCACCTGCCTCCTTTCAAGATCTTCATGGTCTTCTTGCTGATCATGACTTTATGGTCAAGAAGACCTCACTTACGGTTGCTCCTATCCAAGATTTTACTGCCACTTCATCCAACCGCTCCACTCCCATCACCACTAATCTATCAATTGATCACCTTAAGCCCTTCAATAGCTTGTTTCATAGCCTGGTCTACAACTCAACCCGGATACCACCTCACCCCAAGCCTTCTATACAAATCGCCACCAGCCCTCTCGTGGTCGGGGCAGCTACAACCCCATATCAGGAGGTACGAGGAGTCAATTCCCATGGGCTTCCACCCAAAACATCGTGTATGGCACGTATAACCGGTATGGTATTGGTCACATCCCGTCCCAGTGCCCTAACCGTGACCCTAACACCACCCGCTCCCGCCCACAACCCTCTGCTAACTTTGCCAAAAACCGATCTCAAACTACTACTTGGCTCACCGACACCGGTTCAAGCAATCATGTTTCTCATGATCTCTCCTCCATTGATAGTCCCACACCCTATTTTGTGGAGGATGCTCTTCACGTTAGCAATGGTATGGGTTTACCTATTCTTAATATTGGTTCTACTCGTTTTTATTCACCTTGAAAAACTTTTTCATTGTCCAATATTCTTCATGTTCCTCAAATAAAAAAGAATCTTCTTTCTGTTCAAAAATTTTGCTTAGATAATGATGTTTTCTTTGAGTTTCACTCTTCCTTTTTTGTTGTGAAGGACAATACTACCAAAACTACCCTCCTCACAGGTCCAAGTAACAATGGGCTCTACTCTATTCGTCTTCCATCGTTTAAGAGTCTTCCCAAAGTTGCATTCACCACTCTAAAAGCACCGACTAACATTTGGCATCAACGGGGCATCCTTATCCGCAACTTTTAAAGTTTATGTGCTCTAAATATTGTCTTCTGGTTTCTAGTATATCAGATTCTTTTTGCACTTCTTGTCATATTGGGAAATCATCTAAACTTCACTTGTCTACTTCTACTTTTAATAGTAAAAATTTCCTAGATCTTGTTGTGTGTGATGTTTGGGGCCCTGCCTGTGACCTCAGTTGATGGTCATAATTACATTTTTTATGTGTTGATGATTTCTCTCGCTTTATGTGGATATTTACACTTACACGCAAATCTGATGTATTTGAAGTGTTTAAACAATTTCTTACCGTCACTGAACGTCAATTCTCTACAAAACTTAAGTATGCTCAAACGGATTGGGGGGGGGGGGTGTGAATTTCGAAAATTAACACCCTTTTTCAACTCTCTTAGTATTACTCACCGTCTCTCTTGCCCTCATACGAGTGAAAAGAATGGCCTGGTTGAGAGGCGCCATCGTCATGTGGTTGAAACTGGTTTGACTCTTCTTGCTCAATCTGGTGTTCCAAATACTTACTGGCACTTTGCTTTTGACACTGCAGTCTATCTTATAAATCGCATGCCATCTCGTACCACTTCTCGTATATCACCCTTTGAGAATCTCTTTACACGACAACCTGATTTCTCTTTTCTGAAAGTTTTTGGGTGTCAATGTTTTCCTCATCTTAGAGCATACAATTCACATAAAATGGATTTTAGGTCAATTCCATGTGTCTTTCTTGGATACAGCTCCCCTCACCAAGGGTACCGATGTCTTGATCCCACTACAGATAAAGTATACATCTCTTGTCATGTTCGTTTTCACGAGAATTTTTTTCCCCTTTCTCGCACCGGCTCCAGTTACACCTACACCCTCCACAACCAACCCTTACGTATCCACCTACCCACTCCCTGTTATCCCTGAGACATCTATACCAAATGATATTGATGGGTTTTAGCCATAAGAACTTTCCTATGTTCGCATGTAAAACCCTAATGCTTGGATCTAGGCTTTCTAATTAAACATGCTTTGAATCCAAGACTTCTAATGACTAATTAGGTTAAATAACAACATTGAAACAGATCTAGAACCATACCTTTGAATTCCCTGTTGATCTTGTAGTCTTTGAGCTTCTAGAGTCACAAATGTCACTCCTCTAATGGCTTACAAACATCAATAGCAAAGAAGATGATTTAGGAGAGAGGAGAGGGGAGGAAATCGGCCAGAGTTCTCTTACTTTAGGTGAGGTGCCAATTTCCCTTAGCCATGGGGTCTATTTATACTTGTAGACTCCTTAAGGGTTACAGTCTAAACCCTAATTGGATAATCTTCTCTTAAGGCTATCCAAATCCTTTCCTTAGATAAGTCATGGACGATATTGAAGCTATCCTAGCTTCTAGAATCCATCCACTATATATCTAAAAGGATTTATAGTCTAAAGCTTAACTATCAAACAATTGACAGTTTATACCCCTTTATTTAATTAATCTCTTTAAGTCACCAAATTAATTCCAATTAATTCTATGACTTATATTAATCAAATAACAATATATTATTCTTCATATTATTCTCATAATATATTAATAATATTTACTCTCTCTCAATAAATCATCGTATCAAGTTGCTATGGTGAAGGCAACCCAAAAGGACCATGTACAACCCGGTCAAATACTTGCCTAATATAGTTGCAGCCTTAGACACTATTCCAACAGTCTCCCACTTGGATACGTCTAGTAACTATATGCACAAGTACAATTCGGTTTGCAATCGTAGCTCTCAAAGACGCTGTCAAACTCTGATCTAATCAATCTTGTCCTTTAGATAAGGGATCGTACAGTCCTCTGTAAGATATCATGCTAACAATCCTATGGAATGGTTAGTCAAGCATTTAGGTTTCTCGACTTCTGATTTATTTGACATAGAACTTAATCGAACACATCAATTCAGTTCTGACCGGGCCCGACACATAAGTGAAATCAAATCATCGAGCGGCCGAGATATCGCTTTTACCTTCTTAGATAAAAGTTACAAATAAACTTTGACTTATATGCATTTACTTACTCATTAATCAACTATACACAACAATGCGTTTTATAACACTGAGTTACTGATGCGTTTTCGCATTATCAATGTACACTCAATTAATAAATAACAAACCATATATCTAGGTTTTAAGACTATATGATATTATCGTCTTGCGATCACCTTTTATATCTTATTCCATAAAGTGATTCTAACAAGCGCGAGTTTGTTCTAATGCTCAAAACTAGTTCATAAGCACTCATGAACGTTGCAGCAATCCTTTGCTATGTCTAACACCATTTAGAAAATCTACACACCAATTCATGACAATCTTCATTCATATCTACTTCCAACATATGAACGATTGTGGACAATTTGAACAATTCATTTATTCCTAATAAACTCAATTATTCTGGAAGTCAAAACATGCAAAGTGAAACAATAGTTAAACAATTAACATAAGACAGTAACATTACTCATAAATAAAACTCCTTTATTTAATCATCAAATGTTAATTACATTTATCTATTACACGTTTCTAATACTATCTAACCTATGCTAATATCATCCTAATAAACTCAATTATTCTGGAAGTCAAAACATGCAAAGTGAAACAATAGTTAAACAATTAACATAAGACAGTAACATTACTCATAAATAAAACTCCTTTATTTAATCATCAAATGTTAATTACATTTATCTATTACACGTTTCTAATACTATCTAACCTATGCTAATATCATCCTTCAGCCCAATACTCCTAGCATGCTGCAAGTGCTTAACCCTACTCAGTCCCTTCGTAAGCGGATCTGCTGGGTTATCTTCTGATGATATCCTCTTCACTATGAGTTGTCCTTCTTCTACACGATGTCTAATGAAATGATATTTTCTGTCGATATGTCTTGATCTACCATGATCCCTCGGTTCCTTGGTCAAGGCAACCGCTCATTCGTTATCATAGAAAATCTCCATGGGCTCCTTTATGGCAGGTACAACTCCAAGATCACCGATGAAGTTCTTTAGCCATATTGCCTCCTTCGACGCTTCGCTCGCTGCAATGTACTCTGATTCGCACGATGAATCAGCTACGGTCTCCTGCTTGGAACTCTTCCATGTCACTGCTCCTCCATTTAGGGTAAAGATCCAGCCCGACTGCGAACGGTAGTTGTCCCTGTCGGTCTGAAAACTGGCGTCACTATACCCTCGCACCTTCAAGTCATCACTCCCTCCGAGGACTAAGAACCATTCCTTCATCATCCGAAGGTACTTAAGGATGTTCTTCACCGCAATCCAATGTGCTCTGCTAGGATTCCCTTGATATCTGCTAACCATGCTCAAAGCGAAGGCTACATCAGGGCGAGTGCAAGTCATAGCGTACATGATTGAGCCAACTGCGGAAGCGTATGGTTCTCGGCTCATTTCTGCTATCTCAGCTTCGGTACTCGGACTTTGAGTCTTACTCAACTTGGCATTACTTTGTATCTGTAGTTCTCCCTTCTTTGAGTTTTCCATACTAAAACGTTTTAGTACCTTCTCTAAGTAAGTATTCTGACTAAGTCCAATTAGTCTCTTACTTCTTTCTCTTACTATCCTTATTCCCAAAATGTAAGAAGCCTCTCCGAGGTCCTTCATAGCGAAGCACTTCCCGAGCCAGAACTTAACTTCCTGCAGAGTCGGGATGTCGTTTCCTATGAGTAATATGTCATCGACATATAGAACGAGGAAGCTTACTATACTCCCACTGGCTTTGACATATACACAAGATTCATCTTCGCTTCGTACAAATCCAAACTCTTTGACTTTCTCATCGAAGCAAAGATTCCATCTGCGAGACGCTTGCTTAAGTCCATAAATGGACTTCTCAAGTTTACACACTCTATTTGGATGCTTCGGATCCACAAACCCCTCTGGCTGAGCCATGTAAACATCCTCAGCTAGCTTTCCGTTAAGGAAAGCGGTCTTGACATCCATTTGCCAAATTTCATAATCATGAAATGCGGCAATTGCTAGCATCACTCTAATAGATTTAATCTTCACAACTGGTGAGAAGGTCTCATCATAGTCAACTCCTGGAGTTTGAGTAAAGCCCTTCGCAACCAATCGTGCTTTATATGTGTGTACGTTTCCATCCACATCGGTCTTCTTCTTGAAGATCCATTTGCACCCAACGGTCTTATGTCCGGGCACATAATCAACCAAATTCCAAACTTGGTTATCATACATGGATTGGATCTCGCTATCCATTGCCTCTTTCCATTTCGCAGACTCCGGGCCTACCATGGCTTCCTTATAGCTATTAGGTTCATCAAGATTTACTAGTGTACCATCACTAATATACGTGTCCCCTTCGGTAGTAATATGAAAACCATAAAACTGGGGATGAACTCTAACTCTATCGGAACGTCTAAGAGGTAAGGACTCGTCAATCGGTTCAACCGGAGTTTCCTCCTCGGGTTGAGTGCCAGCGGTAGAGGTTCCTTCATCTATCGACTCTTGAATCTCTTCAAGTTCGATTTGCCTCCCACTGTCTCCTTAGCTTATGAGTTCTCGCTCTCGGAAAACTCCTCTCCTCGCAACGAAGACAACATTGTCCTTCAGTCTATAGAAGAGATATCCAAAGGATGTCTGCGGGTAGCCGATGAAAATACATCGCTCACTTCGAGGTTCAAGCTTGTCATGAGTATCTCGTCTTACGAAAGCCTTGCAACCCCAAACCTTGATGTGTGCCAACGAGGGAGCTTTCCCTGTCCACATCTCGTGAGGTGTTTTGGCAACCTTCTTAGTAGGGACTCGGTTAAGGATATGGGTGGCAGTCTCTAAGGCATACCCCCAAAAAGAGATAGGTAGTGAAGCATGACTCATCATAGAGCGAACCATATCCAATAAGGTTCGATTACGCCTTTCTGTCACACCATTCAATTGCGGTGTCCTAGGAGGCGTCAGTTGCGAAACTATTCCACACTCCTTGAGATAATCGTGGAATTCAAGACTTAGGTACTCTCCTCCTCGATCGGATCAAAGCATCTTGATTTTCCTGCCCAATTGATTCTCCACTTCATTCTTGAACTCTTTGAACTTTTCAAAGGTTTCTGACTTTTGCTTGATTAAATAGATATACCCATATCTACTATAATCATCGGTAAAAGTCACATAGAAGCGGTTCCCATCCTTCGTGGTTGATCTAAAGGGTCCACATACATCGGTATGTATTAGGTCCAATAGACCCTCACCCCTTTCACAAGTACTCGTGAAGGGTGACTTAGTTATCTTTCCAAGTAAACAAGACTCACATGTGTCATCTTCCCTAAGGTCGAATGACTCCAACACTCCATCCTTTTGGAGTTGGGCTATGCGTTTCTTGTTGACATGTCCAAGACGACAATGCCACAAGGATGCTTTATCCATACTAGTGGAAGAATCAATATTCAAAACATCATTTCCTAAGTTATCAACAATCATAACAGTTTCATATATTCCATTACATGGTATAGCTTCAAAGTAAAAGACACCATTTAGATAAGCCAAAATAGAACCATTCTCATTATTAAAAGAAAATCTAAATCCTTGTCTATATAAACCATGAAATGAAATGATGTTTCTAGCCATTTCTGGCGAATAGCAACAATTGTTCAAATCTAAACATAAATTATTCCTAAGCACTAAAGAATACACTCCAATCTTGGTCACATGCGACAATCTTCTGTTTCCCATGATTAGATTGATCCTTCCTTGCTCCACATCCCTACTTCTTCTTAGTCCCTGCACATTAGAACAAATGTGATAACCACAACCGGTATCAAGAACCCAAGAAATAGCATGATTAGAATCGTTAGATTTAATTGTGTATATACCTGCGAAAAATGGCTTGATCTTTCCTTCTTTGATTGCTTGCAGGTATTATGGGCAGCTTCTCTTCCAATGTCCTATCTTGTGGTAGTGGTGGCACTCTGCCTCCTTCGGGTTAGGACAGCGCTTAGCGGGATCAACTTTGGTCCCACTAGAAGAGGCACCATCTCGGGCTTTAACCTTGCGATAGTTCTTCGATGAATCCTTCCTCTTCTTTCCCTTTCCTTGACCAATTGCCAAGACAGGAGCAGCAGGTGGATTGGGAGTAGGTGTAACAGACTTGTCTTTGAAGTTGCTCTCAGTGACCCTCAAGAGACCTTGGAGTTTGCTTAGGGTGACCTCCTCTTTGTTCATGTGGTAGGTCATCCTAAATTGGTTGTACATCGGAGGCAAAGAGTGAAGCACCATGTCGATCGCTAAGTCTTCCCCAAAGTCAACATTTAACTTGCGAAGGCGGTCGACATACCTTTGCATCTTTTGCAGGTGCACGGTAAGAGATTCTCCATGACCCATCTTAGCAGAAATCATGTTAGTGAAAATCTCATAACGCTCTTGTCTGGCGTTTTGGTGGTATCTCTCCAATAAGTCTTGGTGCATCTCGTACGGGTACATGTACTCGTAGGACTTTTGGAATTCAGAGTTCATGGTGGCAATCATGATGCAATGTACCTTCGTTGCATCTCGCTCATGAGTCTCAAAAGCGGTGATTTCGGCCGGAGTAGCGATTTCGGGGTTGATCTTCTCAAGCTTTTCATCGAGGACATACTCCTTATCCTCATAGCGAGAAATGGTGCGAATGTATCTTATCCATTCGCTAAAGTTCGTTCCATCGAAGGTGACCTTTTGGAAAAGGCTCATCAACGTCAAAGAACTAGCAGCAGTGTTGTTTGCGTTCAACATCTACAAATAGAAAGGACAAAGATAGATTAGAATAAGAATCCCTAATTATCACCCAATAAGAAAAATTAGGGTTAGGATCCAACAATAACATTTACATACTAGAAAAGGGATGCCGTAATCTAACATGCAAATAAATTGAAGGTAAGTGAATGACGATTCACTAATTCTCCATCACAAAACTTAAACTATTAGTCCTAAGTGTATTGAGAATTCCTAGGTTCAGATGAGATTCATTGAAACTATTCAATGGCATGTTTAAATCTCGATATGCCCCTCTTGTTTATGACTGGGATACCGAGGATCACAAAGCGGGTGTGAATTACCATGCAAATTCACATGGTGCCTTTATTGTAACGATCACCTATTCGATGTGCCGGTAAACCACACACGCTCCATCGAACTATGATAAACAATGAACCACCCTTTGCCACCTTTGCTTAGAACCAATTAGTGTGCCGGTAAACCACACACGCTCCACTAACTTCTTAGCAAGGGTGCAAAGTGTAATTTCATGGGATTGCATCAATTCACTTTTCCTAAAGTAACTAAGATTGGGAAATTTTAAAAATGTGTAGTTACTTTGTATTACTTATTATACTTTTAATGAGAGGATGAGGTTGCCCTATCCTACCCGTTCGGCTAACGACCCTCCACCAATCAAGCAAGCGGTGGGTGTGAGTGTACACCCATTAAGCGCCATTTTATAGGCCGCAACCTTATACCCACCTTATAGATCGGCTTCGTGAATGAGGCCTACTAACGGTAAGACTAGCATTTAGTCATACATACATATATATATATATATATATATATATATATATATATATATATATATATATATATATATATTATTCTAGTATATCATATTAGTATAGGGTTGTGTTTTAAACCTTTTAAAACCTAGGGTTTGAAATTTAAGTTGTCTAAATTAAAACTTTTAATCACAAATATAAATTTTAAAACTTGAGGGAAAGTTTTAAACATTTAAAACATGGAGGATCAAATAACAAATAATTCCAATTAACAGTTAATATCCTAATTATCTATATTTGATTTATTCAAGATTTCTTTTAAGATAATTACCAAAATAATCAAAATAATTAATTAATTATCATATAAGGAAATTAAATATTTTATTAGATGATAAATATCTTTAATTAGATCAAGATTATAGTCATATATATCAAAAAATCGGATTAGGGTTGATCTAATTAGTTTAAGGAAAGTTTCCATAAGATAATTATGAAAAAAAATCCCGAATCTGGCCATTCTTGACACCTGGACTCGCCGAGTGCACAAAGGGACTTGCCGAGTCAGGCCTACTCGCCGAGTCCACTTTGGAACTCGCCGAGTCCATGACTCAGAAACCAAAAAATCGAATTTTGCAGGTTTGTTTCAGTTAATCAAGCAACAATTTATTATTCTTCATTCTATGGTGAAGGAAACCTAAAAGGACCATGCACAACCGGGTCAAATACTTGCCTAATATAGTTGCAGCCTTAGACACTATTCCAACAGATATACCACCACCACATCTTTCACCATTACCCCCACCCACAGCTCCGATTACTACACCCTCTTTCCATAAGATAATTATGAAAAAATCCCGAATCTGGCCATTCCTGACGCCTGGACTCGCCAAGTGCACAAAGGGACTCGCCGAGTCAGGCCTACTTGCCGAGTCCACTTTGGAACTCGCCGAGTCCATGACTCAGAAACCAAAAAATCAAATTTTGCAGGTTTGTTTTAGTTAATCAAGCAACAATTTATTATTCTTCATTCTATGGTGAAGGCAACCTAAAAGGACCATGCACAACCGGGTCAAATACTTGCCTAATATAGTTGCAGCCTTAGACACTATTCCAACAGATATACCACCACCACATCTTTCACTATTACCTCCACCCACAGCTCCGATTACTACACCCTCTCCTGCCCCTGCTTCGGTGTCACCTGCAAATACGACTGCCATGCCTTCTTCAGCAGTATCAGTTGCTACGTCGGAGCCACCGCTATTCACCTATGTGCGTCGGAATCGGTGCAACACTACCACCAGAGAACCTGTCACGACTTCATCTCCTGGGGCTCCTTCCACAGACACTCCTGCCACTCAGGTTCGCCCCTCTAACCTTCGTCCAAACCCGAAAAAGTCAACTCAATTTGATCCATCTGCTTTTCATGTTACTACCCAACATGAACAGGAACCCACAACCTTCTCTGCTGCTGCTAAACATCCACACTGGCAAAAAGCCATGACTGATGAATATGAAGCCCTACTACGCAATGGCACATGGAAACTTGTGCCACACTCACCTAATCTTAATATTGTCGACTGCAATTGGGTTTACAAAATTAAACGAGACCACCCTGGTACTGTAACACGTTACAAGGCGCGTCTCGTAGCCGACGGGTTTCATCAGCAACCCAGTATTGATTTTCATGAGACGTTCAACCCAGTTGTCAGGTTTACTACTGTACGGGTAGTTCTGTCCTTAGCTGTGTGTAACAACTGGCCCCTCCGTCAGCTGGATGTTAAAAATGCATTTCTTCATGGTGATCTTAATGAGACTGTCTATTTACGCCAACCTCCTGGCTTTGTTGATCCACGCAAACCCAACCATGTTTGCTTACTACATAAATCCCTGTATGGTCTTAAGCAGGCCCCACGTGCTTGGTTTCATCGGCTATCTTTGGCTTTTCATGCTCTTGGTTTTAAAGGGTCTCACACGGACCCCTCCCTCTTTATACTCTCAGATTCGGATACAAAAATTTATATGTTAGTTTATGTTGATGATATCATCATTACATGTAACAACCCTGGTGCTATTGAGAACATAGTAACCAGCCTAAGTCATACTTTTTCTCTTCAAGACATGGGAGCTCTCTCGTATTTCCTTGGTGTCAAAGTTGCTTATCGTGGCACTAGTCTTTTCTTGTCTCAACAACAATATGTCTTGGATATTTTACAGCATGCAGGTCTTACCGATGCCAAGCCGACCAGTACTCCACTTCTTACAGGTGCCTTCTCTCTCTCTCTTGGTGACAGCCCACTCTTTGAGAATCTTGTACAATATCGTCAAGTAGTTGGCGCTCTATAATATGTCACCCTATCCAGACCCGACATCACCTATGCCGTCAACAAAGTCTGTCAGTTCATGCATTCTCCAACTACTAATCATTGGTATGCTGTTAAACAAATTCTTCGGTATCTTAAGGGCACCAGTACTTTTGGTCTTCGTCTTACACCATCGCCTGACACCACTATTCATGCTTATGGAGATGCGCAATCTCCTTTGGTTACTGCTTTGTCAGGCGCTGATTGGGCTGGTTGCCTGAATGACCGTCGATCTTGTTGGGTTTTGAGCATTCTAACACTCCTATGTGTACATGCAACCCTAAATATCTTGGATCTATGTTTTCTCTATTATACATGCAAATATGAACTTTCCAAGGTATTCATCCTAACTAGCATAATAACATTGATTCATATGAATATATCAACTTAGAATTACATACCTCTTTGATGTAGAATGTCTTCATGAAGCTTGAGTGCCTAGTGCCCCAAGTGTGACACCTCAAATGGTTCACACAACACCAAATGCACATGGAATCACTTGAGAGAAATGGAACACTTCATGAAAATCGGCTAGCCCTTTTTATTACCTATAGTGGCCGATTTTCTCCAAGAATAAGATCATTATATAGTTAGGGTTACACCATGTAAACCCTAATTGTCATGCCCTTTCATTTCCATGATCCATGGGTACAAATACACCATGGAGCATCTTATGGGTTTTAGCCCAACTTGACAATCCATGGAGCATTAGCCCACTATATAAGTATGGATGGTTTACACAATCAACCCATATATTTAATTAGTCTTCTTTTGATCAGTTAATTAATCCTAGATTAATTCTTGATCAATACTGATTAAATAATCTTATTAGTATATTAAAACGTATAATATATTAACAAACCTTAAGTGTTATTTCTCTCGTTATAATCTATCCAAATGCATGATGCCATGCAACCCAAATGGACCATGTCGGATCGGGTCAAGTCTTACCAATTATAGTTATGGACTTAGACATTAATCCAACTGTCTCCCACTTGGATAAGTCTAAAACTATTATTGCAAGTATGACTTCAAGAACTGACTGGCAATCGTAGCTCTCAAAAGCTTCTGTCGAACTCTGACCTTGCCGATGATCTTTGACCTTTGTCAATGACTTGTCCATTAGATAAGGGATCACATATTCCTCAATTCTAGATATCATATGGACTGAAACATGGATTATAATCATTCTCTCTGTCCATTTGTTGTTTCCCGATTTCCGATTTATGACGACCGACTAATTGAACACATCAAATCAGTCCAGGCCCGACCGAGCACTTACATTTGTCATCACCAAATCATCGAGGGGCCCACAGATATCACTTTTATCCCGAAGGTAAAAGGAATGGATAAACTTCAACTCATATGGCTTATTCTACTACTTGTTAAATCATACACAAAGGCACATTTTATAACATCGAGTTACCGAATCCATTTTCGTGCATTCAATGTACAACCAGCTCATAGTAACAAATCATATTGAAGAATATAAGATATTATCGTCTCATGATCACTCATGATAAAATCCATGAAGTGATTCCAATAAGCGCGAGTTGAATCCAATACACAGAACTTATGAACACTCATGAGTGTTGTAGCCCTTTGTCCAACATCTTAGACCTCTACAAGCCTACCCATTACAGTCTTAATTCATATCTACTTCCAACATATGACGGACTGTGGATGGTTTGAATAACTTACTCATCCAGAACAATGACCTAGTTATTCTGGAAGTTAAAACATGCAAAGTGAAACACAATAATAATTGAGTCCAATATGGTATCAAAACCTATGAACATAAATAAAGCACCTTTTATTTATCACCATACGATTACACATTATTCATTGTATACTGTTTTAGCTATCAACTTTATTCTTGAATTTAAAACAATAGTTGTCCCATGCTCCAAGCATGTACACTATGTTTTCTAAACACTAGTCATGCCATACACCAAGTATGCATACTATGTTTGTCTATGATCTTTACTTTGTGTAATATATCAATTGAACATAACTCCAATGATCCTCTTTTCACAGTCACAAATCCTTACTGGAAATGCAAGAATTCCAAATTCATGCCATTTACTGAAATCTGTTAGATTCTAAACTTATATGCATTGATCATCTTGTAATAATTATGCACAAAGTCAGAAAAACCTGACAACAACCATTACAGAGCATTCCAAAGGAGATCAGCTCCTTGGAAACATCCTTCTTGCATTAAGTTTCCTAATCTTACACAGATTGAATAATTTCTAAGTTTGAATCATTTCCAGATTCCATTTTCACTATCACTTCTGAACAAGAGTTGCCTCCTTACAGATTATGTCAATATGGTCCTTCTAGAATTATTATTATACTTCCAACTATCCTTGAGAAACCAATCTTTGGTAAACCTTAGATTTTCCTCGACAATTGCTTAATCCTTTTAGTCATATCCAGTTCTAGACCTTTTCCCTTCTTAATGCCCCAGGCATTTGGAAAATTTTAGAAAGGATGCATATTATAGCACATGTAATCGATCCTATACCCGAAGCATATGGGACACGATTCATGATGTCTCACATAAAGACATGATACTAGACCAGTCCTTTTACTAGAATATTTCTATTTTCCAAGTTCTCATAATTCAGATTATGAAAAGGGATGCCGTAATCATAATCGAATTTTAGAACGCAAATAATGGACCCATATATAGAATTTTCTTATGTTGAGCCATTCCAACATATCATTCATATATATACTTGACTAACTTGATTAAAATCTCACGATCTAAGCTTATAGATTTGAGATGAAGTTAATTTCCTCTCCCTTAATTATAGCAAAACAACTCTTTCCCAAGTGAAACTTTTGTTTTCTATAATTAACATTGCTAACTTGCAATACTTATTATAATTATCATGCTCCCACTAACATGATGATTATTAGCATAACACTTATGCTCCCACTAGCTTTGACATGTACTCAGAAATCAGCTGGACTTTTAGAAAAACAATACTTTATTGACTTTCTTACCAAAGTTTAGATTTCTGATACTAGATTGCTTTGATAAAACTTTATCAATATCATACACCTTATCTTAGATAGCTCACAAGTGTGTCTAAACAATTTTAAGAACTATGAAAAGGGATGCCGTAATCATAGTCTCGATTGTTTAGACCTTTGCCACTTCTCACAAGTCCATGTTAGTGTGCCGGTTAACCACACACGCTCCACTAACGACTTTGAGAATGCAAATATCACAATTGCTATCTAGCTAAAATCTACTTAGTGAAAGTGTTTCCTCACCATCATTTTTCATGAATCGAAGAGAAACCTTATGACACTTAGATTTAATGGTGTATGTGTTCTTATCCATGTGAATTGTCAAAACCATAGTCACAAGACAAGGATAATGACAAATCCAAACTCATATGGACTGAACTCAATCTGAATTTCTTGCCACCTGACAGCTCAAGGGCCAACCATTGCTTCCAAGTTGTTATGCAACCAATTGAGAACTCTAAGAACTCATATGCAAAGCCAACTTTAACTGGAATGGGCACAAAATATGTCAACACGATAGGTTGTAAACCTCAAGTTGTGTACTAGTGAAGAACTTCAGGTTTTATTCTTGATTAGTTCTTTTCAAGACCTTTAAGACTCCCACTATCCTCTTGACATATAAGACTTTCTTGTCAGATATTCAAGAGATAGTGTGGATTCTAATCAAGACAAGCACTTTACACAATTGACCTTAGTTGGTCTTTGTTTTATCCAAAACATCACAACTTACCAATTTCAAATGTACAAGAGTAGAAAAGTTTTACTCTTACATTTGACAAGTGTTTTAAACCTTCTTTAAGACACGCCACTCAAGTTACGATCTTAGAGTGTAACTCTAAGAATTGTTTTTGTAACGAAGTATGAATCATCTTCTTGATTTAACCACTTCAACAATTCGTAACCCCTTTTCTTAACTATCAGAATGCACTTAGGGGATGAATTGTGATAAGGTCTCAAAATCATTAAGATGGTCTTAAAACATGATACTAAAGTACTCTCCCATCTTTTCAGATTTGAGAAAATTTTATCTTTCTGCCTAAGTTGATTCTTCTTATTCGCTCTGCCATACATTGGGATGTTTTCCAATGTCTCAGAATTACATTTAAGCTTGTAAGTATAACCATATTTACTGAGCCTTAGTAAATAATGAAGAATAGTCTTATCGATCTTTTGTGGTGGACTTAACCAGTGCACAAGAATGTGTACTCCATACTTTAGTCCTTTACTTGACTCACACATCTATGTGAACAAGTAGTTAGTCTTAATTTTTACAATGCTTGAAAGTTCTCATTCATCATGCTATAAAACTTGCATGATTCCAAGTTCCGGTCCAATTGAAACTTGGGTGATGAGGATCTTTCCTTATTTGGTAAATTTAGATATTACCACAAATGAAAGAATCAATTTCATACTTCCACTCTTGCTATTAATGGAATCATATAAGCAACAATTTTTTTCACAAACGCCATTGTAAGGATACATAAAATAAATAAACTCAAAAATTTCCTTTTATTTTTTAAAAGTTTGCGGAAAAACTTATCCTTACATTCCATATGAAAACTTGTTGTTATCTATTCCTAAGCAATATCTCATAATTCCTAAGACGTAGCTCAAGAATTCGATCTTCAAACTATGCGATAGAGATCCATCTACGCGATCAGATTCAACATATTGTTTCTTTAAGTTCCTTCACTTTTCTTTGATTCTTAAAACATCACCATGTGACCCAGTCACATCATATATGAAGAATCTCAGAATAGAAACTTAGTAGAGTTAGATAGTGGACTTTACCTGAAGTAGAGTCAAACTTATTGACTTTAACACCCTTAGGTAAATTGGCAGCTTCGCAACAAATACCCCTTCCTTTGGGAATTTAACATATGGACGCTTTGGTATTGGAACATGGGACTATCACAGACTTAGCCTTTCTCTTTACCATTTGGTCAATCGAGTTGACTATGGCCGATCCCTTTCCATTGGGAAGAGAGAGATTTACTGGATATCCAATGTCATCATTGTCAATGTCTATAAAGTTTTGGAAGTTTATCTTAGCAAATAGATAAGATCATTATGGGTCTTTTCATAGTCTATTTCATAGGAGTCCCAACGGAACTCACTATGTGACTTAGAAAGTAGTTGAGCCACCAAATTTCTCAAGACTTTGACACCCAACTCTCCCGACTTGTCAATATGTGACTACATCTCCAAGATGTGATCACACATAAACCTTTGCTTGCTAATGGGGCTTGAGTGACCTTAAACTTTTCAAGAACATGTGGGTTAGGAGAATAATTGGAGGAGGTGAAAGAAGTATGATTTCCATGGGACATCATCTTCATTTAGGAATGCTTGTTTCAAGAGATTTGGGAAGATCATAAATGGCTAGGACCCAACACAATACTTTTAAAACTTGGAAGAGGGATGCAGTAATCCAAGCTATAAAATATTTGAAGGTAGGTGAATGACGATTCACCAATTTCCACCAAGATAAACAAAATGTATTATTAGGTTTTAATTAGATTTGAAACTCCTAGATCTTTTGAGATTCATTGAACTTTTCAATCGCATGTTTCAATCTCGAGTGTGCCCTTCACGTTTTGTGACTGGGATGCCGAGGATCACAAAACAAGGTGTGAAGTAACCATGCAAATATAATTGGCACCATTAATATTTACCCCTTAATCGATGTGTCGGTTAACCACACACGCTCCACCGATACTATGATAAATATTAAGTTACCCTTTGCCTACCTTGTTAAGTTCATGTTAGTGTGCCGGTTAACCACACACACTCCACTAACGGATTAAACAAAGTGAAAAAGTGTAATTTCATGGATTAGCACCTTATTCCCTTTATCCTAAGTAATTAAGATTGGGTATTAATAAGAGTTTAGTTACTTAGCATTTATCATTAATACTTTTAATGAAGGGATAATTCTAGTCCTTGTCCTACCCGTTCGGCTAACGACCCTCCACCAGTCAAGGAAGCGGTGGGTGAGAGTGGACACCCATTAAACTGCCATTTTATAGGCAATAACCTTATACCCCCCTTATATACCGACTTCATGAATGAGGTCTACTAATGGTAAGATTGACTTGCTCTTATACACACACACACACACACACACACACATATATATATATATATATATATATATATATATATATATATAACTTATAATATTATAAAGTATAAGGGTTGAATTTTAACTTTTAAAATCCTAAGGGCTAACTTGGAATTAAAGTATTCATAAGTGAAAACTTTGCAAATTCCAAAACTTGAGGGAAAGTTTTTGAAACTATTCAAAACTAATTAATTTCCATAACTAATGTGTTTAAAGTAGTTTTAATCCAAAAACTCTTCAAGTTCCATAACTGAGGACAAGTTATGGAAGACTTTAAACTAATAAAAGAATGTAACTTTTCTTTATTTTGTAACTTATGGAATTAATTAAGGTTACACATTTTATTACTTAATGAAGTGACTCTTGAACCTCCATAACTTGAGGACAAGACTCTTCATTTTTTGTAACCATTGCCAACTTTTATGAAGTTTATGAAACTTAAATATGCCCTTTCATGTAACTTGAGGACAAGTTACACAAACACATTTTAGAATCATGTCTTAGGTTAAAATGGATTGAAAACACATAATCAATTAACTTATCTATTAATCTAAGCAACTCATATGAAAAAAGATAATTCACATCAAACTTTTTCATGTAATAAGCATAACTTTTAAGCAAATACAAAACATGAATCTGTTGACAATTATCTTTGAAATTGGATTAGCATGAACATTCCCACATCAAAAACAAGTTTATAAGTTCAAAAACAGGTTAGGATAATGTTCCTAGTCCAATTCCAGCCAAAACAGAAAACAACAAGCTATTAGCACCCAAAACTCGTCGAGTTCACTACTAGAAAAATAGCCTTTTACGACGCGCAAATTACGACACTCATTAATTTATGTTATGCAAACGAGAGTGACATTAAAAAAGGGTCATCTCTTCAGAAAATTTAAGGATTTAGGTCACTTATTATTGCGCGCCTTTAAATTAGTGTCAAAAGAAAAAAAATTAAAAACACGGAGGGCGCTGTACCTTAAATGCGCGCCCTCTATATGTGTCGCTTTATAATTTTAATGAACGCGCGTTCCTTAGTTACAAGCGGGAAAAGTAAAGCCAAAAAATTAGAAAAGCCCGCTACCCTCCCTGCCCTAAGCATTTTCACGCATCTTTCATTCTCCTCACACTGTTGTGCAACTTCTCAATCAAAGATCGAAGGTTACGATTTCATCTCCATCTCTCTACTTCATCATCTCAATCAAGAAAAAGGGCTTCTGATTTCCATTCATCTACTTCATCGTTGCTGTAATTTCACCTTCTTCATCTCTCTGCTGTTCTTGAGAATACTCGCCAACAGTTTTCTTGCACTATTCCTTGACCTGCTTCCTTCTAGATACGCTTCTTCAAATAACTCCAACAACAACAAACCCCAATCCTACACCCCTCATCCTCTTCCATGGCATCGTCAATTACCGGCGATGTCATATACCACCATCTCTCCGATGAATTCTAATTTTTCGGCTTTAATTTGTAAATATATCCCACGTACGATCTTCAAAAAGCTTCCGGTGGTAGATCTAGCATGGTCAGCATGTGTGTGCAA
This sequence comes from Lactuca saligna, assembly GCF_052625555.1. Taxonomy (NCBI): domain Eukaryota; kingdom Viridiplantae; phylum Streptophyta; class Magnoliopsida; order Asterales; family Asteraceae; genus Lactuca; species Lactuca saligna. Next base: position 59,595,659 of record NC_136420.1, on the reverse strand, counting down.
GTTGAGGAGTTCAGTAGCTTCTGATCAAGAGATTCAGGTTAGGGCTTTCAAGGCGCCGTGGAAACTGTAATGGTGTTCATTGTGGCAGAGGGATTAGGGTTTCTAGAGTGAGAGACGAAAGGGGAAATTGGTGTAAATGTCTGCAGAAGGAAGCATGTAATGTTGTTCTCTCTTAACTGACGACTTAGGGTTTTAACTTTCACCACTGCTGCTGCTTCGCCACCTAAGCGAATCGACACTCATAACGCACCTTCCACTGCGACGAAGCACTAGGATGCTTTATGATTGGCCTCGCATCAAGGTTCCACAGAGCCCAAATCATTCGAACTAGAAACCTTCAGGTACTATCACTACAAGATCTCACCTCCTCTCCCCTTGCCGACAACATCAGGTCCGACGACCTTAGGATTACTTCTTCTATTGCTCTAATTTACAAGCCCTATGTCTTATTAAGGTGTGTTTCGGTTTATTTTTTTCCCTATGTTTTCATTCTTCTACCAGAACCCTATCTTGCTAAATCCTTTTGTTTTCGCAGCTAATTTTTTTCTAGACCAAGATTTTGTAGACAGGAAGCAGGTGGAAGAGAAGCCCTAGACCAAGATTTTGTAGAAAATTTTGGTGTTGAATCAACAATAGTTTGTTAACAGGTTTTCCATTTTAATCATTCATTTGTTCTTCCCACCATTTTTATTAGGTTCTCAATTTACTTAACAAACTTTAGTCCAGTTCTTCTCAGGTACTCATGCCATTACATGTGCCCTGTTTGCTTTCTTGAGGCCTAGTGATGAGGCACTTAATCTATTCATTTAGAAAGCATAAAATTTATTCATTAATTTTTATTAGCTTTTGGCAGTTGGGTCATCACTGACCAGCTGTACAGTTTTACAATGACAAAAACAAGTATAGGTAAAACAAAACACTAGTTGTACAGTTTTACTATGACAAAATCAAATATGCCATTGGAATATTCTGAATCCATACACCTATGTGATCTACTTTCAGCAAAGTTGTATCTAATTAATAGAAAGGGTTTTTCCTATATGTTCCTATACAGATTAAGCATAACAATATGGAAAAAGACTAAAAAATATGTATGAAAGATGTATGTATGTATCTTTTTTATTGTTTACATCATGACCAATCAGCAGAGGTGGTGGCAATAGCATAACATAACCAAATAAAATATTGATTCATGCCACTCCTTCCTAAATCACCTTTTTTTCTTTTTGTTTTTAATAAAATAATATAATATATTTGACTGATTACCGATATCATCATCTACTATAGTGAAAATGGTTGATGCAGTTTGATCGTCAAACCTTATCCATTGCAATGCGTTTCTTGATGGCCAAAACTCCAGAGCAAAGGGCAGCTGTTGATCTGGACACTCATTACACACAGCTTAGGTTTCATTCTTTTATACCATATCATATGATGATGATGCTTATATTATCCATTATCCAATCCTACATACAGTTTGAACCTCACCCCATGTATCTATGCAGGAATATCTTGAACAACATATTGGAGTTAAAACAAGAAGACAGGTATTATATCAGGGATATGTGGAAGGGATATCAGCTACTGGGATGCAGTCAAATCATGGGTTTGATGGCCAGTCAAATCATGGGTTGTGAGCACCTACTGTGATCATGTTCATGCTCTAAGCAAGGGGGTGTCTGCTCGTGCTATGATGAGCGAGTTGTTTGGGAAGAAAACAGGGTGTTACTGTGGTCAGGGTAGATCCATGCACATGTTCTCTACTAAACACAATGTTCTTGGAGGGCTTACCTTTATAGGAGAAGGCATCCCTGTTGCCACAGGTGCATCATTCAGTAGCAAGTACAGGAGAGAAGTGTTGAAAGAAGCAGATTGTGATCATGTGACATTGGCATTCTTTGGAGATGGGACCTGTAATGATGGGCAGTTCTTTGAGTGTTTGAACATGGCAGCTCTATGGAAATTGCCTATCATATTTGTGGTGGAGAACAATCTGTGGGCAATTGGGAGGTCCTATCTGCGTTTAACTTTAGATCTAGAAATCTAGAAGAAGGGTCCATCTTTTGGGATGCCAGGTGTCCATGTTGATGGCATGGATGTGTTGAAGGTGAGGGAGGTAGCAAAGGAGGCTATTGGGAGAGATAGGAGAGGAGAAGGCCCAACTTTGGTTGAATGTGAGACTTACAGATTCAGAGGACACTCTTTGGCTGATCCTGATAAGCTTCGTGACCCAGGTGAGTTGCTTTTAGTCTTTTACTCTTGTATATACGTAACATTGAAATTTGTTGTGATTGTATATTTGTATTGTGAATTGCAGCTGAGAAGGCTCATTATGCAATAAGGGATCCAATAACAGGATTGAAGAAATACCTAACTGAAAACAAATTGGCAAGTGAAGCAGATTTAAAGGCGATAAAGAAGAAGATAGATGAGGTGGTTGAGGAAGCTGTGGAGTTTGTAGATGAAAGCCCTGCTCCTTCAAGAAGCCAACTGCTGGAAAATGTGTTTGCAGATCCAAGAGGGTTTGGAATTGGACCTGATGGAAGTTACAGGTGTGAGGATCCTAAGTTTACTGAAGGTACTGCTCAGGTCTAGTCTATTGCTAAGCTTTTGTTTCTTTTCTTCTCATGTTGTCTATCTTATTATTATTATTATGAATTGTTAATCATATCGGTTACATAGAGTTATATATGATTTTGTTTTTGTTGTTTTAATGGATTCCTTTTGATTATCTCTCTTTTATTGTCAGTGTCTTGTTTATCTAAAATTAATCAGTTAAAAAGAAATCGATGTGTGAGCTACTTTTTCTTGTTCCAGAATAGATTTGTTAAGTTCCATTTAGATGTTTTTTATTAGATACACAAAAAAAAATCACATTTTGGAAAAGAATGATGGAAAAGCTTGATGGGTATTTGTTGGGAGAAAGGGCAAATTGGTCATTTGCTTTCATACTGTCTAGAAGTAGTTGGTTTGTAATTTTCAAAGTATGATGTCTTGATATGAAACAAAAGAAAGTACAATGTTGTAATTGGATGGACATAAAGTACATCTCCTGTAATTTGTCCATTTATTTATATTCTCGCATCATTCATTATATGGCTGGAAACATATTGAGCAGTTGGGAACTACCAATGGAAAAGATTATTGGTTGTGCATCAACTATCTTGGATGAAACCATAAAATGAAAGTACGCATCCCTGTAGCCTTTACTGATACAAATCTCTTTTATTAAGAAAACAAATTCATAATTTTATTCCTAAAAATAACTAGAAAGTTATCTTTTATATTAAAGTCTTATTTGGGTTCTAATGAGTTGTATTATGTTTAATTTTGTGTATCTGTAAATAAAAGTTCTTTATTAAAAAAATTTCATTCCATCCCTATTCCATGATAACCAAACATTACGTTTGTGTTTGATATTTGCATGTAATGATTGATTGTACACTTGATAGGTTTGTTACTTCACTCGTGTGGTGAAAGTTGCTGATGTAGCTGGTATTCTAAGGACTAAAAGTCCTAATCTATTCTGTCAATTAGGATTGATGCATATATTTGTAGTTCCACGTGCTTCTCGTGTGATTGGCATGATCACCAAAAAGGACTTGATATTTGAGGTATCTCTATCTAACTTTTGTATATGTAATATATTTATTAAACCTCATATTTTTTAGTAGCAAATTTTGTCATTTATTTGTAAATTTCTGACTTTAGGAGAAATTAAATGAAAATTTAATTTAAATATTAATAAATATATAAATTTATTTTTTTAAACATTTAAATTTACGATACGCAAAAATGTGTGTCATCTTCATTTATGACATGACCTTTCTTGACAAGGGCATTCTTGATACGCATTGCGTGTCATTAACACGCGCGTCGTAAGGTTATGACACGCAAATGCGTGTCGTCTTCCTTTATGAGAGGACCTTTCTTGATACGCATTGCGTGACGTAAACGCGCGTCGTAATTGCGCGTCGTAAATGCGCGTCGTCTCTCTTTATGACAGGGCCTTCCTTGACGCGCATTTGCGCGTCGTCCGAGCCCTTTACGACGCGCAATGAGCGTCGTAAAAGGCTGTTTTTCTAGTAGTGGTTCATTCCCAAAATGATGATCTCGTCGAGTTTTTTGCATAAAATCATCGAGTTTTATGGTTTGGACAGATTCAACTTTGAAAAAACACATTTGCATCAAGTATAAGAGAAAGCGAGCCTAGGCTCTGATACCACTGTTGGGTTTTGAGCATTGTAACACTCCTAAGTGTACATGCAACCCTAAATACCTTGGATCTATGTTTTCTCTATTATACATGCAAATATGAAATTTCCAAGGTATTTATCCTAGCTAGCATAATAACATTGATTCGTATGAATATATCAAGTTAGAATTACATACCTCTTTGATGTAGAATGTCTTCATGAATCTTGAGTGCCTAGTGCCCCAAGTGTGACACCTCAAATGGTTCACACAACACCAAATGCACATGGAATCACTTGAGAGAAATAGAAAACTTGATGAAAATCGGCTAGCCCTTTCTATTACCCACAGTGGCCAATTTTCTCCAAGAATAAGATCATTATATAGTGAGGGTTACACCATGTAAACCCTAATTGTCATGGCCTTTCATTTCCATGATCCATGGGTACAAATACACCATGGAGCATCCATGGAGCATCTTATGGGTTTTAGCCCAAGTTGACAACCCATGGAGCATTAGCCCACTATATAAGTATGGATGATTTACATAATCAACCCATATATTTAATTAGTCTTCTTTTGATCACTTAATTAATCCTAGATTAATTCTTGATCAATACTAATTAAATAATATTATTAATATATTAGAACGTATAATATATTAACAAACCTTAAGTGTTAATTCTCTCATTATAGTCTATCCAAATGCATGATGCCATGTAACCCAAATGGACCATGCCGGGTTGGGTCAAGTCTTACCAATTATAGTTATGGACTTAAACATTAATCCAACAGATCCACTGGGGGATATGCTATATATCTTGGTTCGAATTTAGTTTCTTGGTCAGCAAGGAAACAAAAGATTGTCTCTCGGTCATCCACTGAGGCTGAATATAAAGCCCTAGCTGATACTGTTGTTGAAGTTACCTGGCTTGAAACCTTATTACGAGAGCTATGCATTCCGGTTACTAATGCACCGATCTTATAGTGTGATAATCTTGGTGCTACTTATCTGTCTGCCAATCCTGTGTTCCATGCTCGCACGAAGCATGTTGAGATTGATTTTCACTTTGTTAGAGAGAAGGTTGCTGCAAAGAAACTCTTAGTTCAATTTATCTCTACTAATGATCAGATTGCTGATATTTTCACTAAACCGTTATCTTCACAGAGGTTTGAAGGGTTACGATCTAAGCTACAAGTCTTTACCCGGCCTTAGTTTAAAGGGGAATATAAGTCAGATATTAATAACAAAGTTATAGTTTAGGGTATAGAATGTAATTGTGTTATCTATATATTCCTCTTGTACACATTCTTTTAATTGATATATACAACATACAATTACCAATATTTAATTCTCTTGAATGTTGATACATATATTTAGTTTGATTTGAAAAAGTCAAAACCATAACAATAGGAAACTATATAACCAACTATTATAAAAACCAAAATAATAATAATTTTTTTACGATTGTTAGCATATCCTTGATAAGAATGCAAAAACCCTAAGATATTTTTGCTGTCATATGAAAACTCTCACCGTCGTCGGCTCTCACTTACATCCTTTGTCCTTCGTTGGACTCTTACTTTTATTCTCTTTCCTCCGGTGACTGTCCAACTATCGGACTACATTAACGATTAGAGGAATGGGGTATGGAATGAGATAAATTACTCACTTTCTCCTTCTTTTTTGCGGGATCACCGTGGAAGATCTAAATTCTCAAGAGTCATATTAGAATGATATTGCTAATTGACATATGATACTAAGGGTCACACTAACAACAACTTGATACGACCGATTATTTATTAGAAATTGACTTTAATAAATATTCATAAACTCTTATAATAATTGGGAAAATATTTATTTCATGGAAACAATTATTTTACAATAACATGTAACATATTATTTCATAAGGTGTGAATTAATAAGTCATGCACATCTTTTTAGACTAGTTGAAACCTTTTTTTTTCTTTTACCTAGAGATAGTTTATATTTTATAAACTTTAAGTTTATAAAATTTAAACATCTTTTCTCTTTCCTACTCTATGGTTCGAAGTATGGAAGAATGAGAGGGGCACAGGCTTTCAATTTGTTTAATCTAAAGTATTAAGCATGGCTGCATACATGGGGACTAGGTGGTCAAAAGTTCTCAATGGTTAAGGCCCAATAGACTTATGCTTTCCTTTAACTAGTGAAAAGGGATTTCTTATGTTTTGGGCTAGTTTTTTTTCTTCCCTCGAGAATTGTTCTTGCAAAAGGCACAAAGAGTTCTTACTTATTACATGCTCTCTTGAAGATAAAAATTGGGTTTTATTCTTCAAGCTTAAGAGTTGATCAAAGAACTAGCATTCTCTTCAAGTTGATCAATGTTGGTGTCTCAAAGTTCATCCATCTTCTTTAACATCCAAGCCTCCCCTAGAGGACCCAAAGTTCATCAAAGGTTGTTGTTACTTCTTCCTTCTATGGTTGTGTTGTTCTCTTTCCATAACTTGATAGAAGATCATTGGTGGGTTGTAATGTTTTATTATGTTCGAAATTTTAAGACTTCCGTTGCTAATACTTTGATTTTTTAGAAACTATTTTTGAACAAAACTGAACAAGTGGTATCAAGAGCCACCTTGGAAGTTTGGTTAGATTTTTAGATTAATGGAAATCTTAGTTTTTGGAGAATATGGATATCTTTGTATAGTTTAATAACAAGTTCATACATATTTTCTTTGACAACTTTTTAATTGTTATATTTGGTGACAAAAACTTACATGCATTTTTTGTCACTTAAAGTTGTCTTAGAAAAACAGAGATTGTTTTATTTTTATATGTATTTTAGAGTGCATACAAAAGTCTTGTACCATTTGTGTTGTTTGTGTGATTTGTTTGAAAATGGTTCGTAATATTCATTTATTCATAAAAGTAGTCAATTTTAATTCTTTTCATTTTGATGTAATAGATTAGTTTTTTACTAGATTTATTTTATGAAAAATGTAACTAGATGAAGATGTAGGCCAATTTTAGAGACTACAAGTGGAGACCACAATTTTGTACGGTTTTTATAAAAGTTCATATTTTTTATAAAAATCTTATGAAATTGCAACAAACTTGGTTGTTATTGCAAGTGGGAGCTTGAAGAATACTTTAAGATCACATGAAGAATACTTGAAGATCACTTGAAGATGTAACAAGTTAATGCTTTAAAATAAAAACCCATTTTATTAAAAATGTTAATAACGACAAATTTTGAAATAGTAAAACATAAGTCTAAAAATTGTGATTTTAAAACTTATACAAACTCCAAGTATTTTTTAATGAAAGGAAGTTTTATTAAACAATATTAAAAGGTTCTACAAGGCACAAACTCAAACTTAATATTGGATATTATCGTTAAAATTGAATTGGTCAAAATATAAAAACCGGGTTTTATATTTGAACCTCAAGTGTGATTTTTGCAAATTGATATCATGATTAATTGGATGTATGCAATTATCATGATATCATATGTTTTAAATTGAATAATAAAACATCCAAAAAACCTTCAAAATGCAAGTCTAAGCCATCCAACTTTAGAAATATTTGCACACATTTGTATAATACTCGTGGGATAAAGGATACCTAACCATTTGTGTTATCTTTTGGTGGCCAAAGTATTTTTGTGATTTCTATAACCAAGTTATAGGCCAAGTATACAAGTTTCTCTACATGGATGACTTGATTGGAAACCTCTTGTGATAAAGGTCACCTAAGCAAGAGTGTTCCAAGGCATAGGGGAAACCAAACATGTCAAATTAACAAACAAATTGTTAAGGGTCTCATACATATAGGAATTACAATTGGTGTAATTAATAGAAGCTATTTACCTTGTTAAAATTAAGTAAGTGGGATAAATGTCACCTAACCATGTATTTAATTTGTAACTTGGATCTTAGACTTTAAATAAATAATGTTTTTGGAAACAAAAGGGTATTATTTTTAAAGAATTAAATACTAAATAATTCTTTTATAAAATTTTGTAGATGGCTCCACCATCTATATAACACATCATCACACCATGAACCTTCTATCCATGATTGAAAATGAAAATTTAGGAAACTCCAATTTTTGTATTGGCATAGAAATTAGAGAATCGTTTTAAAACAAGAAAAGAAAGACTATGTCCTTGAATCGAAAGTCCCGGAAGAACCACCTTCTGTCCTAAAGGTTGCACATGATGCTTGGCTTAAGCATGTGGATGATTCACTTGATGTTTCATGTTTTATGCTTGCCACCATGATTCCTGATCTTTAACGGGATTTGGAACTCTTGGCCGCCCTTTACATGATTGAACATCTCAAGCAGATGTTAGGTGTAACATCCATAAACTTCCAGCCTGTTTAAAACTTTTTAAGTCATTAAAACCATTAAGTTATTACAATTCTTTTTTTCAAAATAGTTTGTACATCAGAGTTCCCAGAAATCAAAATCATCAATCGAGGAAGTGTATGATCACGCCTTCACCTTCCCGCGGTCATCCGCTGAACCTGAAACTATAAACTGAAATTGTAAGATCGAAGGCTTAGTGAGTTACCCCTCAAAATACCCATACACGCAATAATACACATATCATGCAAATAAACAAGAAACATACTACGGGTCCAATTAACCATCGGGTTGGAATGCCCCAGGTCCTCAACCATCAGGTTAGAATGCCAACATATTATGAGTCCAATCATCCATTCGGATGGAATACTACAGGCCCACAACCATCAGGTTGGAATGCCCACATACTATGAGTCCAGTCATCCATTGGGATGGAATACTCTTGGCCCACAACCATCGGGTTGGAATGCCCACATAGGATGAGTCCAATCATCCATCGGGTTGGAATACTCTCTGCCCACAACCATCGGGTTGGAATGCCAACATACTATGAGTCCAATCATCCATCGGGATGGAATACTCTCGGCCTACAACCATCAGGTTGGAATGCCAACATACTATGAGTCCAATCATCCATCGGGATGGAATACTCTCGGCCCACAACCATCGGGTTGGTATGCCCACAAACAATCAAACATGTGCACCTATATCAGATAATCATATAACAATCTACATAAACAACATACTAGGGTCCAATCATCCTCGGGATGGAATGCCCTCAACTATCAATCAAGCATGTGCACATATATCAAGTAATTGATGAGTTTTGAGCATTCTAACACTCCTAAGTGTACATGCAACCCTAGACAACCTTGGATCTATGTTTGACTAAAATACATGCAAAATATGATTTCCAAGGTTCATAATCCTATCTAGCATACATGGGGAACTTTTAATCTAAAAGATGGATAGAATTACATACCTTGTAGTTGATTTGATTCCTTGTAAAACCTTGAGAGCCTAGCACCCCAAGTGTGACGCCTCAAATGCTTCACACAACACAAAATGCTTTGGAATAAATTAGAGTATGTATAACACTTGTATAAATCGGCTTAGCCCTCTTGCAACCACTTGTGTAGCCGGTTTTAGTAGATGACATGTTTTTGATATAGTGTCACATCTAGGGTTACACCATGTAAACCCTAATGTGACATGACTCTTCATTTCCATGACCCATGGGTTTGTAACTCCCATGAGCATCCATGGAGCATCCTATGGGTTTAACCCAACTTGATAATCCATAGAGCCTTTTAGCCCACTATGCAAGTTATGGATGATTTACATAATCAACCCATATATTTAATTAGTTATCTTTTGATCACTTAATTAATTCCAAATTAATTCTTGATCAATACTAATTAAATAATACTATTAATATATTAGAACTTATAATATATTAATAAACCACAAGTGTTATTTCTCTCATTTAGTCTATCCAAATGCATGATGCCATGCAACCCAAATGGACCATGCCGGGTTGGGTCAAGTACATACCAAATATAGTTATAGACTTAGACACCTTATCGAACAGTCTCCCACATGGATAAGTCTAATAACTATATTTGTAAGTATGACTTCAGGAACCGATCAGCAATCGTTGCTCTTTCTAGGTCTCTCGGAACTAAGAAGATGATGATATGCCATTTTAGATAAGTGATCATATAATCCTTACTTCTAGATATCAGCCAGACAAATACATGGAACAATGTCTTACTTATTGTCCAGTAGTTTGTTTCCCGATTTCCGATTTGTTTGACAAAGAACTTAATTGAACACATCAATTTAGTTCTGACCGGGCCCGGTACATAGGTCAAAAATAAATCATCGAGGGGCCCAGATATCGCTTCTAAATCAAGAAGGAACAGATAAACTTCGACTCATATGATTATTCTACTACTTGTTGAATCACACAAAAAAGTACGTTTTCTAACATCGAGTTACCAATGCGGTTTCGTACGATCAATGCATAACCAAGTCATAGGCAACAAGTCATATCTCTAGGTTTGAAGACTTATATGATATTACCGTCTCATGATCACTTGAGATAAATTCCATGAAGTGATACCAGTGAGCGTGGGTTGAGTCCAATGCTCAGAACTTATGAGCACTCATGAGTGTTGTAGCCATGTCCAACAACTTAGACCTCTGCAACCACCTCATGATAGTCTTGATTTATACCTACTTCCAACATATGACCGATTGTGGATATTCGAATAATATGATATACCAAACATAATTATTCTGGAAGTCAAAATATGGAAAAGAAAGATAGTAAACGATTGACAAAAGATAACAACACTTTACTCATAAATAAACACGACTTTTATTCATCATCAAATGTCAATTACACTTTACAAACTTCATAATTATCTAACTACTAAAATTAATATCATCATTCATCCCTATGCTCCGAGCATGCTGGATATACTTAACCTGCCTCAGTCCCTTTGTGAGGGGATCTGTTAGGTTCTCATCCGATGATACCCTCTTTGCCACGAGGAGTCCTTCTTCTATTCGATGTCTGATGAAATGGTATTTTCTGTCGATGTGTCTGGATCTCCCGTGATCCCTTGGTTCCTTGGCTAAGGCAACTGCAGTTTCACTATCACAGAAAATTTCCATTGGCTCCTTTATAGCTTGTACAACTCCAAGGTCTCCAATGAAGTTCTTCAGCCATATCGCCTCCTTTGCTGCCTCGCTTGCTGCTATATACTCTGATTCGCAAGTTGAATCAGCTACTGTCTCTTGCTTGGAACTCTTCCAAGTAATTGCTCCTCCGTTTAAGGTAAAGACCCAGCCTGACTGAGAGTAGAAATTATCCCTATTAGTGTGAAAGCTAGCATCACCATACCCTACAACTCGCAAGTCATCACTCCCACCGAGGGTAAGGACCCAGTCCTTAGCCCTCCGCAGGTACTTGAGGATATTCTTTAATGCAGTCCAGTGAGCCTTACCAGGGTTCCCCTGATATCTGCTAACCATGCTCAAAGCAAAGGCTACATAAGATCGAGTGCAGGTCATAGCATACATGATCGAACCTACTGCATAAGCGTAAGGTACTCGACTCATTTATGCTATCTCGGCCTCAGTACTCGGGCTTTGAGTTTTACTTAGTCTGGCGTTACTCTGGATGGGTAACTCTCCTTTCTTGGAGTCCTGCATGCTAAACCTCTTCAGCACCTTATCCAAGTAGGTACTCTGACTAAGTCTAATTAGTCTTTTACTCCAGTCTCTCATAATCCTTATTCCTAGAATATAGGCAGCTTCTCCTAGGTCTTTCATAGAGAAACACTTCCCAAGCCAGGACTTCATTTCCTGCAGGGTTGGGATGTCATGTATACATCTTCAGCCAAACTTCCATTAAGGAAGGAGGTTTTGACATCCATTTGCCATATTTCATAATCATGAAATGCAGCGATGGCTAATAGAACCCTAATAGAGTTAATCTTTGGTACTGGTGAAAAGGTCTCATCATAATCAACTCCCGGAGTTTGAGAAAATCCCTTTGCAACCTGTCGTGCCTTATATGTGTGTACATTACCATCCATGTCGGTCTTCTTCTTGACGATCCATTTGCACCCAACTGTCTTACGACCTGGTACATTGTCAACCAAGTTCCAAACTTGATTGTCATATATGGACTGTATCTCGCTGTCCATTGCCTCTTTCCATTTGGTAGACTCGGGGTCTGCCATGGCTTCTGCATAACTGTTAGGTTCATCTAGACTTACCAATGTCTCATCACTGATAAGTGTCTCACCTCCCGCAGTAATATGGAAACCATAATAATGCTCAGGTGCAGTCTTAACCCTTGTGGAACGCCTCAGAGGTACAGACTAGTGAATTGGCTCAACAAGAGTTTCCTCCTCAGGTTGAGTGCTAGGGTTTAAAGTTCCTTCACCACTTGACTCTTGAATTTCTCAAGGTTAATTTGCCTCCCACTGTTTCCTTGCCTTATGAACTCTCTCTCTCTCTCTCAAGACACCCCTCCTTGCTATAAAGACCACATTGTCACTGGGTCTGTAGAAGAGGTAACCAAAGGATTTTTGTGGTTAGCCAATGAAAATACACCTCTCACTTCGAGGTTCAAGCTTATGATGAGTCTCGCATCTCACGAAAGCCTCGCAACCCCAAATCTTGATGTGGTCTAGTTTGGGAACTTTACAAGTGCACATCTCATGAGGAGTTTTGGCAACTTTCTTTTTAGGGACCAAATTAAGGATATGGATGGCAGTCTCTAAGGCATACCCCCAAAATGAGATTGGTAGCGAAGCTCGACTCATCATGGAACAAGACATATCCAACAAGGTTCGATTGCGCCTCTCAGCCACACCATTAAGCTGTGGTGTCTTGGGAGGTGTCAATTGTGAACTAATCCCACATTCCTGAAGATAGTCGGGGAACTCTGTAGTAAGATACTCACCACCACGATCGGATCGAATCATCTTAATGTTCCTACCCAATTGATTCTCGACTTCCTGTTTAAACTCTTTAAACCTTTCAAAAGTCTCTGACTTATGCTTGATTAAATAGACATTTCCATATCTACTATAATCATCAGTAAAAGTCATTAGTAAAAGTCAAATAACAACGGTTAGCATCCCTTGTGGCAGATTTGAAGGGTCCTCACACATCCGTGTGTACCAGATCCAACAAACCTTCACCCCTAGCACAAGAACCAGTGAAGGGTGACTTTGTCATTTTTCCAAGTAAGCATTATTCACAACTATCATGTAACTTTAGGTCAAATGACTCCAAGACTCCATCCTTTTGGAGTTGGCCTACACGTTTCTTGCTCACATGTCCAAGACGACAATGCCATAATGATGCTTTATCCAAGTTATTATTACTCGAAGAATCAATACACAACACATTATATCCTAGATTATCTACAACAGATAGAGCTTCATTTACACCATCACAAGGTAATGCTTTAAAATAAAGAACATTTTTAAAGAAAGCATTTATTCCACCATTTTCAATATCAAAAGAAAAAGTAAACCCTTGTTTGTACAAAGCATGAAAGGAAATAATATTTCTTGCCATTTCTGGAGAATAACAACATTTATTCAAATCTAAAGTAAACCTACTACTTTGAAACAAAGAATAAACTCCAATCTTGGTGACAGGTGAAGCTTTCCTATTACCCATGATCAAGTTTATCTTTCCATGCTCCACATTCTCAGTTCTTCTTAGTCCCTGCAAATCAGAATAGATATGAATACCACAACCGGTATCAAGGACCCAAGAGTTAGAATAGGGTGAGTTATTAGATAGAATAGTGTAAATACCTGCATGGTTGGGTTTTACCTTCCTATCCTTCACATCTTGCTGGTACTTTGGGCAGTTCCGCTTCCAATGCGATTTTTCATGGCAATAGAAGCATTCAGCCTCTTTTGGGTCAGAAGAAGGAGTGACGAAACCTTTCTTGGTTCGAATTGAGGAAGAGCCATCAAGGGTCCAAGCCTTGGTACCCTTCGAAGAGCTCTTCCTCTTCTTCCATCTGCCTTTCCCGATTGCCAATACATGGGTGGAGTTTGGAGTAGGAGTAGAAGTGTTAACAACCGACTTACCTTTAAGACCTGTTTCTGCGGCCTTTAGGAGTCCCTGAAGTTTGCTGAGTGTGACTTCTTCCTTATTCATGTGGTATGTCATGCGGAATTGATCATAACACGAGGGTAAGGAGTGAAAAATGATATATATTTCAAGCTCCTCAGGGAAGTTCACATTGAGCTTCAGCAACCGATCCACATACCTTTGCATTTTATGCATGTGGCTCGTGATGGATTCTCCGTCCTTCATCCTGGTTGTTATCATGGAGGAGATTATTTCAAACCGCTCTTGATGCGCACTCTGATGGTATCTTTCCATCATATCTTGGTGCATCTCAAAAGGGTAGTAGTCCTTATAGGACTTCTGGAGTTGAGCTATCATGGTGGTCATCATGATGCATGCCACTTTGGTGGCATCTATTTCATGAGTCCGGAAGTTAGCAATCTCCTGGGGAGTAGCAGTGGACTCATCGATCTCCTTTAGCTCCTTGTCGAGGACATATTCCTTGTCCTCGTAATGAGTCACCATCCTGATGTTCCGGATCCAATCCATAAAGTTGGAACCATCGAAGATGACCCTCCCACATAGGTTCATGAGGGAAAAGGAGCCAGTAGGGTTTGAGCCAGAAGCAGTGTTGTTGGAAGACATTTGTAAAAAGAATAGAACAAGTTTAGTTTAGATATAAAGATAGTCCTTAATAAAACACTCAAATGTAATATTAAAGCTAGGATCCAATCATAATATATAATAACTTAGAAGAGGTATGCCGTAATCTAAGCTATAACATATTTGAAAGGTAGGCGAATGACGATTCACTAATTTCCACCAAAAACCAAAATATAAATTATTTGGTTTTAATTGGTTCTTAGAAATTCCTAGATTCTTTTGAGATTCAATGAACTTTTCAAAGGCATGTTTCAATCTCGAGTGTGACCTCCATGTTTTGTGACTGGGATACCGAGGATCACAAAACAAGGTGTGAAGTAACCATGCAAATTTCTTGGTACCCTTAAAGTTTATCACTCAATCGATGTGCCGGTTAACCACACACGCTCCACCGACCTATAACAAACTTTAAGTCACCCTTTACCTACCTTGTTAAGTCCAGGTTAACCACACACACTCCACTAACGACTTAAACAAAGTGTAAAGTGTAATTTCATGGATTAGCACCTTTTTCACATTTTCCTAAAGTAACTAAGATTGGGAATTTAATAGAACATTTAGTTACTTTATAATATTCATCATACTTTTAATGAAAATTTATAAGTCCTTGTCCTACCCGTTCGGCTAACGACCCTCCACTGATCAAGGAAGCGGTGGGTGAGAGTGGACACCCATTAAGCTGCCATTTTATAGGCAGCAACCTTATACCCCCTTATAGACCGGCTTCGTGAATGAGGCCTACTAATGGTAAGACGATTTGCTCTTATATATATATATATATATATATATATATATATATATATATATATATATATATATATATACTATTAACTTATAATATTATAAAGTATAAGGGTTGATTTTTAACTTTTAAAAATCTAAGGGTTGGAACTAAAGTTTATTAAGTGACTTTACATGTTCCAAAACTTGAGGGAAAGTTTTGTAACCTTACAAAACCTTTCAAATTCATAACTTATGAGTTATTAAAATGAAGACTCTTCATTTTATAACTTACGTTTTCTTTTAATGGTTTTTAACACAAAAAACTTTTGGTTATCCATAACTTAAGGACAAGTTATGGAATCCATTAAAACACGTAAAGATCATGAATTAAACATTTAAACAAGTAATTTCTATGATCTATCAAAAACTCATAAGAACATGAATATTCATATCAAAGTTTTAAGAACATATGAACACATAAGATCATGAAAAATTGATATTAGCCATTATAAATGATTAGAACAACCATTGCACCATCTAAAATAAGTTTTACAACACCAAAACAGTTTAGGGTAATGTTTTTAGACCATTTCCAGTAGCAAAAATCGAAAATTTTCACTCTGCCTGGCCAACTCATCAAGTTGGTTGCATTTTCATTTGGACTCGTCGAGTCTCCCCATGGACTCGTCGAGTCCCCTGTGCAGATAGCTCAAAAATCAATTTTCCCTATTTTGCATCAAGTATTTAACAAACAAGCCTATGCTCTTATACCACTGATGGGTTTAGAGCATTTTAACACTCCTAAGTGTACATGCAACCCTAGAAAACCTTGGATATATGTTTGACTAAAATACCAGCAAAATATGATTTCCAAGGTTCATAATCCTATCTAGCATACATGGGGAACTTTTAATCTAAAAGATGGCTAGAATTACATACCTTGTAGTTGATTTGATTCCTTGGAAAACCTTGAGAGCCTAGCACCCCAAGTGTGATGCCTCAAATGCTTCACACAACATCAAATGCTTTGGAATAACTTAGAGTATGTATAACACTTGTATAAATCGGCTTAGCCCTCTTGCAACCACTTGTGTAGCCGATTTTGGTAGATGATATGTTTTTGATATAGTGTGTCACATCTAGGGTTACACCATGTAAACCCTAATGTGACATGACTCTTCATTTCCATGACCCATGGGTTTGTAACTCCCGTGAGCATCCATGGAGCATCCTATGGGTTTAACCCAACTTGATAATCCATGGAGCCTTTTAGCCCACTATACAAGTTATGGATGATTTACATAATCAACCCATATATTTAATTAGTTATCTTTTGATCACTTAATTAATTCCAAATAAATTCTTGATCAATACTAATTAAATAATACTATTAATATACTAGAACTTATAATATATTAATAAACCACAAGTGTTATTTCTCTCATGTAGTCTATCCAAATGCATGATGCCATGCAACCCAAATGGACCATGCCGGATCGGGTCAAGTACATACCAAATATAGTTATAGACTTAGACACCTAATCGAACAGTCTCCCACTTGGATAAGTCTAATAACTATATATGTAAGTATGACTTCAGGAACCGATCAGCAATCGCAGCTCTTTCAAGGTCTCTTGGAACTAAGAAGATGATGATATGCCATTTTAGATAAGTGATCATATAATCCTTTGTTGTAGATATCAGCCAGACAAATACATGGAACAATGTCTTACTTATTTTCCAGCAGTTTGTTTCCCGATTTCCGATTTGTTTGACAAAGAACTTAATAGAACACATCAATTTATTTCTGACCGGGCCCGGTACATAGGTCAAAAATAAATCATCGAGGGGCCAAGATATCGCTTCTAATACAAGAAGGAACATATAAACTTTGACTCATATGCTTATTCTACTACTTGTTGAATTACACACAAAAGTACGTTTTATAACATCGAGTTACTTTTGTGGTTTCGTACGATCAATGCATAACCAACTCATAGGCAACAAGTCATATCTCTAGGTTTGAAGGCTTATATGATATTACCATCTCACGATCACTCGAGATAAATTCCATGAAGTCATACATCATATCACCATCCTATAGACCAGGATACCGATCTAATAGATCATACATCATCTAACCATCCTATCTACCAGGATACCGATCTAACAGATCATACAACATATAACCATTCTATCTACCAGGATACCAATCTAACAGCTCGTACACCATATAACCATCCTGTCTACCAGGATACCGATCTAACAGATCATACATCATATAACCATCATATCTACCAGGATACCGATCTAACATATCATCACAGTAACAATTCCAAATAACAAGTTAAAGGGCCGACCTTCGTGCCTTAGACCCTTGAGTATGGTGAGGATAACTCACCTCTCAAAGCCGAACTGAAAGTGATACCCTCAAGTTCTCGAACCACAACTACGAACTCCACAACCTATGATTACCTTAAGCCAAGTTCCATAAGTTTCCAATTTATCAAAATGCCCTCAAAAGTCACACTTGGTCAACCCTTGGTCAAGGTCAAAGTCAACTATCATAGTCAAAGTCAAATTCAACTTTCCATGTTAACCTTACTCGTCGAGTTCCATTGCTTGACTCCTCGAGTTCCTCCAGAACTGAGAAACTCATAAGACCTCAACTAACTCTCCAAGTTTCCAACCAGCTTGTCGAGTCCATCCGTGTCTAAAATGTCAGGAAAACCCTAGTTGACTCGCCGAGTCACTCCACTGAATCGCCGAGTCCATGCAGAAGTCCTTGCATGACAACCTTTATCGGACTCGCTGAGTTGACCATGCAACTCGCAGAGTCCCTTCAGTCCTTTATCTAATCAAATGCTTTTCAAGCCATTCCAAGTTCCATATTATAGATCCAGTTCCCTAAGGCTTGTTTATCACGTAAAGTTGCAAACTTTAGGTGCTTGCAAGGCTTTAAAGTCTTATAATGTCAAATCCAAGCTTGAAATGGAGTTTTACACATAAGGAGGGGTTCACACCTGTTAAAACTGGAAGCTTTATGGACATTGTCACACCCCCAAACCAGACGGTGGAAACGTCTGGGGGTGGAGGACTTCATTTGTAGTATCACAACACATGCATTATTGTGATCAAAGTACAAACAACCATTGTATTTAAAACGTAAAAGTATTTACATGTGTTCAGTCATTGTATATTGACACCAAAATAGTTATAGCAAAATACAAAAGATATGACTCAAAATAGCTCCATCTTCTCAAAAAGCTCGGGGAGTACCTGTTTATTGTTTCCCTGAGAATACAAGTAATTTGAAAAGAGAGTATCAACATAAAGTTGTGTGAGTGCATAAGTGGTTATGTTTGAAAGTATGTTTTCTGTTGCTTGAATATGTAAATTGTTCCAGAAAATCCTATATTTTATGCTGTATGTGAAAAGTAGTTTTAATCTCATAAAATTATTCTGTTTCTAAACCATTGTTTTGTGTTTATATCCTTTTGGTAAAACTTGTAAACTGTATCTCTATAAACTAGTACTTTGAAAATGTACTCTTGTTTTAGTTAATTATACACTAACATATTGTTAATATCTTTTTAATGAGTTATTATCACCATACTGAGACTAGATGACCTGAATCAAGTAGGCGTTTAAAATGTTGATAAAAATTGTCACTCATAGGCGTGTGTACCCGACTGTAGCTAGCAGCCTGAGTGCGGGGTTGTCAATCCCAATATAGATCTACACACAACTTGTTCCCCTGACTGGAGACTCTGGTTATAATATTAGGACTTTAACTATATTGTTTAAATGAATTAAACAACCTGAATTGAATGACTCATAAAAAGCATATAAATGTTACATATATAATAATTATGAAAACCCAATCTTTCTGAAATAACGATTGATTGTATATATTCCTGAATTAGTACTCTTAATATGTACTTGAAAGTTGTATACCGTTGATTTATTTTGAATCAAACCCTTGTTTCTTGTAAAACGGTGTATTCTAGTATACGTGAGTCATGAACCAATGTTTTATGTATCATAAATTATACCTATTATAATTTATATGTACTATTTGAGTGGGTATTAACTGTTTTTGAATATAACCCCTTGCTCAACGTGTTACAATGGGTATTTAAACTGAATGAAATAACTTGTATATTTATATACATATATAATTATATATAAGTAAATTTTAAACGGCTATCGGACAAATAACTGATACTATAAGTCCACATCCAAACAAGGAAAAGGACTCAGAATGAGTTATCAGTCCTAAGCCTTTTAAATCTTATTTATATTATATATATATATATATATATATATATATATATATATATATATATATATATATATATATATATATATATATATATATATGAATTTTGGGGAAAAATATAAGTTAATAAAAGTGTATAAGATTTTGAGTATTTTTGATGACTTAATGTCATTTTATCGTGATTTGAAATCATTTGTTTGTAACACAAAAATTCTTGTAGTATACTTGTATCCCCCCCCCCTCTTAAAACAGTAAAAATTATGAAAATACTGTTGGATTAATGTCTAAGTCCATAACTATTTTGGTATGTACTTGACCTGATGGTGCATGGTCCTTTTGGGTTGCCTTCACCAAAGCAACTTGATAGGATGAATTATGGAGAGTAAGGATTAAATATGATTTATTAATGTATTATGAGAATAATATATTAAAGGAGAAATCATATTGTTTAATTAATATTAGTCAATAATTAATTGGTAATTAGTTTTGTGACTAAAAGAGATTAATTAAACTTAAGGGACTGGAATTGTAATTATAGGATAATTGCAATTTGGGCCATGGATTGCCTTGTATCAAGGGTTGGACGAGATCTATGGGGAAGCCCATAAGGAAATCGTCCAAGGGCTTGATTAAAAGGAGTCTATGGGTTGCTTAGGGCTTAAGCATCCAAATTAGGGTTTCCTTGTTAGATAACCCTAATAGCCCAACTATATAAAGACCCCTTAAGGCTCAAAAACGTGGCTAATGATCTTTCTAGGGTTTCTACACGTTTTTGGCAGCCTCCATCCTCTCTCCTCTTCATCCTCTTGCTTATGGTGTTTGTGAACCATTAGAGGAGTGACACTTGTGACTCTAAGCCTTCCACAGTCAATACAAGGAGAATTGGGATTGTTATTGCTACATAACAATCAAGGTATGATCTTAAACCTAATTACATATTAATATGATCACTTGAATGCTAGAATTAGGGTTTATAGTCTTGGATTCAAAGCATGTACAATAGAGAAACCTAGATCCAAGCATTAGGGTTTGTATGAGCACATAGGATGTCTTATGACCAAAACCCATCAGTGGTATCAGAGCCTAGCTTGGTTTCAATTGTGTTGATGCTTTGTATAACTGGAAAATTCGATTTTTTGGATTCTGGAGGCTGGACTCGCTGAGTCCATGGCTGAACTCGCCGAGTCCATGCCTGACTCGACGAGTCAACTCGTCAGATAATGCTTATCTCGGGATTTCTTGCTGTTTTTGCATATGGATAGTTATCTTATCATGTTAGATCAATGTTAATCCGATTATATGATATATCTGACTATATTTTTGATCTAAATGAAGATATTTATCAATTAATAAGATAATTCTTTCCTTATAAGATAATTGATTAATTATTTTGAGTAAATTGATAAATTGTTTTGCAAGAAATCATTAAATAAATCAAATATGGATAATTATGTGATTAAATGTTAATTTAAAATTATTTGTTATTTGATCCTTGTTGTTATGAAAAGTTTCATATTTTCCCTTTTAGGTTTTATAGTTTAAATTTGAACCCAAAAGTTTTTGAAGTTTTGAAATTTAAATAGTTAAAACCCTAATGTTTTGAAAAAGGTTTCAAAACTTGCCCTCAAGTTTTAGAATTTAAAAGTTGATTAAAAGTTAATTAGGAATGTTAAATTCTAAAACCCTAGTAATATTTTGAAAAGTTCAAATACACCCTTATGGTTTTATTAATTAATTAAGGAGTATAATTAAAAGAGATTTAATAAATCCATAAAAGTTTAGGTTAACCATTTAATTGAATTAAAAGTGTAATTGTTAAAGTTAACCACATAGTATTTTAAAAGTGTAAAATACACCCTATACTATATATATAACATTAAAAGTCTAACATTATATATATGTATGAGTAAAAGTCAGTCTTACCGTTAGTAGGCCTCATTCATGAAGCTGGTCTATAAGGGGTGTTTAAGGAAATTGCCTATAAAATGGCGATTGAATGGGTATCCACTCTTACCCACCGCACTCTTGACTAGTAGAGGGTCGTTAGCCGAACGGGTAGGATAGGACGAAACCTTCCATTATAAGTATAATGAAATACAAAGTAACTAAATGTTTTTCAAATTCCCAATCTTAGTTACTTAGGCAAAAGTGAATTGATGCAATTCCATGAAATTACACTTTGTGCCCTTGCGAAGACGTTAGTGGAGCGTGTGTGGTTTACCGGCACACTAAATGGTTCTAAGCAAAGGTAGCAAAGGGTGACTCAATGTTTGTCATAGTTCGGTGGAGCGTGTGTGGTTTACTGGCACATCGAATACGTGACTGTAACATGTGAGGGCACCATGTAGTTTGCATGGTTATTCACACCCGCTTTGTGATCCTCGGCATCCCAGTCACAAACAAGAGGGGCATATCGAGATTTAAACATGCCATTGAAAGTTCAATGAATCTCAAAGGATCTAGGAGTTTTCATAGATTTAAAACTTAAATTTCTTTTTCGTTTTTCATGGTGGAAATTAGTGAATCGTCATTCACTTACCTTCAAATATTCTTCAATTTGGGTTACGGCATCCCTCTCCCGAGTTGTAGAATATTGTGTTGGGTCCTAGCCTTAGTATTTCATTTGGGTGATTTACCAAGGACTCAATCAATCAACTAACTTGAATTCGTTTTTCTCCCGTTTTGTAGATGTCAAAGTTCGACAACTATGGTCTTCCCAAATCCCGTGGAACAAGCATTCCACATGAAGATGATATTCCACGATTCGATCGAGGAACAAGAGATCATGCTTCACTTCCTCCTCCTCCTCCAATTATTCTCCCTAACCCACAAGTTCAAAGGCTTGAAAAGTTCAAGATCACTCAAGCCCTTTTGGCAAGTGAACATAAAGAAGGAAAGTCGGTGTGTGCACACGTCCTAGGGATGAAGTCACACTGTTGGGATCCGTTGTCTGTGAGGAAATGGCTGATGATTGGGTTCTTCAGTCACTTCCTAACTCATATAGTGAGTTCGTAAGAAAGTACTATATGATGAACCGCGACGTGATCCTTATAGATCTCACCTATATGCTTATTGCTGCTGAATCAACAATGGTTTGGCGCAATAGAAAAGCAAAGTTGATTGGTGAATCTACCTTCGAGACCTCTATGGATATAGACAATGGCAACGAAAGACATGCTATGATTGAAAATATTTATCATAAGAGAAAGGCGATGTCTGAAGTAGTTCCATGTCCTATTCCAAAAGGAGTCAATTTGCTTTTATTGCCAAGAGAAGGGGCATTGGAGACGAAGCTGCCCTATTTACCTAAGAGATCTAAGAGATGGGAGAGTCGAAACGTATGGCTCTAATTTAGGTAAAATCCATTGACTAACTCTTTTAAGCTTCATTCTAGATTATGAATACATAATGTGATAAGATTACAATTGATGTTTAGAAGGATCAAAGAAAAGAAAAGAAGCTTAAGGGAAGAAGTGAGCAGAATCTAACCGTGAAGGAATGGATTTCGATCGCGTTTCTCGAAGATTAGATTCTTGAGCTACTACTTAGAATTAGAATTAGATTTCTAAGAAATATGTATTAGCATAAGTTTTTCAATGAGTTGCGTTGTAAGGACAAATTTTTCCGCAATAAAATAAATTTTTGATTTTAAATTTTATTTATTTATCCTTAAAATGGCGTGTATGAAAAATTGATGTTAAAATTATTAGCAATAATGGATTTGTTTCTTATTGTGTTATGGAAAGTCAAGAATTTACCAAATAGGGAGAGTTTCTCATCGCCCAAGTTTCAATTGGATAGAAACTTGGAATCATACAACCTGGTTGCACGATGAATGAGAAATTTCATATTTGGAAATTAGACTAATTCATTGAAAAAGTGTCAAGTGAAGGACTAGGAGATCGAATACACAAAGTTGTGTGTTGATCAAGTTCACCATAACAGTAACAAAGATATTCGTCATGATTTACTAAAGGTTTAGTAAATATGATTATACTTACAAGATTAAGTGTAATTCTGAATTGATTAAAGGGTTTAGATCAATAGTAGAACGAATAAGAAGAATCAAGTAGGTAGAGAGATAAAAGTTTCTCCATTCTAAGAAGAAGGGAGAGTAGCTTTTATGCTTTATAATGGGTCTTAATGATTAAGAACCATATCTCAATTGATCCTCTAAGTGAGTCTTAGTACAATTGTATGTTTAAGAAGAGGAATCAAGGACTGAAGAAATGGTTAAATCAGAAGTCTATCATACTTCGTTCCAATAACAAGTCTTCAAGTTAGGATTGTGACAATGAGTGAAAAGTATTAAAGGTTTATAACATTCATCAAATGTGGAAAGTTGTGATGTCTTGAATAAGACAAAGACCGACTAGGACCAATTTATGAAGTGTTTTGATAAAAACTACACTAACTCTTGAATATTTGTTTGTCAAGAAATGGTTATATGACAAGAGAATCTTATATGTCAAGGAGTCAGTGGGAGTCTTAATGGTCTTGAAAGGTTTCAAGAACAAATCAACTAAACCTTATTGATCATCACTAGCACACGAGTTGAGGTTTTTAACCTATCGTGTTGACAATATTTTGATTCTGTGATGTTCCAATTGAGTTAATTATGCATGTGAGTCCTATGAGTTCTCATTTTGAACGTATAAAAGGCAAGGCACCTTAATCAATGAAAGGTACATTGATAGGAAAAGGTGAGCTGCTTAACTACTTGGAAGACGTGGTGGGCAGTTGCACTACTATAAGGCAAGAAATCAAGATTAAGAAAGTTCGATCCATATGAGTTTGAATTTGTTGTAACCTTTGGTTTTAACAAATCCACATGGATAGGAACACATACACCGTTTAAATCTAAGTGCCATAAGATTTCCTCCTTCATGAAAATGATTGTGAGAAAATGCTTTCACTAAGAAAGATTTTAAAAGATAGTGATTGTAAAATTGCATTCTCGAATTCGATCATGGTTACGACATCCCTTTCCATAATTTGAATTGTGAGGTTTGGCAATTAGTCTTAATTGTTTAGACAGACATATGAACTATCAAAGGCAAAGGTGTACAAGTTCAAGAAGCCTTGATAAAAGATTATCAAAGCATTAAGTATGAGAAACATGGACTTAAGAAATTCAATAGGTATTGTTTTTCTGAAAGTTAAGATGTTTATGAATACATGTCGAAGCTAGTGGGAGCATAAGTGTTATGTTTTATAATAATCATCATGATAGTGGGAGCATAAAAGTTATTATTGTATGATTATTATCGAAAGTTTTGCAAGTTGGCAATATTAATTATAGAAAACAAGAGTTATACCTTGCAAAGTCGTAAGGGTTGAAAAGTTGTTTTGCTATAATTAAGAGAGAGAATATTATGCTTCATTTCAAATCTAAAGGATTAGGTTGAGAAATGTTGATAAATTTAGTCAAAGGTACATAGTGTGTTCTTAAAATTTCGATTATGATTACGGCATTCCTCTTCACAATTTGAAATTTGAGAACATAGCAAATAAAACATTATGCGTCGTGTCCCATACGCTTCGGGTATAGGATCGATTGCAAATGCTTTAATGTTTGACCATTCTAAAATTTTCCAAATGTCTAGCGCATTTAGAGGGAAAAGGGACTAGAATCGGTTTTGACTAAAATAATTAAACAACTATCAAAGAACAATCCAAAGTTCGGATTGGTTGCTTGTGAGTAGTTGGAAGCATGGTATTAATGGACCATATTGACATTATGATGAATAGAAAAGATTCTATTAAGAAATGAGTTGTCATATGAAAAGTATGGAAATGTATCTATATTGGGAAGTAAATATTGAAAAATCTATGACTAGATTAGAAACCTTTATGCAAAAGGATGTTCAAAGGAATGTACTTTGAGTGAGAGACATCATATCTAAGGAATTGTCTTGTAACAATCTACGTTAGAGGACTTTGTAATATCATTGGCAATAGTCTTTGAGACTTTGGTGCAGTGACATTACAAAAGGATCGTTGCATAAAGTGTTAGAATCTAGTATATTCTATAAGTAACAAGAATTTGATATTCTTACACTTAAGAAAATGGATTTGGAGTTGTAAAATGAGAATGATTGGAAATGTGTTCAATTTGTCTATTTCACAAAGTAAGAACCATAGGTAAACATTGTGTGCATGCTAGGAGCATGGGGCAAGTGTAATAATTCAAGTATAAAGTTGATTACCCGAAACGACAAATAATGAGTAATCGATATGGTGATAAATAAAACGTGTTTTATTTATACTCAAAGGGTTGAGGCCATATGGGATTACTATTATTCTTGTGTTTCACCTTGCATGTTTTGACTTCCAAAATAATTGAGTTTATTAAGAATAATCGAATTATTCGAACGGGTCACAGTCGTTCATATGTTGGAAGTAGATATGAATGAAGATTGTCGTGAATTGGTGTGTGGATTGTCTAAAAGAGTATTAGACATAAGCAAATGTTTGCTAGAACATTCATGAGTGCTTATGAATATGATTTGAGCATTGGATTAAACCCACGCTCACTTGGATCACTATCTCGAGTGATTAGTGAGACGATAACATCTTATATTCTTGAAACCGAGATGTGTGAGTTGTATCTTGCTAATCGGTTGCACATTGATAATATGTAAACGCACTAGTAACTTGGTGTTATAAAACATATTGTTGTGTGTGATTTGGTTAGTGAGTGCAAGCAAGCATTGTATCAATGTTTATCCGTTCCTTTTATCCAATGTAGGATAAAAGCGATATCTTTGGGCCCCTCGATGGTTTAGTGATGGCATACGTAAATGCTCGGCCGGGCTAGGGCTAATTTGATTTGTTCAGTTAGTCTGTCGTCATAAATCAGAAATCGAGAAGTAGTACAAAGAGAATGATTAGAAATCATATCTCAGACGATATCAAGAAGGGAGGAATATATGATCCCTTATCTAAGGACACGCGTATCTGATGTGATCAGAGTTGACAGCGGCTTTGGAAAGCTACGATTGCAGATCAGGATCTGAAGTCATACGTAGAATAGTTGTTAGACTTATCCAAGTGGGAGACTGTTGGATTAGTGTCCAAGTCCATAACTATTTTGGTATGTACTTGACCCGATGGTGCATGGTCCTTTTGGGTTGCCTTCACCAAAGCAACTTGATAGGGTGAATTATGGAGAGTAAGGATTAAATATGATTTATTAATGTATTATGAGAATAATATATTAAAGGAGAAATCATATTGTTTAATTAATATTAGTCAATAATTAATTGGTAATTAGTTTTGTGACTAAAAGAGATTAATTAAACTTAAGGGACTAGAATTGTAATTATAGGATAATTGCAATTTGGGCCATGGATTGCCTTGTATCAAGGGTTGGATGAATTCTATGGGGAAGCCCATAAGGAAATCGTCCAAGGGCTTGATTAAAAGGAGTCTATGGGTTGCTTAGGGCTTAAGCATCCAAATTAGGGTTTCCTTGTTAGACAACCCTAATAGCCCAACTATATAAAGACCCCTTAAGGCTCAAAAACGTGGCTAATGATCTTTCTAGGGTTTCTACACGTTTTTGACAGCCTCCATCCTCTCTCCTCTTCATCCTCTTGTTTATGGTGTTTGTGAACCGTTAGAGTAGTGACACTTGTGACTCTAAGCCTTCCAAAGTCAATACAAGGAGAATTGGGATTGTTATTGCTATATAACAATCAAGGTATGATCTTAAACCTAATTACATATTAATATGATCACTTGAATGCTAGAATTAGGGTTTATAGTCTTGGATTCAAAGCATGTACAATAGAGAAACCTAAATCCAAGCATTAGGGTTTGTATGAGCACATAGGATGTCTTATGACCAAAACCCATCAAATACGGGGGTATGAACTCACTTGATAGCGTTTCGTTTTCTGGAAATGATTTTATTTTAAGAAAACCAACTTTATTTGGACAGAGTTTCGACTGGAGAAGGTTGTTTTTCTCGGGAATCTCGGGCACTTTGGGGTGTGTTTTGGGTGTTAGAAATGATCCCGGGGTTTCGGGGGAAGTCAAAATAGTGAAAATATGAGTTTAGGGGTGAAAGATACCAAATTCTCAAAGTTACTCGGAAAGGATCGCAACCTTTCTATTGATAGGGTGCGAGGTGTGAAGGTTCGGCTCCGAAAAGGAGGAGTCAACAGGCGAGGTGGCAGCGAGGGAAGGGGCACGCGTGGCTCGGTTCGCAGGCGGACACGAGTCCTAGCTCAGAGGCTTCTTCGTGTGAAGGTGTCGGACGTGCACTGGACTACGACTTCGGTCCAATCTGAAGTTGACACGGGTCAACACGCGGCAGCCTCGCATGCGAGGTGACGTGGTCGATTACTGTTCATTCGAATTTTCCCGGTTTTCTATTATTTCTCGGTTTTTTAGCCAAATTCTTCCGAAATTCAAAACTTTCATATACGAAGTCCGTTTTTGACGTTCTTTATATGCACGTGTAGGCGAAAATATAATCTACAACTGCCGTTCAGACTTCGTTGGCAAATTTTGAGTAATTTTTAATATTATTATTTTTAACAGACCGGGACAGGAAAATCCGTTAAAAATTCATAACTTCTTAATTCGACGTCCATTTTCTTTAGACTTTTTACCGTTGTACTACTATTGACGAGAACTTCGATTCTCGTTTAGGTTGTTTCGGCTAAATCTCGCTCGATCTTTATTTCGCGTTTTTAGCTGTCTACCGCTATTCTGAAACTTAGAAAAATCATAACTTCCTCATACGAAGTTGGATTTGGACGTTCTTTTTATGGAACTTCTTGGTTTTATGAATACTACGACTCTCATTTAGATGGTCAAGGCTAAAAAGTAGTTTATCGAAAACTCACTTTTTACGCTAAATAGCGTTTTGCCGGTTTTGTCGCGGATTTTCGATTGGTCATAACTTATTCGTTATAACTCGGATTTTAGTGTTCTTTATATTTTTGGAACCTTGTTACAATCTCTATCAGTTTGTTCATCCCAATCGAGATTTTTAATACTTTATTTTTGAGGGTCACTTATGTAAATGTACACAGTATGCTAAAGTATCTCTTTATTATTTTAAAAAGAAGTACAAATTGACCTATATTATTACATAGGTTTGAAATAATGGTTTGTTACATTATCCCTCTGTTAAAGAGAATTACATCCCGAAATTAGCATTACAGATAGACTAGGGAAAAAGATGTGGATATTTCTGTTGCATTTGATCGTCCCGCTCCTAAGTGAATTCAGGTCCCCGTTTTGCATTCCAGTGAACCTTCACTATTAGGATGCGACTTTGTTTGGTTTTCTTAACTTCCTTGTTTAGAATCTCTATGGGTTCTTCCACAAAGTTGAGACTTTCGTTTAACTCGATTTCCTTGAGTGGGATCACAAGAGTCTCGTCGGATAGACACTTTTTCAAGTTCGAAACGTGGAAGGTAGGATGAATGTTACTTAGTTCTTGGGGTAGTCGAAGTTTGTAAGCTACATAACCAATTCTGGCAAGAATTTCGAATGGTCCGATGTACCTTGGATTAAGTTTGTCACGCTTTGCAAAGCGTATCATGCCCTTCCAGGGTGAGACCTTTAACCAGACACGGTCACTAACCTAGAATTCCAAGGGTTTTCTTCTTTTTTAAGCGTAGCTTTTCTATCTATCTATGGAAGCTTTAAGTCGCTCCCGAATTTGTACGATTTCTCTATAGTTTCTCAAATGATTTCCGAACCAGTGAGAGCACTGTCAGGAGTTTGACCTCAAGGTAGCTACGTGTCACCCACTTCAGCCCAGCATAGAGGGGATCTGCACTTGCAGCAATAGAGGGCTTCGAATGGAGCAACCTTTATGCTAGTGTGATAACTGTTGTTATTAGAGAATTCAACAAGGGGTAAATGAATATCCCATGTCTTTCCAAAGTCTATCACGCAAGCTCGCAACATGTCTTCTAATGTTTGAATCGTCCTCTCACTTTGTCCGTCGGTTTGTGGATGGTAGGTTGTACTCATGTCCAACCTAGTTCCTAGAGAGTTTTGTAAAGACTGCCTGAAACGCGAGGTGAATCTGCTATTTCGGTCAGAAATAATAGATATTGGCACACCATGTAGTCTAACAATCTCATTGAGGTAAGTTTTTGTTAGCTTCTCTATCTTGTCGGTTTCTTTTATTGGCAGGAAGTGTGTGGATTTGGTTAATCTATCGACGATTACCCAAGTAGTATCATAACCACCTGTTTTCTTGGGTAACTTAGTTATGAAATCCATGGTAATCCGCTCCCACTTCCATTAAGGGATTTCAGGTTGTTGTAGTAATCTTGAAGGTTTCTGGTACTCTACTTTGACTTTGGGACAAGTAAGGCACTTGCCCACAAAGGCAGCAATTTCAGCCTTCATGTTTGGCCACCAGTATAGTTTCTTGAGGTCCAGATACATCTTGTCTGAACCTGGATGAATGAAGTAGCGGGTTTTGTGCGCTTCATTGATAACCACATCTCTATAACCACCGAACATTAGTTTCCAAATCCGGTTCATGAAATAATAGACTCCATCCTCCCTGACTTCGAAGTTCTTATCTATTCCTTTCAGGGTTTCACCTGCCTCGTTTTCGGATTTCAAGGCTTCAAGTTGAGCTTCTTTGATCTTTGTGGACATATGTGAATGAATTGTCATGGTCAACGACTTTACCCGACGTCCCCGGTATTCTTTTCTGCTAAGGGAATCAGATACTATGTTAGATTTACCAGGGTGATAAAGAATTTCACCTTCGTAATCGTTCAGTAGCTCCACCCATCGTCGTTGTCTCATGTTCAGCTCCTTCTGATCGAAGATATGTTGGAGACTTTTACGGTCTGTGAATATTGTGCATTTCATGCCATATAAGTAATGTCTCTAGATCTTTAGAGCAAATACTACTGCTCCTAGTTCAAGTTCATGTGTTGTATAGTTGACTTCATGTGTCTTTAGTTGTCTTGAAGCATAGGATATAAAATTTCCTCTTTGCATAAGAACACATCCAAGCCCTTGATTAGAAGCATCATAGTACACTACGAAATCCTCTGTCCCTTCATGAAGAGATGTGGTCGGTGCACTACACAAGGCTTACTTCAGCGTTTGGAATGATGTTTCTTGCTTTTCTCACCAGCTAAAGGTTACACCCTTTTGTGTTAGGGTGGTAAGAGACTTAGCTATTCGAGAGAAATTCTGGATCAATCTATGATAATAGCCAGCAAGACCTAAGAATTGACGGATTTATGTAGGTGTCTTGGGTGCTGACCAGTTTTCAATTGCCTTTATTTTGGAAGGGTCGACATGTATTCCTTCTGAACTGACCCCGTGACCTAGGAAATCAATCTTCCTGATCCGAAGTTCACACTTTGAGAACTTTGCATAGAGTTTTTCTGTTCTAAGAGTTTGTAATACTTGACAAAGATGTTGGCCATGTTCCTCTTTGCTTCTTGAGTAGATAAGGATGTCGTCAATGAAGACTATAATGAATTTGTCCAGGAATGGACAACCCACTCTGTTCATTAGGTCCATGAACATAGCAGGTGCATTCGTCAATCCGAATGTCATCACTATAAATTCGTAATGACCATAACGAGTTCTGAACACGGTTTTGGGAATATCTTCCTCCAAAATCTGTAACTGGTGATACCCGGATCTTAAGTCTATTTTGGAGAAGTAGTTTGCACCTTGAAGTTGGTCGAACAGATCATCAATGCGAGGCAGAGGATATCGCTTCTTGATAGTAAGTTTATTCAGCTTGCGGTAGTCTATGCACATGCGGAATGATCCATCCTTCTTCTTTACAAACAAAACCGGTGCTCCCCAAAGTGAGAAGCTTAGTCTTATGAAGCCTTTGCTTAGGATTTCATTAAGTTGGCTAGATAATTCTTGCATTTCAGAAGGTGCAAGACAATAGGGGGATTTGGCTACATGGGTAGCTCTAGGGATTAGGTCGATTTGGAATTTGACTTATCGTTCGGGAGGTACTCTTGGAAGATCATCGGGAAATATATCGGGAAAGTTACAGACCAGGAATGCTTACGATGTCTTTCACTTCTTGCTTTTTTTCTACCATTTGAGCTAAGAATGCACAGTACTCCTTGCGAAGGTATTTCTGTGCCTTGATGCAAGAAATGATCTGAAGGTTCGTTCCGGGTTTGTCGCCTGAAATAATAAGAGTCTCATTAGTTGGCAAGTTCAAGAGAATAGCTCTTTCATAGCATAGGATGTCGTCATGGTTAGAGCACAACCAATCCATACCTATTATGACGTCAAAACTTTTAATAAAGACCGACATAAGGTCTGTTGGGAAAGACAAGTCATTCAAGGTAAGGGTACATCCTATGTATATATCATTGGTGGATTTGGATTTCCCGTTAGCCATTTCGACTGTGAAAGTTTCATTTAGTGGTTAGGAGTTTTGATTTAGTAGATGTTTAAAATTATGGCTCACGAAGCTCCTCTCAGCACCACAATCAAATAGAATGCATGCATAAGTATTATTGAGAAGGAACATACTCGTGACCACCGCAGGGTCTGGCACAGCTTCTTCGTGACCCAGTGCTAGAATCCTCCAACTCCACTGTCATTTCCAGCTTTTGGACAATCTCTCTTGAAATGCCCCACATCATCACATTGGTAGCATGCTTGACCTACTCCAACAATAGGTACGTGGTTAATCAGTTGGGGTGGTATTCTACAAAATTGGGTAGTATGCCCTTTCGTGTTGCAATTACGACACTGCGTTTCTCGGAAATTTCCGTTGTGGTGAATATTGCACTTGTTGCATTTAGGGAGGTTGCCAACATAAGGTTTAGTTGGTGTAGGGTTATTAGGGACAGTAGCAGATACAATAGCAGGTATGGTAGAAGGTACAGTAGCGGCATGGACTGCCACTATTTGTTGCTTCTTTGGAGGTTCCAGAGGAGATTTGCCCTTCCGCTTGTTCCAACCCTTGTTGTTGTTGTTGTTTTCTTTAGGTTGTTATGGGGTAGTAACCACAAAGTTTTGTCGCTTTTCGTGGTCAATAAGTAACTGTGCCAGCTCCTTGTCACTATCAAAGGTGACATGCTTAGAAATAATGACACTTGCCTGTATCTAGGGCAACAGTCCCCAAGTATACCTTTCAATATTTTTGCTCTCCAGAGCAACCATTTCTGGACACAGAATTGCCAAGTCACAGAATCAATTTGTGTAAGTTGTTATGTCTGCACCGCCCATGGTAAGACCCCAGACCTCTTGCTCAAGTTTTTGAATTTCCCTTCGCGGACAGTATTCCCGCATTAACATGGTTTTTAAGTTCTCCCAACTTTGCTACCCTTCGGACATGAGCAAATTTCAAAGAATGTTTCTGTCTTCACAATCTATTGTCTTAAAACCATCACTCCTCCAGGTCCATTAAAGGTCCTGGGTTTGGCGTTCAAGAAGTCTTTATAAGTGCACTCTCGCGAATGCTCATGATTCTCGCCATGGTTAGAAGGATGCACACCAGCTCCCGACCCACTAACACCAGGAGTATTGATATGAGACATGACAGCCGCTACAGCCGCCGTGACCACTGCTTGAAACATAGCAGCGTCGAATTGAGGAGGTGGTGGTGGGTGTGGCGTCGGTGCTTCATTTTTACGTCGTGGATTCCTACGAGGAGGAATCTTGTTCTAATAAAGTTAAAAGATAAAAAGATGATAAGATATCAAGAATGAATATGAATTTGATATCTATGAACTCAATATGAACCTTGTAAATAATTGGAAATAGAAGTTCACTGCAGGTACAACTCGCAACAGGATAATATGAATTTGAGTGGTTATTTTTCAAAGAGTATGAAAATGTATGTTGATTGTATTGGTATATTAAGCATATGTAATCTGGAAAACTTGACCTTAAAGCAGGTCTATAATATACCACAAAGCATCGACATCAAATCGACCTACTGAAAATAAAATTTTCGCGGTCGTATTGAAAATCATGAAAAATAACACTAGGACATATCTGTAGATTTATACTATAACCAAAAATTTGAAATAGGATTGTGTAGGAAAATTGTAATAACGATTGTTGAAGTAAAGTGCTTATTATTTTATTGATACACGGTTTTGTACATATCGTGAAAAGTAGTATATACATTCGATATATTAAAATAGAAAGTAGAAGTAGTGTAAACACTACTTGCGGCGATTATGGCTCCTAGTACTGGCCTGCCTTATGGGATTCAGACTACCTTAAACACCTCTCAAGTGTAGTCTGACGCTCTTGGAGTGCTCTCATTTCAATTTGAGCAACAATCATTTCCACATGGAGCATGTCCGTGTGATGTCTGGTTTCATCATGATCTCTGTCTACATTTTTGGAATCAACATGACCAGAACCTTAATTAGACACTTTTAGAAAATTTATACAATCGGAGGACACAAGAATCGAGGTATACATCACGATATATATATATATATATATATATATATATATATATATATATATATATATATATATATATAATGTATTGTAGTTATTATTGTGAAAAATTTTTATAAGTTGAATAATAACAAAGCCACTGTATAATCACAATGCATATATGCTATATATATTTTTAGTGTCGTATGCGACCTCAAGAGATCCAAATTTGTCGTATAATCACAATGCATATATGCTACATAATTAAAATTATAAAACAACACTATATATATACATATCATGTAACATTTCTAAAGACCAATTAATAGTATATATATGACAAATGTAGACACTTATTATATATATATATATATATATAATTTAATTTTGAACCCCCTGAGTGAAGTGAATAGTATTTTGTTTCTATTGGTGTTTTTTTTTTCTTTTTTGCTTTGGTTTTTTGTTATTTATTGTTTTTATCTTCTATAGTGGCACTACTAGAAACTTAAATTTCAGCGACGGATTTAGAGACGGATAAATCCTGTAGCAAAATTTTACACTTATAGCTAGGGATTTACAACAGATGTGCGATGTTTTAGACATTTCCTTTATTTATTCCACATTTTTCATAGAAGCGAGGGTTTATCGAGGGATCAACTACAGATCTCGTACGTGTATATCGACGCACCTCAATCCTTCGCCAATCGGTCGAAGATGAAGGCATTTCAATGAGGGTTCAGCGACAGAGAGAGAAATTGCCAATATTTTTCATCTGGTACATATTTAGCGAGATAACGTCGACGTAAATTTTATTTGGGGTACATGCATTTTTGTTTTACAATAGCCGATCTCTCCTTGAAATTGGCGCAACACAATACTAGTTTCATGAAATTGTTGTAAGTTTCATTCCCTCCCAAATTTGATTTATCACTCTAGAGTAAGTTTCCTACGCTATGTTAACCTAATATCATCATCTCTTTTCAAACAGATGACAAAACACCTCACCATTGCTGCCTTCTGATTCCGGCAACCTCCATAAAATCTAAAATTTGTTTTCATTAACTTCCGATTCAGGTAAATCTCTTGATTCTCTTTTCTTTAGTCGTATATTAGGTTAAGTTTAGTTCTTGAAGATACTTTCTTATCAAGCAAGGTATTTTAAATGATTATGGTTTTCATCAAAGTTGGTCGTTTGTGATTATGCAACAATTAGGGCTTCTTACTTATATCTCCCCTCTTTTCCCCCCTTTCATTGATGATCTTAATTTTGATACGATACATATGAGAGGCATAAAGTTGTGTTTACATTACTAACTTCCATAACATCTATTGGTACTGCTTAACTGGTATGTTTAGCTTACTTTACTTCAATGTCGAATTGATCCACCTATATTCATAATTTTTTTGGAAGAAATCTCCTGACTACATCTGTATCATACTAAATGTTATAAATAGAATAATTTTGTTCTTGAAATTGAAGAAGAATCCATAAGAATATGAGAATTAGGTTTAAGTATATGGATTTGTGTAAGTTTTTCAACATCAAACACCATAAAATTAACTCAAATTACAGCATGAGATGCTTCTATAATCACTAGATTATGTTTCCCTTAGTTGTGGTGTTCTTTTTTTTTTTCTCTTTATGTCAAATTTAACTTAAATAGGTGAAAATGTTGCAGGCTATACGCTACGCCACCTTCATGAAACAAAAGTTGAACAAAGGCTTGACTCAATCGAAAATGCTGTTAGTAGTTTCCCTTTAACAAAAGTTGAACAAAGGCTTGACTCAATCGAAAATGTTGTTAGTAGTTTCCCTTTCTCATACCTGAAACATAGATACTAGCAATAAAGTTGAAACAATGTTTAGAATATATAAAATATAATAATTAGATTGTGTTTATACGCTTTTTTGTAGATGAATCTCATCTTCTAACCTGACATGTTCCTTCATCTCTTGAATGTTTGTCTCTAATTCAACAGGTTTTGTAGCTCTTTAGCTTTGACTAGCTTTGACTGGTGTTTCTACGCTTCACTCCACTTGTTTCTCAAGTGTTTCTTCTGATTTTTTCTTTTCGGAATCAAGCTTTAAAGGTACATCTTCATTAGATAGAGACATATAACAATAACAAAATACATCTCTAAATCATCAAATATAGAAACATCATACTTTTATAATTAAAAGTTTCAAACTTATAGGAATGTATTAGCTCCAATATCTCTCGAGGTATGATATCCAATTGGCTATGACTTTCACCAGCTAAACATAAGATCAATGATAAATGGACATCCTGATGAGAGCCACAAAAGTGAACTATGAGAATGAGATATTGTTTATTTAACAATAACAATAGCTTTAAGTTGCATTTCTTTCAAACTTTTGGGATCATTGGCTAGATATGCTTTATGTGGTAGCTATATGAGCGGTCTGCAGAACTGAGTGCCAATGTTAATCAGGTAATTTTGTCTTACTGAAATATCATAAATTTAAGATTTTGTAAGAAGCAATTAGTTTTTCAGCATCTTACTTGTTTTCGGGACTTGTGTTCTTAGTTTATTTGAGGAGAACTAATGCATTGCTATAAAATCACTTACCACCAAAGGTATGAAACTGTACAATCACTTTATTCATACCTCATCCACTTTATTCATTCAAAATCTAATGTGTACAACTTGCAGATAGTTGAGGTTTCCAATGTTTTCTTGTAATCATTTCCAAGAATTCCCATGCTAAGTATGAATTTCCATTTCGTTTTTGTAATGCTCTATAGGTGTATGACAAAATGCCTAACAGAAATTGCTCAATCTGTCAATGATGCAACTCTGGTGGCAAATTTCTTTCTATAGACTACACAGACTAGGTTGGGGAGCTTGCCAAAAAACATAACCTAAAGCTTCATATAGACGGACCTCGTATCTTTAATGCATCTGTTGTGAGTTAAAGAAACCCTTTTCAAATTTCAAGCTTCTTCCTCATCTTCCATCCATTCATTTTCAAGATTTTTTTTTCAGGCTCTTGGTGTCTCTGTTCGTAGGATTGTACAAGTTGCTGATTCTGTTTCAGTATGGCCTCACTTCCAATTTCCAAAACCTTTTTCTTATGAATTATGATCGTTATAAAATGGAAACAAGAATCATGTTATAGTTTTTAAAAATTTAATTCATAATATATTGTGTTTCAGATATGCTTGTCGAAGGGCTTGGTGCACCAGTTGGAAGTGTTATTGTTAGGACAAAGAGCTTCATTGACACCGTATATAATATATATATAGTATATCTTGTTATAGTTCTTGAAAGTTGGCTATTTTTTGGTTAACAATTTCTTCTATTGAGTTAAAAGCTTCAATCTTTTTAACATGTAGGCAAGGATTTTGCGAAAAACTTTAGGTGGGGGGATAAGCAGGTGAGAATGAGGGAATCCTATGTGCTGGTGCTCTTGTAGCTTTAAAAGAAAATGTTGGAAAGCTTGGAAATGATCATAAGAATGCCAAGACTTTAGCTTGCAAATGATCACTTTAATCGTTCAAAAAATGTAAGTTTCTGTTTGGAAATTATTACTATATGCTCTTATATAACTGATATGTGTATTGATAGTGGTCTTAAATTGAAATTTGAACACACATGATTGTAGGTGAAACAAGCAATTATTGAAGATGTGAAACAAATAAAATTCTAGCTTATATAACTGCCTTGAAGAAGCTCTGCAATCATCCAAAGGTAAAACATTTTTGGAAGAATCACAACATTATTAGGACACAATTTTTTTCTGATGCATTTCTTTCATATTGTAGCTGATTTATGATACAATGAAAATGTTCTACGGAAGGGAAAACTAAATCATGTCTTATTATGTTGTGTTATTTTGTACATTGTTCTTGATATTTATTTATTTATTTATTTATTAATTTGTTAGATCTGGATCTTGGACCGGTGGATGATGACCTGGTTGAAGTGTTAGGAAAGATGCAAGTCTTGGCCTGTTTGTTGGCCCATCTTTGTAAGAGAACAAATGATCGAATTGTATTGGTTTCAAATTATACTCAGGTATAAATTACAAGTTCTTTAATGTAATTAGGAGTTTAATAAAAGTGATTAAATCTTTAAGTAGCTGTAATTCTTCAGACACCGGACAAAAGTTGCAGGATGGGTCCACATCAATCAACATAATACAAAAGTTGGTCAACTGCTTCAATGATCCATCAAAGGTATTTCATTTTTAATCATTTAATAAGTACATACTCATTTAATGAAAAAATACACATCATTATGTTGCAGGATGAGTTTGCATTTCTTTTCGGCAGCAAAGTTGGTGGTTGTGACCTCAACTTGATAGGTTGAAATAGACTTGTTCTATTTGACTTGATTGGAATCCTGCAAACGACAAACAGGTACTCAGACACTCAACATTGTTTTTCTAGGGACAAAGTCGTCTTTTTTATAACTTTCTTTTCCATGTAGGTTGCTGCAAGAGTTTAGAGGGATGGGCAGAAGAAGAGAGTATACATCTATAGGTTTTTGATATTTGACGTTTTTGGATGTTTTGTTAAAATTTGGTACTTGATTTTGGTATTTTAATATTAGTGTTTGTTTTGGATTGTATAATTATTTGATGTTTTTGGTATTTTATTATTGTTTAGTTTGGGATTGTATAATTATTTGATGTTTTAGTATTTTTTTATTTTAGATTTGTAATAAAAAAAATTAATATTATATATTTGTGAGGGATCAGCTACAGAAACAAAAAAAAAAAAAAAAAAAATCACATCTAAATTTTGCTAGGGATCACCGACGGAATATAAAAAGACAGATATAGAGGTTTGCAAGGTATTAACGACAGAAAATAAAAAGACGGATATAGAGCTTTGCAAGGGATTAGCATCATAATATTTATTTAGTTTTGTCGTTGATGTCCTAAAATAACAGTATTAAGAGAACAACTTGCGATGGAAATTCCGTCGCTAAAGTCGTTGCAAAGAAAATCAAGTCCGTCACTAAATTTCTAGCTAAGCCATTAGCCACCTTTGATTTGGCTATGGAGTAAGTCTGTCACAGATCGGTCGCAAAAGACCTCTAGTGACGGAATAGCGACGGATTCATCCGTCGCTAACACCCATGTGTCTAGTAGTGTGGGTGGGATAGTGATTGCCTACTATGTGTCAATGACTGCTACTGTCCAAGTGTTCCGGAAGCCAATAGAAATAAGATTAATGCCCACTGCCACAGCTTGACTTTGTCGGTCCTTCTTCCCTATCTCTCATCGATTACTCATCGGCTTCCATTTCCACCACTTCTCTCAGTTAAGCCGCTACTTCCGACCAACAGTTCTAGAAGCATCCGACCAATCTTCACAACCCAGGCGCAAGCTCTTCGTCCCAGGTTTCACTGCCTCACCGACTGTCATCGACTTCTATTCACCATTGCAGCAGCATAGCCTCCACTACGACCCAGCAAGGCAGCGGTCTTCTCCATCGCCACCATTTCATGGGTTTAGTCTCCCTTCCAGAAAGCAAACGTTGAATGTTTCTAAATTCTGAGTGCTGAAGTTTTCACAAATGGCGATTGTGCAAACGAAACATGACAGTAGGGAATTGGGATCAGGTAGAGTAGATAAGAGGAAGGCGGTCAAAATTGTTGGCTGTGAAATTCCTAAACTACCATACTGATTTCTGAGAGGTTACAAAACCATCATGCTTGCATACTTTTATGTGATTTCCATTGACTTCATCGCCGATCGTCAAAGCATTCATAAAGGTTTCATTTTATTTCTTTGAATTTTGTAATTTTTTTTTTTTTGAAGACTCGTGAATGATCCGCTGAACACAAGAAGGATGGACACAGATCAGTAGAGACTCACAGACATGTTTCTGTGGAGGTATGCCATGTTATCGGTCATCAGGTTAGTAATTAGTTTCATTTGACCTGATTCCCACAAGTGATTCAGATTCTAATGCTACTCAATTACTCATTCAACAATGAACATTCTTTTCCTTTCTAAATGCCTTCAAGGTGTTCGATGACGCCTTTGTTATCACTTTCAGGGACATAACTAGGAGTGAGGTTTAACTAATCCATTTCACATACTCTTATTTATATTTTGTCATTTTGGGTGGGTAAATAATCGGTTTCACATAGTCTTATTTTATTTTTCTTTTTGCAGGTGTCATATTAATGAAATATATGTTCTTGATAGCATAAACTACACCGCTATGTCACCAACAAAGTGTCACCATGCAAGATTGATGAGGTGGAATTTGGTGATTGAAATGTTTTTGAAGTCTTATAGGGTAAAATAGATAAAGTTGAAGAAATTTGAACTTTTATTTCACATCCATTTTTCACTTCTCAAAGGGTAAATATTATACCAAATTTTTTTCTATCAGAATTAA
Source organism: Lactuca saligna (assembly GCF_052625555.1). Taxonomy (NCBI): domain Eukaryota; kingdom Viridiplantae; phylum Streptophyta; class Magnoliopsida; order Asterales; family Asteraceae; genus Lactuca; species Lactuca saligna. Next base: position 59,555,065 of record NC_136420.1, on the reverse strand, counting down.
TAGATTTAGTTTATCGAAAATTTGGAATTTGGTTTTCAGAACTCTATAGGGTTTGGTTGGAATGGGAATTCAATTCCATTCCAATCCCACGTTGACATATTTAAATTCCTTATTTTCTTTATTAGTTTTTGTGATGCCAGGCTAGAAAATCTGGAATTAATGTCAAAATATGGAGCTGATGTGTGGAAACAACACAATTAAAAGACTTTCAGCATTTTTACCAAGGTCAGTGTAATCAATCTCCTTCCCTTTTGATAAAAAGAGTTGATTTGTTTCTACTTCTCTAATAAATTTAATTTTTTTTATCGACTTTGTATTTATATTGCTTTAAAAATAATTAATTTGATGGTTCGGTTTGAACCTCGATAATTGGTTTTAAAATTGTAAATCCTTGATTCTTTATTTTATGTGATTATTTTCAAGAATGTTTTGTTAATGTTACAAGGAAATTTATGTTTTATGATTTTCTCAAATCACAATAATTATCATGCCGCGATACTTAAAGCCTTACATTGTTTTTGGAAATAATGGCAATATGGTCATTGTCTGAATTACCCTTCTATTGATTTTGTAATATCTTGCTTGGTTTATATATAGATAAAATTTAAAAAATTATTTTTAGCGAGTGATTAACAATTAATGTTCAAAAGACGTGAATGTCCTCTTGATCTACATCATTAAAAAAACGACTTCAACAAACATTTGGGTTAGTTGATGGAATTCAATTCCATTTCTTCACCCTTTGCATATGAAGGAATGGAGTTTTATAAAACTTTAACACCGAGGGTATTTACGTCTTTTTGATACACGACATGAATGCAAGCACAAGAAGCTGAGTTAAACGAAAAGATAGAAATCATTAATCAAGAAAGAAAATATCATCAGCTAACTTTATTTTTACTAAATATAGCAACAATTAATCTGATTTTTATCGAACATATTTTATTAATTTCACATATACTTTATATATGTATATATATACTTTTTTAAACAATAAAATACCGCATATAAGCTTAATGCTTTCTCAATACAAGGAAAGGAGCTTTGTTATAAAAACATAGCAATTGAAGTTGCATGTGTCAATATTGAAACCAACTTTGAAGAATTAAAAGCAGAAGGTGCAAAAAATATCAAATTTCTTACTTTTTCATTTATAAATTAAAAATTCTTTTGGTAATTTAAACTAAATGCATGTTTTTTTAATGTAGAGTCTGGAATCTTAATGTTAATATGGAAAACGGCTCTTCTTAAAGAAAGTGTTGTTTGGCCGGATTCTAATATTGATGTATGTGTGTGTGCTTCATTTCTATGCAGGTGTATGAATACATAAACTATGTGGAAATTGAGGGGGAGGTTGCACATGGGTTATAAGGTTTCTTTAAAAATAAAATTCGCATGCCTTCTTAATTGGACACTAAATGCAATATAAGGTCTAAATTACCTTTTGGCAGATTTACTTTCTTTCCCGCTTTCGACTGGGTTCAAAACGATGATGGAAGCGAAAAGATCACACTGAAAAAAACCCGAATCTAAGTTAAGTATGTTGCAGAGAAAAAGTAACTGTATCATCAGATTTTCCCCTATTCATTTTTTAGAGTTCAAACTTCAAATGTTTACTATTTAGTTTTCACTAAAACTTATATTATAATCTTATTTGAGGTTATTAGATCAAAATGATGCAATACCTGGTTGAATTACAGACACTAGTTACTAACCTGTCTTTATGCTTTTATTTCAGGTTGACATTTTTTCTTCACATACATACACTATTGTTATATAACTAGATTATAACCCGTGTTAAACGCGGGGAACGTATAAAGAAAATATAATTGTATATAGATATTGCAAAATAATTATAAGAAAATCAATGTTATTGGTATTATTGAAATATGTAGAAAATATACTGAAGTTGGTAAATATATAGTCGTTGAAGGACCTCTTCATAGACAAAAAATTTTGTTTTATTAGTTGAACGACATTGCTCATCACAAAGTATCTTCAAACATTTTTTACCTGTGACATGGAAAACAATTATATATAGCTAACCATGCACATAAATGGGTCTACGAAAGTATAATCTAACATTGACAATGTACTTTCAAAATGCATTGTTCTTTCATGGTTATATTGCAAAATAGAATTGTTTATTTCAAAAAATAACAACTTATTTATATTTATTCGAAAGGAATCACATAAGCCCCCGACAATATTAAATTAAAGAAACTCTAACAAATAAATATAAAAACAGTTATGCTTGCTCGATTTAGATATTGCCCGTGACTTATTGAAAATGCCAAAATACATAATTGACACACAACTTACTTGTTATTATGAAACGAATTAAACAATTTAAACTTGTGATGATATCTTTTTTTATTTTATGATAATGATAAAATAATGGAAAAATGAATGCTTACTTCAAGACATATGAGAACATTTGAGTAAGGTCGATGGTCTTAACTGCTGAGTATTTATATCTTTTACATATAGCTATTAAATGGTTATACAAGATGAATTAAAAGTTCATTGCTATTTCTTACCAATTCAGAAGTATATTTCGATCATTTTTGTATAAGATAAAAAACATATAGGTTCTTTTAGTATCACTACAATCCTACTTTCATATAAAATTACTTTTTTCACATGAGACCAAACTCGGTGTTTTTCTAGCATTATTATAATCCTATATTATACATTCTTGATAGTTTTGAAAAGTTCGTTGCAATTTCTCATTTTTTTTGAAATCGTTGTTATTTCTTGTTGCTTTTAGAAATAAGTTTTAGACTACTTTTTTGTATCGGACCAAATTTGAAGGTTATTTTTGCATTATTACCATCGTATATGTTCCATTTCATTTTTACTATTTGAATATAGTTTTTGTAGTTCAAAAACGATACAAATATAAAAATACTAACTATATATTAACCGACTATTTGTAATGTATAATTAAAAATCATGACACCATAATCATAATTTATTGATGTTAGTTAAAATGTAATTTATTTGGGAATGAGGTTAGTTTTTGGTTATTTATTTCGGAAATATAATATGTATTCTGCATTAGAAGTGCTTACCTATTAAATTTAACATTTGTTAATTAGATTTTTATTTTGGCTTGACATAGCCATGATCGTCCCATATTTAATACCTTGCACCTTTACTACCTTCTTACTTGGATTCATTAAATCAAGATTTAACATTTTTTTTTAAAACATAGACAAGAAACTATTGAGTTACTATTAAACTCAATGGATATGCTAAAAGATATATGCGACTTGCTTTTTGTGAGATCAATAATACCGTAGTGGACAACTTTCTGCAAAATAATTTAAGAACCGAAGAAAACCTGATTGCCCAAATATATAATATCATTATTTAAGTCATAACCTGTATATGCCGACAAAATTGAAAATTTTAGCCAAAACTATGTTACATGCCATCAAAGATGAAAAAAGATCCTTTAAAGTTAGATGAGGGTATTAATTTAAAAAATCATCTTTCATTTTTTGTTGGATGTATTTTTTAAACATAATCTATAAAAACCACCATAGCCAAATCATAGATCGCTTAATCAAGAAAATAGAATACCACAGTAATAAATGGTAAGCCAGTTAGAACATCTTTTTCTAAAAGATCAAGAAATTGACAATTTATTAGAATCTTATCTCGCTGATAAAGTCATAACAAAGTGCAATAAATTGAATTGATAGTTTACAATAATAATAATAATAAAATGAAGCCCTATCAGATATAGAAAACCCTAAGGATGAGACAAAAAACAGGTAACACTACAAAGTTGTAAACATCAAAAACATATGATGCTAAAAATTTAGAAAAAAAAAATATACCTAGTTGTGAGGTCAACGTAGAGAACTTGTGTCAGATTCTTTGACACATTTTGTCAAACACCTAAGGTACATGTTCTAATAACCTATCTTTTGAATGTAACATGACAGAAAAATCCAATGTTATAGGAAAGTATATGAAATGAACTAAATAAACATGTATTTAAATTATGCAAATTATTTTGAATAATGTTCCTTCAAAAATATACTTATTGTTGTTTCATATCTACATACAAAGCTTAATAAAAAAATTTTAATTGTAGTTATGCAATTTGATTCTAACATATAAAAACGACCGCATAGAAAATTTAAGAATCAAATAAAAAATTTGTCTATAATACCGTAAATCTTATATTTAAGGAAATAAGATCATTCTTAATTTAGATGCTAACGTCTTAGCCTATTTTTGATATAGTTCATTTATTAATATGTAGGCAAGAATGTTTATATTAAGTGTTGTATATTGTTGTTACCAATAAAAAACTATGTTGTAGTTTAAAAAGTTTTTTTTTTCATGGTAAGTATGTTGCTATAATTTGTAAAAAAAATAACAGTTATTGTAGTTTATAGAGGTTGTTGAGGATCGAGTACAAGTTATTAGGTTAAGCATTTAATATGAAAAGATATACATCGTTGTTTTTGTTACTTAATGATGTACTATGTTAAGCCAAAAAAAACCTTATGCGATGTTTTATGAGATTTCAAAAATAGAAACATAATTTTCATAATCATAGAAAACAATCTTTGAAAAGTTGTATTTACTATACAGAAACATATATAAATTAGAATAATTATAGTTTAACCCTTTCTGGATTAAATTGTTTATAAAATTCATCACCTTAATAGTGAATAAAAAATAAATTAAAAGACATTTACAACACGAAAAAATCACAACATGTTATTGTTAAAAATATTGTTATAACAATGTACTTTACACGTACATTCCTAAAAATGGTTTAATATGAAGTTATTATATTCGACATTAAAGTCGGAAACAGTAACCAAGTTGAGATAGTCAAACAAAAAGAAATAGTAACAATAATCAGTTTGATCCATTTTAAATTAAATTATCGATTTACCCTTCTGATGAACATAATCTATGCTAAATTAATGATTTAGCCTTCGAATAAAAAATGGAAGTCTCATGCTAAAAAATCATTTTAGTATATGTGTCATATCAATATCTATTGTTGAATTTCTTTTTTGGCCCAATGCTTTTCTAGTTTTCTAAGTTGAATTACTCTTTTGCCCTTATGTTTTCTTACTTAAAGGTTTCCTGCATCTAATTTGTAATCAAATTAAAATAAATCACAAAAATTTAGGAGTTTATTGATACCTTCAAAAGGTAAATTCGATTATTACTTCTTTATTCTATGACAAAAAAAATTACCTTTTTGCCCTAAACCTTAAAATTGTACCTAACATTAAAAAAAAATCATCTAATAATATCAATAACCGTTAGTTATGATTTCAATTTAAAGTTAGAAATGTTGTGATGCAACCATCATATTATGATATTAATTTACATTCAAACACTAAAAAATATCTCTTTATTTCTATTATACCCTTATCATCCATTTTCTATTCAGTATTACCATATATTTATCTTAACAAATTATGTAACTTCTATATCAAGATTGCAATCCCTGTAATTCAGCCAACAATTTAATATATTATATAAAATCAAAAACAGTAACCAGGTTGAGATAATCAAACAAACATAAATAGTTGCGGCTCACGATTTGATCATTTTAAATTAAATTAGTGATTTACACTCTTGATGAACATTATACATACTAAATTAATGATTTATCCTTCGAATAAAAAACGAAAGTATCATGCTAAACGAATACACAAAAAAATTGATTACCATGCATAGGAAAATGGGTAGGGTGCATTTGTCATTCTATCAAAGTGCTTTGCTATATTATGTTTTAACTGATTTCCATCAAAGTACATTATTTTTTTTCTGGATTAAAGGTACGTAATAGCTTTTCCTATTTATTTGAAAAGTTTCAGAAAAGTTGTTAATCGATTTCATGTAAGTTGTGATAAAGAAAAATTGAAATATATGAATACATATATTTGATACAGGAACAAAAAAATAATAAAAAAAAATATAAAAAAGTGAAAGAAGGTACCGACCTTCTAGTGCACAACAATGAAAGTTTAAATTAGATAATGATGATCAAAGTTATAAGCAATAAGAATGATGTTGTAAGAGAAGGTTTGAAGAAAAATAATGATTGAAAATAAGCGTGAGTCGCAGATTCAAGGATGAATCGTATATGTATGTGATAATTTGAATCTGATTTTTTGGTATTAATGGTTTCTTCATAAAAATGGATTTTATATTGATGATTTGCTAATATAAATGGATTTATATTAATGGTTGATATTTAATGCCTTAATTGAGATGATTTTTAGTAATATATTTTTAAAGTTGACCCTTTTAAAATCTTTATAACTGGAAATTCAAGATTTAAAATATGGGAAGTTTTTATTAGAATTAAATACATTCCATTTCAATGGATTTAAGTTAATTTTGTTTGATAATTGGAAAGCTTTTATTGGAATTAAATACATTCCATTTGGGAAGATGATGTCAGCAATTTGATCTAAGGGTGAAAATATAGGATTGAAATACAATCATTGACCAAAATTGTTTAAGATGATGTCAAAACTATAAATACAATCATTAAAGATAACATAATTATTGATATGCTTATTTAATGATCTTTTTAAAAAGAAAAAACTAAACATGTTTGAATTTTGAAGCCAAAACTATAAATAATGGAGTTAAACTATGAACAATATTAATTAGGGTTAATGATGGCATATATTTTCAAAAAATGTCTTGAAGGAGATGCTAGCTTTATTTTGTAGAGATTTGTTTGAAGCCAAAACAAAGGTGTGATAATTGGAGATGCAAGGAAGAGGCAACACACAAATTCTAAGAATACATGAGCAAAAAGGAACCACCTTATGGTGCTACATTCTGTTATGAACACACAAAACATCAATTGAAGAATAACCATTGACATGAGGACGAATAGGATTAGGGAATTTTGGTTTAAGAGAAAAAAATAAAGAAGAAAAATGGGCGGCTATTCTTGTTTCTATCCAGATTTATGGAGAAACTGATACTTCATATATAAATAGAATGATATGCTTCAATTGATAACATAATAGCTGATTTTAAAAATTCTATAATTAAATGTAATTATGCTCGAATTGTGAAATATATTTTAGAAAGTATGAATAGATTCTATAATTAAAGATTCTATAATTAAATGTAATTTTGTTTGAAATGTAATTTCTAAATTCAAAGATTCTATAATTAAATGCTTGAATTTTATTTGGAGAATATGATGTCATCAGTTTAATCTAAGGGTGGAAATCATATGATTGGGATACAATCAAGGGCCCTGATTGCTTCATTGGTGAATTAAGGGTTATCTTTTAATAATATTTAGAGATTGGTACTATATTTGTTCATACTTTCCTATATTTAGAAAATAAAGATAATTTTTTTTGATCCATTGTTGACATTAAGACGACAATTTCTCTGTGTGTGTGTTTTTTTTTAAAATAAAAAATTGCAGACACAAGATTATATGCTATTACTTGGAGATCTTATATTTGTTATTTTCTTTATGTTTCTTTAAATACTCATTTTCATGTTTTTGTAATGATTTATCATATACCCTTATTTAACTGTTTTATAAAACTTTTGATCCATCACAATTACATTATTAGTAATACACCAAATAAAAAAAATATTATTTGAATTGTACACTATGTATTTTTATTTTTTGGAACACTTTCTGACTCTAACTCCCGCAACGCGGGAACCTTCCCTAGTTATGTATAAATCTTCAATTATTTATATATCTCGTAAACATATGTTATATATGTGCCAAATTTTAAACCATGATTTAACAAATTAATAAATTTCACATTTCCTAACATATGAGTTGGAATTTAGATAATACACAAATAAATACTTAATTAAATCAAATACACACAATTATATTACATGCATATCGTAACAGATACATTATACAAAACATTAAAATAAAACTTATATTTTTTTGTACTCTTAAAATGACAAATGACATCAAACTTAAATTTAATTCTAGTTCATCTGCACACTCAAAAGAGACTGAAATGAATCCTTACACTCTACCTACTTCCATGGACTGAACACAATCACAATCACAATCTGTATAAGTGAATCCTTTCACCCTTCATCGATTCCTGTCAAAACAAGAACAAAAGTGAGAAAAAAAGAGATTAGGGCAGTTTCCCATTCATTCTTCCTTCTCCCATCACATTGGCAATCACAATCTGTATAAGTGAATCCTTTGGCCCTTCATCGATTCTTGTCAAAACAAGAACAAAAGTGAGAAAAAAAAAGATTAGGGCAGTTTCCCATTCATTCTTCCTTCTCCGTAAAATATCAACCCAACCACCTATAAAAACCATCCCATCTATTCCTATCAAAATAACCCCAAATATCCATTCCATTCATCGATTTTATATCAAAACAATCAAGAACAAGCATCACAGTTCATCCATCGATACCAGTCAATACAAAAAAAAAGAAAGAAAGAGGAAGAACAAAGGAGCTGCAGAAGCCTGCCCTGCTCCAACGGACTAGCCTAGTCCCTATCTACTGGCGACAAGGAAGAGCAACCAAAGAGACCGCCAGAGCGGCCCCCCTAGCTGCGACAGACAAGAGAAGCACCGCTGCTTTTCCCGTCTCCTTTCGTCAAATCGATCCCGCATCAAAGGTGCTTCCCTTTTTCAATGGATTGCCATCACCGAGCTACCATGGTTGTTTGCGTTCCCATCTTCCTTGCTCGACAGATGAACCACGACCATCGGGCCCGAATCCCCTTCGCAGATTCCTCCTTGATGCGGGGGTTCGATCGCCTTTTGTCCCAATGCTCAATTAAAAAATTTAAAAAAAAAAGATTATGCGATTTAAGCCCCTATCAACGTTATCAAGATCGGGATCCTATCTAGGATCGTTTTTTGGGTTTGCAAGATCGGGATCGAGATCCTAAGATCCCACAAAATAGAATATAATTTTAATTTATAATATTTAATCATTAAAAATATTTCAAACATTTAATTTTTCATTCAAAAGTTATAAAAACTTCAAAATATGAGTCATAAGTCACAATAAAAAATGATAAATGGTAGATTGGTAAAGGGTAAAAGACATAAAATGGTAAAAAAAATTCATTTGCAAAATAAAAAACAAGGAAGGTAGGATCGTAGGATCGGATCTAGATCCTACGATCCTACCTACAATCTTACGATCCTACCTACAATCTTACAATTCTACCTGCGATCCTACCCCAAATACGATCCTTTTACGATCCAGATCGTTTTTCATACGTAGGATCGTAGGATCCTACGATCAAGATCGCGATTTTGACAACCATACTTCCTATTTTGTTGATCAAAATCAGTCGGATACGAGGCTCTAACACAGAAAACGGGTTTCAAATTGACCCAGTCAAAAGTCAAGGGGTAACCCAAACATGCATTAAAATATCCAGAGCAACCCCTCCACCAGAAAACCTAACAAATTAAGCCCTGAAACCCCAAATCAGTTTCAAATGTACATGTTTAGCCCCTGTTTTGTGAATAGTTTGCAAGATAAGTCCCTTGAGGATAATTTTGGTAAAATCAATCCCTAGATTTTACTTATTATTATTATTATTTTTTTTTAAAAAGACCATCATATACTTAATAATTAATACCAAAACTACCATTTGGTTTATTAGGTAATTTAAAATACACTTGGTGGTTTGTTTTAAGAACGATGAATGTTATGTAACAGATCTCACGACAAGATTCACACCTTGAGCCTCGTTTACGCAACGAAAGTGAGTGCTTACGACCCATTTTCGTTTTAGGAACAAGGAACGTTATGTATTTTGTTTGTACAAATATATTATCCTTTATGCGAAAATAAAATAAATTTAGTTTATAAAAATGTTAATTAAAAAATTAACATATTGTTACAAATAACTAATATAAACTTTTTGTATACATATCATGAAATTTTATCGTGAAATAACTAGTCCACACGACAAATGTTACATGATATAAAAGTATATGATTTTTATGTGACATTGTATATTATGACAAACATGTTATAACACTTTTGTAGTATTTCAATGATTCAAGCTATTACTCTTCATGTATATTTATACATGTACATATGTTCATTAATTTGAAGCATTCATTTTTATAAAAGCGAGCACATTACACTTTTACATATATGTCAAACATACTCAGTTTTTATAAACTCTGTAAAATGATTTTCATTATGCCTAGTGATTTAATCACAATTAAGTTCGGTCTGAGAGCTATTCACAAACTTTTTAGTTAATGGATTTTAGTGAGACGCTACGTTATTTATTAGCTGAGTCTAAACATTTAGCATATCCACACTACTGTAACCGTTAATCTTTGAAGAGAGATACATATGTATAGATCTATATGGGGTTGACATCCCCATCTGCGGTTGCTAGCTACAACCCTCGACCAATCAATCGAAGCAAGTGATAGGTGTCTACCGTTGTTACTACAACGTCCAAGGAAGCGATGTAGGGGGTGCAATCAGTCAGGTAGCTCGGTTATAGGACTCACTAAAAACATTAAATAGAATCTCTCTCTCTCTCTTTCTCTCTCTCTCTCTCTCTCTCTCTCTCTCTCTCTTTCTAACAACCATGGGCTTGGTTGCTTTTATAAGTATTTTCAAGTATGAAATTACTTATGCAACATAACAGTTTGGTTCTTAAGGATATTCAAAGGTTTATTGCGAACACAGTTTAAAGTGTAGATTTACTTATACAAAAGATACATTTTGTCTTTCAAGGATTCATGTCTAAATAACAACAACAACAACAACAAATATATATATATATATATATATATATATATATATATATATATGTATATATATATATATATCAGTGTTGTAAATATCGGTCTAGGTGCTTGATGGCCTCCATCCGCCTATGAATAGGTGTTACAGGGTTAATTAATCGGCCTTGGTCAATATCGGTCAAAACTAGTCCAAATCGGACTAAATCGGACCAACTCGGACTCATAATTGGACCAGAAGCCTACCAGCTCAAAGGAGCCGGCTCACTAACATAGCTTGGTTTAACTTTCTAAGTAATACAAGCTCCTTTTATAGAATAAGTTTTCCTCTAAAGAATGCTCCCACTACCGATGTGGGATGAACTTATAATTGATTCATATATGTATTTTTGCATCTTGTTCTTCCTTACTTTGCATCTCGTTCTTCGGAAGGTGAATTTGAGTTCCATCACCAACCCAACCTTCTTCTCGAAGATGGAAGGTATGACGACCCGAGTGTACAAAAGGTAGTTCTTCTCCCTGATTTGGCGACACGGATTAGCGAGGAAATCCCATCAATGGCGGAAATCTCGTCGACTCGAACCTCATTTTCTCGTCGACACGAACCTCACAAGTAGTTCTTTAGTCACGACGCAATGCCTTTGGTATAAATTTACATGTCTTGATTCTCGCAGGGAATCACATCAATGGTTCAATTCCTCATAATTTCATTGTTGTCACTATCGTTGTTGCTGCTTCTAGTTGAAACACGCTATCTCCTGGTTGTGATTATGTAGAGCTTGACGCCATGCTCGAGTGTAAATCGCGTTGGGAAAAATCATCTTCTTATTATGTTGGTAATCATCTGTCTCTATCTTACTTAATTCAATTTGTTTAATCGTTTGACTTTGATTGTGCGTTGTGATTGAATTTTCGTTTGTTTAATTGATTTATGTATAAAACCCTCTACCCACCAAGTGTTCGATCAATTTTCTGAGTGAATCTTGTTAGATAGACATAGTGCAGGCTATTTCGTTTAAGGTAATTTCTTGATCAAAATTTTGGCCCCTTGATCATCTGTGAAGTTATCAAGAACCATGGATTGAAGATTAGGTGGTTTGGTAGTCTAGTTATCGGTTGTTTATGGTGCGACAGTGGTAGATTAGCTGAGGGTCCCCGATTAATCCCCGCCTAGCCGATTAATCCCTTGGCCCCAGTCTACCGCCGAGCCTACGTCGAGGTTTTCTGCAACCTCGATATATATATATATATATATATATATATATATATATATATATATATATATATATATATATATATATATATATATATATATATATATATAAGTTTAGCAGTAAAATGAAAAATCACATATACCAGACACCATAGAAATTACTAATAGTAAAGGACCATAGGATCCTCTATTTGGGACTGTTGTTGTGCCTTTCCCAACATACTTGAAATAGATTTCTAATGTTGTGTTGGTTATAACAACAATTTTTATTTCTTTTTTTAGGGCCCTATTGTAGTAGTAATTTAGAATTATTAGCACGTTTAATTTTCTGCATTTGAATAAGTGAGACTTGATCACTGTTAGTCCGAGTCTTAAGAGTAGTGGAATTAGTTTCCTGTTTTCCCGTTAAGTTTTCCTTTATAATCTCATGCATTGTATCGTTATTTTGTATCTCTTTTCACGTTCAATTCAGTGAATAAAAGTCTTCCAGCTTTGAAGCATTGTGCAGTGTTTCTTTTCCTTCTTTGCCCCTGTTACTGTTCTATAGCCAATCACAGATTATAGGCTTGTAAGAAGCCAACATTTGGTATCAGAGCTAACCTGGTACATGCCCAAATATCAGCCTAGAAAAGAAAAAATGGCAGGAAGTGGCAGCAATGGGAATGGTGACAAGGATGGGCAAATCACTCTACACTATCCGATGTTGATAAGAAGCAATTACAGTGCATGGGCAATTAAGATGAGGGTCTTCATGTTGGCTCAAGGGGTTTGGGATGCTGTAGAACGCAGAATAGCCAACACTCTCGTTGAAACAAAGAAAGATAACATGGCATTGGCTGCCATTTATCAGGGAATACCGGAGGACCTGCTCATGACATTGGCGGAGAAGAAGACTGCCAAGGATGCTTGGGATGCTCTCAAAGTTATGTTTGTAGGAGCCGATAGAGTGAAAGTGGCCAGAATTCAGACGTTGAAGGCTGAATTTGAAGCGTTAAGCATGAAAGAGACGGAATGCGTTGATGATTTCACTAGGAAAGTGATCAACACTGTGAGTACTCTACGCACCCTGGGAGATAAGATTGAAGAAGCTCAGGTAGTGAAGAAATTACTTAGAGCTGTATCATCCAAATTCGTCCAGATTGCCTCAACACTTGAGCAATTTGGAGATTTGGAATCTATGTCCGTCGAGGAAGTAGTTGGTAGGCTTAAGGCATATGAAGAAAGAATGAAAGGTCGCGGGGATGGTGACGATCGAAAGTTGTTGTTAACCCACAAAGAGTGGACTAAAAAATACAAGAAAAAGGCCGAGGGAGACTCAAAACAACAAAAGTGGAATTGAGGTGGCTCGAATGGGTCGCGTGGAGGTCACGGTAGAGGTAGAGGAAGAAACGGAGGTGGCCGGGGTAGTTGAGGCAAAAGTGGCTCAGATCAACAGAAGGAAGGTAATTCAAATGCCTCAAGCAGTCGCGACAAGAGTGACATACAATGTTACAATTGTCAGGAGTACGGCCATTACGCAGCAGAGTGTAAGAATCCTCGAAAGGAACGGAATCATGAAATCAACCTGATTCAAGAACAACACGATGATGAGCCAGCCCCGTTATTAATGGAGTTCGGAGAAGAAAAAAGGGTATTTCTGAATGAAGAAAATCTGAGCCCGCAACTGCAATCAAATGGTAACACTCGAAGACCCTCTCGTATCTGGTATTTAGATACAGGTGCTAGCAATCACATGACAGGCGATAAGTCAAAATTTAAGAATTTAGATGAATCAATTCATGGTTATGTGAAGTTTGGTAATGAATCACGAGTCAAAATTGAGGGTAAAGGCTCAATTGTGTTCAAATGTAAGGATGGAAGTCAACGTAAACTTGATGAGGTATACTACATTCAAGATTTATGTAGTAACATCATCAGTTTAGGGCAATTAACAGAAGGTGGAGATGAAATCAAAATGAAGGGCTCGTTTCTATGGGTCTATGATTCATTTGAGAAACTGTTAATGAAGGTTCAACGATCAGCAAATAGACTCTATAAAATCGAGCTTGAAGAGCTTGCTGGTGTGTGTCTCTCTGTAGAAGTTGATGACTTGTTATGGCTATGGCACAAGCGGTTGGGACACATCAACTTCAATTCAATGAAGCAAATGGCAGAGAAGAATCTGATCGTTGGGCTCCCAAAAATCAATATTCCCTCCCAACCATGCGAAGGTTGTTTGCTGGCAAAAGCAGACAAGGAACCCGTTTCCACTACACGCGTCATTTAAAGCAAAGAAAAGGCTTGAACTCATTCATGGAGATCTATGTGGGCCAGTGTCTCCACCCACACCATCAGGAAATAGATATTTCATGCTAATTGTAGATGACTTCAGCAGGGTGACGTGGGTCTATCTCATGAAGACGAAGGACGAGGCCCTAGAGATGTTCAAGGTGTTTAGAAACATGGTGGAAACGGAAACAGGAGATAAAATAAAAGTTTTCAGAACGGATCGGGGTGGTGAGTTCCTATCAAACGAATTTACTAGGTATTGCAAAGAAACTGGTTTAACAAGGCACTACACGTCTCCGTACTCACCACAGCAAAACGGGGTGGTAGAAAGAAGAAATCGAACTGTTCTTGAAATGGTTAGATGCAACTTGAAGACGTTGAAGATGCCAGATGAGCTATGGGGTGAAGCAGTTTCACACTCTGTTTACGTATTAAACAGAGCACACACCAAGGCATTAAAGGATTCAACTCCATTCGAAATGTGGACAGGAAGAAAACCAAACATTGATCATCTCAGAGTGTTTGGTTGTTTGGCTCATATGAAGATTGCAAAGAGCCATTTAAAGAAGTTGGAAGACAGAAGTATGCGACTTGTCCATCTTGGAGTTGAGAAAGGATCAAAGGCGTACAGATTATTGAACCCGGAAGCTGGGAAAATCTATATAAGTCGTGATGTGGTGTTCGAAGAGGATCGTGGATGGAATTGGAACGAAGATGGAAGAGAAAGATCACATTCTGGTATCAGCTTCACAGTTGATGGATTTGATCTCACCGAAGAATTTCAAGAGGATGAAGAAGAGTCGGATCCGAATTTGGATGAATTTGAATACGGGTCACCACAAAACGGGTCCAATAGTGAAGAAACAAGTTCATCGGGTCACCCAACCTTAAGCCCGATAAATACCCCTATAAACTCACCAATTATCCCTGATTCCCCAAATTCGACAAACACTTCACAAAATTCATCGATCGGGAGTACAACCTCAACTTCTACCGGTGGTGGCGCTCCTAAAAGATATAGATTGTTGTCCGATCTATATGAGAACATAGAAGAAATACACATCCCAGTCGAAGAACTCCTCATGACGCAAAGTAATGAGGAACCCACTTCCTACAATGAAGCTAGCAAGAAATTGGAGTGGCGAGAAGCTATGAACGCTGAGCTAAGCTCGATTGAAAAAAACAATACGTGGAAGTTAGATGATTTACCGAAAAATCGAAAGGCGATTGGCCTAAAGTGGGTGTTCAAGCTCTAACAGGATCCAGAAGGAAATGTAGTCAAACACAAAGCTAGAATTGTCGCGAAAGGATATGTTCAACAACATGGAATCGATTTCAGCGAAGTCTACGCACCCGTGGCGAGAATCGATACAATTCGATTAATCCTAGCACTTGTCGGCTCCAATGGTTGGAAGGTACACCATCTAGATGTAAAATTGGCATTTCTGAATGGAGAGTTAAAAGAGGAAGTATACGTTTCTCAACCTGAGGGATATCAGAAAAAGGGTGAACCTCAAAAGGTTTACAGACTCTCCAAAGCCCTTTACGGACTCAAGCAAGCTCCTAGGGCATGGAACTCGTGCTTGGATCATCACTTGAAGAAACTAGGTTTTACCAGGTGTGCCCATGAATACTCTGTCAACACAAAAAGGATGAATGGTGACACTCTAATTATAGGAGTGTATGTAGATGATCTGCTAGTAACAGGGAGCAATCATGAAGATATTCAGAGATTCAAAAAGGATATGAGCGACCAATTTGAGATGAGTGATTTGGGACTTTTGGCCTACTATCTGGGAATAGAGGTGAACCAGAAGGGTGAAGGGATCACATTGAAGCAAGAGTCTTATGCCAAGTCTTTGTTAGCCAAAACGGGTATGCAAGACTGCAATCCTGCAAAAACACCAATGGAGCACAAGCTAAAATTGCTCAAAGCAGGAGATGGAATTGAACTGGTAAATCCCATAGAGTACAGAAGTCTTGTTGGTGGTCTAAGGTACTTAACCCATACTCGTCCTGACATTACATATGCTGTGGGTATTGTAAGTAGATTCATGCACTACTAGAAAAACAGCCTTTTACGACGCTCATTGCGCGTCGTAAAACGCTCAGACGATGCGCAAATGCGCGTCAAGGAAGGCCCTGTCATAAAGAGAGACGACGCGCTTTTGCGCGTCGTCTATAGACGACACGCATTTACGACACGCATTTATGATGCGTATTTACGACGCGCGGTTATGACACGCAATGCGTATCAAGGAAGGCCCTGTCATAAAGGAAGAAGACACGCATTTACGTGTCGTAACCTTACGACGCGTGTGTTTATGACACGCAATGCGTATCAAGGAAGCCCCTATCAAGAAAGGCCATGTCATAAATGAAGACGACACACATTTTTGCGTATCGTAATTTTAATTTTTTCATAAAAAAAATTGGTTATATATTTACTGATTTTCAAATTAAATTTGCATTTCATGTATCATAATAAAAAATAAAATACCATATACAAAAAATACAATACATTGCACAAAAGTTAATGTCATACAAATAATCATTCTAATACTAGACAAATGTAATACATCAACTAATCATTCCAATAGTAGACAAATGTAACATTTCAACATTTTTTATATAATTAACTAAATTATTAGCCAAATTTCCTAAAATACCAACATACTTTTCTATGAAGAGCATTAACACTATTCTTTTCCATCAAAAACTTCAAAACCTGCATAATTAAATTAATGTGTAATTAGCTATAGAAATTTGTGTGAGCATATGGCAATAGAAAGAGAACATGATAATCAGAAATGGAAATTTTTGGCATTGCAAACCATCAGAATAATTGGAAGTATATGTATACTTCACACGTTGGAGGCGTTGACTTTCCGTCATTTTATAGCAATTTGTCTACTTAATATATAAAGACTCCAATAATAAATAGATATGTTATGTTACCTTGATGCATCTCTGTTGTCCAAAAGTATCCTCAAGTAGGAGCTTTCTTCATATTTGGAAGCCTCTCTGTTCCCCAAATCAATCAATCCACACACAACACAAGTGAAGTGGAGAAAGAATTACATTAAAACTTAATAGTTTCAATCTCTTCAAAATTCAAAATTCAAGAAACTCTGAAGTGTATTGCACTCACTACAAAAGATCCAAACCTGCAATTTTAACATTTATCTGTTCACTTCTACTGTTTCAATGGCTTCAAGATTCAAAATTCAAGAAACTCGTAATATAATACCTTCTTTTGTCTGTAATCTTCAGGCATCACAGTAGCTTCAATCTGAGAATTACAAAACAAGCCAACTTATAGAAACGAAATATGATCAAGAACTTGTTGTTTAAAATTAAATTCACAGTCATATAATACCAGTTGATGTATTCAGAAGATTTGATGGCCGACTAGTTGAGAGCATCGTGCCTGTATCAGGGGCAATTGTGGAACATAACGTAAGAATCTTTGGTTGGTTAAACCCATCAAACCATGAACCCTAAAATCCATTCCAGTAAGCTTTCCATTTAGCTCTGGCAAGACCTTTCCCACAACCTAATGTTTTTTTTTTATAAAATATAAAAAGATTTATAAAAAAGAATATAAAAATTTACAATTTCATTTTATATAAGAATAATATATACCTTGGCAGCAAATGACAAGAAACAAGATTTATAAAAAAAGATTTATAAATCTTTTTTTATAAAAAGATTTATAAAAAAGACATAAAGGCCCTCCTAATCCTTATCATCAAATGCAATACAAATGACAAGAAACAAGAATAAGTCTACCTCGCATATTGTTACAGCATCTATTTTCAAAGATTTCACAGAAGCATCAACTTCCAAAGCATGTTGTAAGTCCAAGTTTCTATCTTTTTCTACCAACACTTGGACCTAAAAAACACCCATCAACAACTATAAATTATAATCAATCAAAAGACAACAGATAAGAGTTGACTAATTTAAATTGTCAGTTGACTAACAAGACCATATGAGATTCTTGGTAGGCCAAAAGGGTCATTAGTTGAACTTGGTTGACATCCTGCTCCAAACAACCCAACTAGGCTATCTAACCTACCAAATTCATGAACAAAAAAAACAATTCAAAATCATCAATTAAGAAAATAATAAAAATAAAAATAAAAAAAACATTTTACCTATCTAAATCAACGGACCAGCCCTGATTGTATATAATATCCATGATGCCAACTCATGAATAAAAAATAACAGCTTTTTAGTTCTAGGGGTAAAATAGGAAATTAAGTTTCTTCCTAGTTTTTGTGTTAGAGTCAAACTCATTATGTGTCTAGTATAAATATAGGTCTGTGTTGCATCTTTATTTGTATTCAGAATCTTCTTTGTTTTGCTTATTAAGGAAGAGACTTTGGCACCAAGTAATTATCCTCTGTTCCGGTTTTTTCTTTCCTTTCTTGTTCTTGTTTTGCTTGAGTTTAAAGTAGATCCTTGGTGCAAGTGCAGGCAAGTATGATTGTATGTAGAAAAACACTAATATAAACTTGCTGACCTGATACATCTTGCTTTGATGCAGTATCTACATCATCGGTTAATATTGAAGGCTTGTGCATTAATGAAGACAGAAGTTTCTTTGAAGGCATTTTAGGGTTTTCATAGGAAGAGAATGATGCAGAGTAAGATTGAGAAATAACTGAATGGTCAAGTGATTAGGTTCACGTTTGCACACAGTCCATTCACAAATTTCGCAACCTGAAAGAATTACATTACATCCATGCATCAGATGTCTAAATATAACATAAATAAACAAACATCACTTGCAGTTGTAGCTTTTATACCTCAGATGTTGGAATATTTGGAAAAGAGGCACCAAGAAGCTTAATAGTGTACTCTCTCTGTCTCTCACAAACATCCCGTTGTTTGGATACGGATATGAAACAGTTGACGTGTCCCACAAAGGCTCAGTTAATGACCTAGATTCCACCTACAATTATTTGCCACATCAACATATATTATACTCCTATATACTTGCATATGATTCAAATAAAAAGTAGACTAGAGATGATATACATACCAGGCAGAATAAGTGCTTCAGCACCAACATATGCAGGTTAAATCCCAGTTTATGGAAACTGTCGGTCATCACATCAAATATTTCTTGCACAATCAGCACAAAATAAGCCCGATAAAATTGATTACAAAACTCCGAGTTCCTTGCAATCAAAATCAAATAAAAAATATGAAATAAAACAGATTAAAATAGCGAGGTTTTAATAATGAATTGTAGTAGTAGTAGTGGTACCTGAAAGTTTTTAAGCATCTCCAACTTGTGATAAAATATTCGCTTACTATTACAATAGAAACCTGCAATTAGATAACAACAAGTGTTATAATTGAGTAAACTCATTTACAAATTACTCATTTATGTATAACTAAGCTTCTGTAGACAAATGACTATTAGAAGTAGAATAGAAAACCATGTGTTTCTTAATAAGGATGTCCCGTTCCTTCTCATATAACCCAGAGATACTTAATATTTAAAAAAAAATAGAAAATGTGCATAATAGTTTGATACAAGTATGGCTAACATCTTCATTCTATCTGTGAAAATATATCCGTATAATGGGTGATTCAAGCACTCAAAACAAAATTAAAAATTAAAAATGTGAAGTAGAAAAAATGAAACGAACCTGCTGGCCAGTGATGTAAACATTAGTTTCCTTAAACTAGGAGTGGGACCCACCAAGGTCTTCATTAGAGGTGGAATTGGCAGCTGAACCAGGGTTATAACCAGCAGGGGCTGCTGAAGAATATGGTCCATAGCTTCCTTTGTTTATTTAAGCAAGCTTTGAAGCATACCTGAAACGTGGTTGTTAAAGAAAAATGGCTCAAGTAGCGATACCGCCTCCTCATGGCTTCTGACTGTGTGACACTCTCCAATTGCAAAATCTTACCACTAATCCTGCAATTTTGTGAATTTAAGTTTCAAAAGGGAGAAAAAGAAACAAATGAAGAATTTGATTCATGAATATCTATGAAAACTCCAATACCTTCAACTTTTAGGCCCCCCTTTCATAAGTTCAACAACAATACCTTCAACTTTTAGGACAACCTCCGACTTAATATTTTCAATGGAACCAACAACCAAGTTTAACCACAACTATTTTTTTCCAATTCAAAGCTTGGTCTAGTGAAAACTGGTCTTGTCCAGCACAAATGGTGGAAAGCAACACGAAAATTCCTCTGCAATGATGATAGGCTAGGGTTTTAGAAAGAAAGAAGAAAGGAAATGTTTAGAGAGAGAGAGAGATAGAGAGAGCGAAATTAAAAATAAGGTATGGATGATTGTGATCTTCAGAGATGACGTACACTTCTCTAAACCATATCAGGGTGAACCCATACCATCTAGAACTGCAAAACAAAGAAAACGATCATCTTTTTCTTCAAGCCCATAATAAGGTTACTGTATTTTGAAAAGACCTTAAGAATAGTACCACAGCTCCGATGCATCCTCCCCTCGGCCTTAAAATCTCTTCTCTATCTTTCACCTCATCTTTTCTTTTCTTTCCCATTTTCTGTTCAGTCTTGCCGCGCACACACACACCATCTGGGAAGTAGGACGACGTGAACGATGGTGGAAGTGATAGCCGGCAGTGGCTGGTTTAGGGCTTTTTGAAAATATGAGATATTTTCTTCAGAGAGAGAAAGTGGAATCGATGAGAATGTAACCTTCGGTTACTGTATACCAAAAAAACCGATGTAAGCTTGAATGAAAGTAGAATCGATAAGAATGTAGAAAGCCCCAAATTGAAACCTTGTACAGTAGAATCGATTTGAGAGTGAATGTTGGATTTATTGCTTCCATTTCCCGGTTCGCCTACCCTTTAGTTACCCTAGTCGATGGATTCAAGCTTTCACGAAAAACCCTAGGTAGCAACTGATAGAGACAAAAAGGATGGGGCGAAGGTAGGATTAGAACCGATTTCAAAGAGTAACAGTATATTTCACTAAAAACCCTTTCCCGGTTTGCTTGACCATTGGTTACCTCAGTCGATCAATTCAAGCTTTCAATAAAAACCCTAGGTAGCGACCGAGAGAGACAAGAGGGAAAGGAAGGGCACGCAAACAGTTAGGGAAATCAAGAGTGCAATGCTCGTCCTTGTTAGGTTGAAGATGAAAGATAGATAGAAGATAGAAAAAAAAAAGGCGGGTTTTCAAAATTTTAGGGATTTCATTTCCCCCCTTGTCTACTAAAAGCGCGTTTCATTAAAATTATAAAGCGACAGGTACAGACGACGCGCGTTTAAGATAAAGCGCCCTCCGTGTTTTTAATTTTTTTTTTCTTGAGACACTAAATTAAGGGCACGCAATAAAGCGTGACGTAAATACTTAAATTTTTTGGAGAGATAACACTATTTTAAGGGCACGTCCTTTTGCGTATCGTTAATTATCGCGTGTCGTAAAAAGCGCGTCATTAAAGGTCTTTTTTCTAGTAGTGATGGAAAAGCCGAATGTCAAACATTTCCAAGCTGTAAAGAGTATACTGAGGTATGTGAAGGGTACTCTAAGCCATGGTCTGAAGTACTCAAGAGGAGATAAAAGGGTCAGTTTAACTGGTTACACAGATAGTGATTTGGCAAAAGATGTTAATGATAGGAAGAGTACAGGTGGTATGGCATACTACATCAATGGGAATTTGATAACTTGGGCGTCTCAAAAGCAAAGGTGCGTGGCACTCTCTTTCTGTGAAGCAGAGTTTATGGCAGCTACCATGGCAGCTTGCCAAGGGATTTGGCTAAGAAGACTGGTGAGTGAAATCACGGGACAACAAGTACCTCCAGTAGAGATGAAGGTTGATAACAGGTCTTCACTCGAATTGATGAAGAACCCTATTTTTCATGGGAGAAGCAAACATCTAGACATCCGTTTTCATTTCATTCGTGAGTGCATTGAATATACACGTTTAATTTTCATGGGAGAAGCAAACATATAGACATTCGTGAGTGCATTTGAAGAGATGAGAAGTTCAATTGGCGTGGAGAAGGTATGAAAATTCTAAATTACAGGGGAGAATGTAGTAGTAATTTAGAATTATTAGCACGTTTAATTTTCTGCATTTGAATAAGTGAGACTTGGTCACTGTTAGTCCGAGTCTTAAGAGTAGTGGAATTAGTTTCCTGTTTTCCCGTTAAGTTTTCCTTTATAATCTTAGGCATTGTATCATTATTTTGTATCTCTTTTCACTTTCAATTCAGTGAATAAAAGTCTTCCAGCTTTGAAGCATTGTGCAGTGTTTCTTTTCCTTCTTTGCCCCTGTTACTGTTTTATAGCCAATCACAGATTATAGGCTTGTAAGAAGCCAACACCTATCCACCCCGCCAGCTTCGTTCCTAATGTCAAAATTCTTGAATATACACACACCCTGCAAAAATATTCTGCTTAATTATGCGAATAGCATATATGTAGTATTTTATAGTTGAAATGGAGCACTTCACATGGATATATTCCTGTTGTCTGAAAAGCAGAAATCTGATTGCAAGAATAATCAAACCTGGGTATATACATCAAACTAACGTCTTCCAAGACTCTGAAAAGACATATTATCTCTGAAAATTATCTCTGCAAAATGCAGAGTCACCGTAAAGTTCCCATTTGGTAAACATAGACCATAGTAAGTGATGGATAGTGGAAAGAGGCAACTTGTAGTGTACAGTTGACTATCATCAATAGGGTTGCATATTTGGATAGTCTATGATTACCGCCCAACGCATTTCCGGTGCTACTTGTCCCCTAAAAGTCTTTTGTGGGAACAAACTTAGCTGCTCCACCTGAATCCTAATCAGCTTCATATGTCAAGTTTCCAATGGTCACTTTTGGTCCCTCATAATTAATGTGAATTGAGTAGTGCTCTAGAAAACAAAAAATATAAAAATCAGTCAAATTTGGTTTTCATGTTTAAATTAATTAATTAATTGGAATGAAACATCTTAGGAAAGTATCTTACTCACCCTTTTGATAGGGAAACTGGCTAAGGCACATCCCAAGCTCTCTTCATTCAATCACAGATTGGAATATTAAACTTGGTGCTTATGCCATGAAATTTAGAAAAACAAATTCTTTCTAAATAACCCATATATGGGTATAACAAGCTTACGAGTTGCTTGCAGCAACGTAGCTTCTGAATCAGTTCCTAATAAATCAAAGATGACATAAGTTTTATCTTTAGAATATTATATAGGCAGGATAAGAATCACAAGATTATCTAGAAGATTAAAACTTACAGAGTTTCACTACAATATGGGGGCACACTTTCTTCGTTGAATTTATTGTAGGAAAGATTGATCTCGCTGAATCATAATCATTATCACATACCAGCGTTCATGAATTATATAACTATTGTGAGTAAAATTACATATTCAGAAGAACATTTTCAGGTCAAAATTATAGATTGTACGTATATTACCAAGACTACAACCATGCATCTAGCACATCAAATTATGTCACATGAAAAACTACTTTTGAAATGAGAAAAGGAAAACTGAAAACGTACTGTGCAGTATCACCACTATTGATCCATGCAGGAATACTTCCGTTCATGAAGTTGCAATTCAAGTACTTAATCATTTCACAAAATAACTATTGGGATTTATAATGCTCTCTTTTATTTTATTTTCCTTTTCAATAATCACTCGAGTATTTATTTCATTAAATATGCAAGGAACAATATAAACTTATCCATATTTTGTTGAACCATACTCTTACGGATGAAATATATATTATATATTGGTATGAATATTGAGGATCAAGGTATCAAGACAAATATGTAAGTAAGAAACTCAATTGAAGCGAATGATACATGAAAAAAAAAAGGTAAAATGCTCATCTCACTTACATTTTGCTCCAGATCTAGTTCTTTCAAATCTGGTATATCTCCCTCCAAATTGTTGAAACTGAGGTCTCTGTGTGTAAATATAGATGAAGAGTATATCAGGATGTTTGAACAACCACTAAAGATAATCATAATGAAATGCTCAAGATGATGCTAATGGATATAGTCTAAAAAAGGCTTTCAATCAATCAAGAAATGGAAGAGGGGGAATTATTACAAATACCTCAATTTTGACATTTGTGATAAAAAATCTGGAATTCTGCCAATTAGTCTACAACTTTTGAATATCCTGCAATTTTTCCCAAAGTTGTTGAAGATATAAAAATCCAATTTTGCTTAGGTTTGGAAAGTATTGCGAACTATTTCCATTCAAATCACTGATGCTTCTGCATGCAGATTATAAAAAAAAAAAAAAAAAAACACCTTAGATTAGTACATATTATATGGACACAGCATAAAGTAATTCTCCTAAAAGGGAAGTATCTAGCTTACAATTGTGTCAAATTTTTCAAGAGGGAGATGGTTGCAGGTATTGGTCCTTCTAGACCACTTCCTTGAATATCTCTGATCATAGAAGATACAATGTCCAAATCAATCAAAGACAACATCAACGGAAAGTAAACAATATTAGAAAAGGTTTATTATGAGAGACGTCTGTTAGTTTTTCATTACGTATGCATCCATACAAATTATAAAATAAGGTTGTTGCACATAGAGGCATACATATCAATGTACACATCAAATTATAAAAGTTCTTGGGCTCTATTTCAATTTCCCGCACTCGTTTTATAGAAGCTATCTGTATACACTATACACCACCTCGACCATGTTTCATAAGTTTTTTTGAACATAACTTTGTGGCTTTGTGATGATATTAATCCATGCAAATGCAAATGTATTTTTTATAAGTTTGTTTGAACATACCTTTGTGGCTTTGTGATGATATTAATCCATGCAAATGCAAATGTATTTTTCATAAGTTTGTTTGTCCTTTTGTGATGATATTAATCCATGCAAATGACTTTTAGCTAGGTTGTTTGTAACATCCGGATTCCCAAGTATAATTTTTATTCTTTTATTTTTGGGTGTTGTGAGGAGACTCGGCGAGTTGGAGTCTAAACTCGCCGAGTAGGATCGCGGTTTTTGTTTGCGGGTTCGCGTCTGGACTCGGCAAGTCCACGCTGTTTAATGAAACCCTAATTTCCAGGGTTTGAGACCTATTTATAGGGGCTTATGGTCGTCATTTGCGGCCACCAACCCCGGAGAGAAACCCTAAAGAGATCTTGAGCGTTTGGGGAGAGAGAGGAGGTCATTGCTAACCTTTGAAGCATTGTTTGGCAAGGCAAAGGAGGTTCTAGCTAAGAGGAAGCAAGGGAGGTGGACATTCTTTGAATTTGGAGCTCAGAGCATCACTTTGGAGGTAATATTTTGGCTTCCTTTCTGTTGTTATGATGAACATGGAGGTTTAGGGTTTCTTGACCTCTTTGTTGGTTAGATTTGATGTCCATTTCGTCCCTATTTGTGATGAGGCTTGGAATGGGATCCATAGAGGTCATATTGCAACCAGACTGGCCATCGGAAGGAGGGGCATATTGCAACCAGACTGGCCATCGGAAGGCCGAGTGCCCGCAGCTTCTTCAAGGATCAACATAGGGATCTGCTCCTGCTGCTAGGGTTACCGAGGTTCGACATGTGAAGGCCGAGGCCCCGAGAGCTCGTGGGAGAGCATTTCAGATGACCGCGGAGGAGGTCTGTGCGGCGCCCGATGTTGTGGCTGGTATGTATTTTCTTTTCATCTTTTATTTGAGTTGAGATTTTATGCTTATATGATGATATATGTAGGTACTTTTCTTGTGAGTTCTGTGCCTGCGTTGGTATTATTTGACTCGGGTGCGAGTCGGTCATTTGTTTCCATAGCATTTAGTCGGCATATGAGTGTCTGTCGAGAGGCATTGGATCGGCATCTGCGAGTTTCCATAGCTGATGAGCGAGCAGTGTATGCTTCGGATGTGATTCCAGGATGTGTCCTTGAGATCTCCGGGGTGGAGTTTTCGATAGATTTGATTCCGATTGCGATGGGGGATGTGTGTGTCATAGTGGGTATGGATTGGTTGAGCCGATATGGAGCTGTGATAGATTGCGAGCGTCAATTGGTGACGATTCGAGACCCTAGTGGGGGAGTTCTTACGGTTTACGGTGAGGGTACATGTACGGGGTCAGCATTTTGTTGGGCCGCCAGAGCGAGACAGAGTCTACAACAGGGCTGTAGGGGTTTTGTGGCATATGTGATGGATGCGAGGGTTGATACTGAGAGACCGAAGTCAGTTGATGAGATCCCGATAGTGCGTGAGTTTCCGGATGTGTTTCCAGAGGACTTGTCGGGTGTGCCTCCGAAGAGGCAGGTGGAGTTCGGTATTGAGTTGGTTCCAGGAGTTGCGCCTATCGCTAAGGCGACGTATCGCCTTGCGCCTCCGGAGATGCAGCAGTTATCCTCGCAGCTTCAAGAGCTGCTGAGGAAGGGGTTTATCAGGCCGAGCAGTTCGCCTTGGGGAGCGCCTTTGCTTTTTGTCAAGAAGAAGGATGGCTCGCTCCGGATGTGCATCGATTATTGTGAGCTGAATAAGCTAACGGTCAAGAACCGTTACCTGTTGCCAAGGATCGATGATTTGTTTGATCAGTTGCAGGGAGCATCTTGGTTCTCCAAGATCGATTTGAGGTCTGGGTATCATCAGGTGAGGGTGCGGGAGGAGGACGTCCAGAAGACAGCCTTCCGGACTCGTTATGGGCATTACGAATTCGTGGTGATGCCTTTCGGACTCACCAACGCACCAGCGGTGTTCATGGATCTCATGAACAGGGTGTGCAGACCAATGTTGGACCGCTCGGTGATCGTGTTCATCAATGACATTCTGGTTTATTCGAGATCCACAGAGCAGCATGAGGAGCATTTGAGGGAGATCCTCGGAGTTCTGAGATCGGAGAGGCTTTATGCCAAGTTCTCCAAATGTGAGTTCTGGTTACGAGAGGTCCATTTGTTAGGGTATCTCGTTAACCAGAAGGGGATATTGGTCGACCCGGCCAAGATTGAGGCGGTTATGAGGTGGGAGGTGCCGAGATCACCCACCGAGATCAGGAGTTTTCTGGGATTGGCCGGCTATTATCGGAGATTTATTAAGGATTTCTCCAAGATCGATGTGCCACTCACCATGTTGACCCGGAAGGGTGTTGCATTTTCTTGGGGTTCGGAGCAGCAGACCTCGTTTGAGACACTTCGCAGGAAGTTATGCGAAGCCCCAGTGTTAGCCCTTCCGGAAGGGATGGAGGACTTTGTGGTTTATTGTGACGTATCGATATCCGGTTTGGGAGCGGTGCTTATGCAGAGGGGGCATGTGATAGCATATGCATCGAGGCAGCTTAAGCCTCATGAGTCGAGATATCCCACTCACGATTTGGAGCTGGGAGCGGTAATGTTCGCTCTCAAGATCTGGCGACACTGCCTGTACGGGGTTCGGTGTACGATATACACGGACCACAAGAGCTTGAAGAATTTGATGGATCAGCCCAACCTAAATATGTGTCAGAGGAGGTGGTTGGACATGGTCAAGGATTATGATTGTGAGATCATGTACCACCCGGGCAAGGCTAATGTTGTAGCCGATGCACTGAGTCGTAGGGAGGAGAGCTCCCCATTGCGAGATGTATGTTTGAGATTGACTGTGATGATCCCGGTTTTCGATGCTATTCGTGGGGTCCAGGCTGAGGCTGTGCAGCCTGAGAGCCAGAAGAGGGAACGAGTTGTCGGGCTGATATCGAAGTTCGTTACCGATAGCCGGGGGCTTATTTGAGGGTCAGATTTGGGTACCATCCGTGGGCGGGATGCGTACCATTTTGATGGAGGAGGCTCATCGATCGAAATTCTCGATCCATCTTGGGGCCACTATGATGTTTTTGGACCTGAAAAAGAATTATTGGTGGCCCTATATGAAGAGGGATGTCGCATGGTTTGTAGAGAGATGCTTGACCTGTCGCAGGGTTAAGGCCAAGCATCAGCATCCACACGGTAAGTTGCAGCCATTGGAGATTCCCAAGTAGAAATGGGAACAGAATGCCATGGACTTCATCACAAAATTGCCAAGAATCGTGAGGGGTGTCGATGCAATTTGGGTGATTGTGGATA
Organism: Lactuca saligna; assembly: GCF_052625555.1. Lineage (NCBI taxonomy): Eukaryota > Viridiplantae > Streptophyta > Magnoliopsida > Asterales > Asteraceae > Lactuca > Lactuca saligna. Next base: position 59,526,788 of record NC_136420.1, on the reverse strand, counting down.
GGTTGACAAAGAGTGCTCACTTCCTGGCCATCAGTGAGAGCTCTTCCGCGGAGAAGTTGGCGGAGATGTACTTTAGAGAGGTGGTATCGCGGCATGGAGTACCGATTTCGATTGTCTCAGAACGAGATGTATGTTTCACTTCCAGATTCTGGAAGAAGTTTCATGAAGAATTGGGTATGAAACTGCATTTCAGTACTGCATACCACCCACAGACCGACGGGCAGAGTGAGCGGACGATTCAGACGCTCGAGGACATGCTCCGAGCATGTGTGTTGGATTTCGACGGAAGTTGGGACACGTATTTGCCCTTGGCAGAGTTCTCTTACAACAACAACCATCATTCGAGCATTGGCATGCCGCCTTTTGAGTTGTTGTATGGGAGGAGGTGTCGGACCCTTATTTGCTGGGGAGAGGTAGGGTAGCGTGTGATGGGTAGTACCAGGATTGTGCTTCAGACGAAAGAGCAGATCCAACAGGTCAGACAGACGTTGTTGACCGCTCAGAGTCATCAGAAGAGTTATGCGGATAGGCGTCGGTCCGAGCTTGAGTTTCAGGTCGGCGACTTTGTGCTCCTGAAGGTCTCTCCTTGGAAAGGAGTGATTCGATTTAGGAAGAGGGGCAAGTTGGGGCCCCGATATATTGGTCCTTTCAGGGTGATCGCGAGGGTAGGCAGGGTAGCCTATCGTTTGGAGTTGCCGGTAGAGTTGAGTTAGATTCACGACACTTTCCACGTGTCGTAGTTATGAAAGTGCATAGCCGACGAGTCGGCAGTAGTGCCACTAGAAGATATTCAGGTGGATGCGAGCCTGAATTATCCTGAGAGACCAGTGGCGATCAGAGATCGGAAGATCAAGGTCCTGAGGAATAAAGAGGTGCCACTAGTGCAGGTCCATTGGCAGCATCGGAAAGGGTCAGAGTTAACTTAGGAGCCGGAGCGTGAGATGTGTGAGCAGCATCCGGAGTTATTTGCAGAGTGAGACTTCGAGGGCAAAGTCTGATTCTAGTGGGGGAGAATTGTAACATCCGGATTCCCAAGTATAATTTTTATTCTTTTATTTTTGGGTGTTGTGAGGACACTCGGCGAGTTGGAGTCTAAACTCACCGAGTAGGATCGTGGTTTTTGCTCGCGGGTTCGTGTCTAGACTCGGCAAGTCCACGCTGTTTAATGAAACCCTAATTTCCAGGGTTTGAGACCTATTTATAGGGGCTTATGGCCGTCATTTGCGGCTACCAACCCCAGAGAGAAACCCTAAAGAGATCTTGAGCGTTTTGGGAGAGAGAGGAGGCCATTGCTAACCTTTGAAGCATTGTTTGGCAAGGCAAAGGTGGTTCTAGCTAAGAGGAAGCACGGGAGGTGGACATTCTTAGAATTTGGAGCTCAGAGCATCACTTTGGAGGTAATATTTTGGCTTCCTTTATGTTGTTATGATGAGCATGGAGGTTTAGGGTTTCTTGACCTCTTTGTTGGTTAGATTTGATGTCCATTTTGTCCCTATTTGTCACGAGGCTTGGAATGGGATCCATAGAGGTCCAGAGAAGCTTTATTCCTCAAGCTTTTTGGAGGATTCATGGGAGTTTTGACCATGGGTTATGAGATATGGAGGCAAAAACATCATATAGGAGCAAATAGATGTTGTTTGAGCATCAAGGTTTCGACTTTACGTGATTATAATGCTTGGGGAGGCCAAATCTATGATTGAATGGAACAGATCTGACCTCATAAGTGGTTTTGACTTTATGCATGGCATGAACTCGCCGAGTCTGAAGAATAGACTCGACGAGTAGTATGAAGTTTGCCCGTAATCACTCAGTGAGTGGACTTGTCGAGTTGAGGGAACGACTCTGTGAGTCAGGGTGAGTCAGGGGGACTGAGTTCAAGCCGGAACTCGCCGAGTTGTTATTGAGACTCGGCGAGTTGAGTCGTGGTGGCCCCGCGATTCATGCCAGGTGGAACTCGTCGAGTTAGGGAGGTACTCGGCGTGTCAAGAGAGGATCTAAGAGAGTCAGTGGACACGTGTAGACTCGCCGAGTCTCGCTAGTGCACTTGCCGAGTCCGATCGAAGTTGACCGTTGACCTTGTTGACTTTTAGGGTTGAGTACAATTGTATTTATGAGTGTATTACTTTGTGTGATTAGGCGGAGGCTAGATCACATTTTTTCCGAGTCAGATATTTACCGAGACATCGAGGTGAGTCTTCTCACTATACATTACCTAGAGTGGTATATTGTGTAGACCAGAGGGTCTCATGTTTTATGTATGAGATTATGTGGTATGTGTTATGTGTATGTTGTATGTTATTATAGACCCGACCGAAGGGTCCAACGATACAGACCGGGCCGGAGGGCCCAACAAGCTATGATCGGACCAGAGGGTCCAACAAGTTACGGGACTAGAGGGTCCCGCTGAGACACATCGAACGGAGGGTCGTATTATAGCCTTGCATGGCGTATGTGTTATTTTGGGGAACTCACTAAGCATTTATGCTTACAGTTGTTGTGTGATGTGTATCAGGTACCAGTGATGAGCGCGGGAAGGCGCCGACATGATTTTTACACACTTGAGGAGTTTATGTTTTGGATTCTGGGGAGATGTTTTTGTGAAAAAATAAATTTGATACAATATGTTTGGTGTTATTTTGTGAGTAAATGAATGTTTTAAAAATAAAAAAAAATTAATTTACGTTGTTACATTGTTACTTCTTACTCATTAATCCCTACCCTCACCCTGCCCTGGTTAGGATATATAATAGTGAGGGGGTTGCATAAAAATAAAATCCTACAGTTCTGAAGTTTTATCCAGGTTCCAAGGATTGGAATTTTCTCAGTGAAGTTGTTGCCATTTAGCTTGCTGCACATTAATGATGAGAATACGTAAATATTAATTTAAAGAAAAATATAAGACGGGGTAATAAGAGGTGGTTTTTATTTCATTTGAGTGTTTGTCACACAATTATTAAAATCAGTTCATTTATTAAATGATTTTATCTAGGTTTGATTGGAGGTTTCATGAAGACCCCTAATAGCCATTATGTTCAACACCATCATATCCTCCATCAGCCACGATCGTCAACATACACCACCTATAGATCCCACCATCATTATCACCACATCATTTCTCGGGTTTACACTACCATTACCTCTGTTTTCCCTCTATTTATTCTTTGTCAGTTTATAAAATTAATAATCCAGGTGCAAATTTTGATTAGGGCTTAGTTCTACTTTTTTGATGATACATTTGCATATATGTTTATAAAAATCATTACTTTTACTTTCAAAATGTTAAAATTATTTAATATGGGAAGTCAAGATGAAGCTTAACAAGATATGGATAATAAATATGAGGATTTGGAACATATAAAGGTATGTGTATTTATTTTTGAAATCATGTTGTGAGGCAATGTTGTAGAAGAAAAATAGGGGAAAATTTTCCTACGCGGATGTGTTTAAATGTAATATTGTAACATCCCAAAAATATAGGCCAAAAATTTCATTTTCAAATACGTCATTATAAAACCAACAACGTAATAAAACATCTGTAATATCATGTCATGTCAAAACCAAGGTAGAAATAATCAAACATGTTATCATAAAACAATATCAGAGTGTAATCCCAAAATCTCATGTGCGGGAAACCATAGTGTGATGCGCTGCGATCAAGCCGACTCCTTTCCTTTGAAAACGAGTACCTGAAACCAAAACTGAAAACCGTAAGCACAAAGCTTAGTGATTTCCCCCATCATACCACATACCATACAATCACATAACATACATACTGCCGGGCAATTCTAGGGTGCCCGACCTACCCAATACGACCATTCTGGGGTGCCGACCCACCCGGTACGGCCATTCTGGGGTGCCGACCTACCCGTGTCAAGCCATTCTAGGGTGCTGACCTACCCGTGTCAAGCCATTCTGGGGTGCTGACCTACCCATCGGTCCTAACAACCGAACCTCAGGGACTATTCCACCCCTACTGCTACTATCACATATATCATAATATAAACATACTTTCAGACATATATGGGGTGTCCGAACTACCCTTCGGTCCTAACAACCGAACTTGGGGACTATTCCCCTCCTACTACCACTATCACATATAACATATCATGTCAGCATATAAACATATCATCACATACTGTCAGACATATCTGGGGTGTCTGACCTACCCTTCGGTCCTAACAACCAAACTCTACTACTATGACGTATAACATATCACGCCAGCATATAACATATCAGGTAGTAACAAACCTAGATGATATCACAAAGACAATCATCTAACATATAACTCCTACTGGTGGGCCAGCATTGTGGCTGTAGACCCACCGCTACTGGAAGGTAGCTCACCTCACACTGCTAACGTCCCACAGACTCAATCCCACACTGCTGAAGTCCCGCAGACCTAGCCCCAGCTGCTGGATGATAGATTCCCGAACTGTCGACACCAAAATAACACCCAATTAATAATTAGGTCCGAACGCATGACCATAAATACATACTTGGATAATTACTACATTACCCCAAGGTTGGCTTTATTCAAGCCCAAGACCCAATCCAAAGGCCCAAAAGTCAACTATGAGTCAAAGCCCAACATATGGCCCAGTTTTCCAAATTGGGCCCAAACCTTTATAAGGTCTTATTCTAAGGCCCAATATCATATAATCATTAAGGCCCAACTATGGCCCAAATTTCCAAATTGGGCCCAACCCCTTACATGGGCCTTGCCCTAGGCCCATTAAATTATTTTAGTCCACATGATTATTCTTGGATGGCCCATTAATAATCCAATCATCAAGGCCCAACAATAAACCCAAGTGAAGTTAGGGTTTCTCATAAAATGTCGATTAGGGTTAAGTTTCCTACTTAACCCACTAAGGACTTAATTCATTAAGTCCAATATTGCTTAGATTAGTTTTTGCCAATGGTTATTATTTAATATCTCCAGTTATTAAATAATTCCCGTGCATGTTCTGATTAATTCTCAAAATTAAGGTTTTATCGTCATTAGGGTTTCCAACCCAAATACTAGTCCATTTATTAATTTGTTGGGCTTTAGGTCAATTAGGGCTTTATTGGGCCTATTAAGCCCACTAGAATAATATTAAAGCCCATTAGGGTTTTCATTAAGCCCATTAGAATCCATTAAGCTTTATTGGGCCCATTTGAGCTTACAAGGCCCACTAGGGTTTCAAGCACCCCTCCCAAACGAATCAACTCACAAGGCAAACACACCGCCACCCGACACGGCGGCCGAAGGCGGCAGGAAGCGGCAGCCACCACCCTACGGTGGTGGTTAGGGCTTCTTTCTCATTATTCCAATCGGTTACAAAGTTACAACATAATATCTAACAGACACTACATCACACTCTTAGAAAATAAAAATACCCACATACCACCACCTAGCGGCGGCAGGCAGTGGTAGATGGTGGCAACCTTGGATTTCCGACCACCCAAAACAATCACGCCCACAACAAATATCAAAATATACTCCAGCCACCACCTGACGGCTTATGGTGGCGGTGGCAGCAAGGTTGGCGGCAATAACGACGGTCTGAACCAACACCGAGGGAGGAGCGATTGGAACAGGCACAATCTTAACGGAATAGCCTCGCAGCAGCAGTACAAGATTAAGGTCGCTCATCAGCGGCCAAATCTTCAACGGAAACAACAGCCACATCGTCATCGGACTGAGATGGCGGCAGCAGGTCGTGGCTGACGGCGGTGGTGAGCCACAATGACAACATCGCGGTTGGGGAAGGAGGCGCCTTCTCGTGTCTTCGTCGGTATCTAGAGTAGTGACCTTTCGTCCTTGTCGGCAGCTTGATGGTTCGACGGCTTCTCAGTCGTTTCCGACTTCCACAGAGGTGGTGCGGCGCCGAAAGTGGAGGAAGGAGGCGGCAAACGGTGGGAGGCATAAGGGGGGTATGGGAGTGATGGTTGTACACAGGGTCCTTAGGGTTAGCGTTTGTATGGGCTTTATACCCGATCCTTACAAACTTGCGGCCATAATGGCACAAATGGTCCCTCCTTCCATAGAACAATTCGAAATAGACCCCAAATTTACCCTTTAAACCCTCGGCTTTAAATCCTTTACAATTCAGGTCCGGTTTTTACTAAAACAACCCCTCCTCTACAAACTCTTTTCAAATGAAGTCCCAATAATTACCACGTAATCCCTGCCCTCATAATTCTTTACGGAACCCATCAGAAACTTACACTTTTAACACTCAACTTCTAAAATATTTACAAGTTGCTCCTCGAAATCATACTTTGCTAAATAATTATTGATTTTAGGGCTATAATACAACCATTAATTAATTGATTTATTTATTAAATAAACGGGTGTTACAAATACTCATGTTTTTTTATTCCTACTTAAAGTTTTCTATATCACATCCAGGTTGAAATTGGAGAAGGAGTATCGCCTTCAACTGCCAGAAGTACCTACTTCATGCTATTAACTATGTTTTGTTTTGTTGTGCATGTCCACATACACCATAGCTTGGGGGTTTTAGAGTATTTATGTTGGTATAACATTTCTAAAGGAGTATCAGATGATGGTTTGATGGTGAGTGTTTTGGCCTTTAGGGACTATTGACAACTAAGGTATTAACTGAGATTTTGACTTTTGTCCATTTTGTCTACTGCATATTGACATTTTGCCCTTTGAATTACCTATTTTCCTTTTGTTGTTGCTATGAAATTGACCAT